>NC_059505.1:17786250-18097500 GCF_914767665.1 Harmonia axyridis
TTCAATCATTTTTTTAGATCGTTAATTCTCAACGTCCTTGATACTCCTGCACGCTCTCATCATTATATTATTTCATTATTTTCGTGTTATATTATTTCCTTAATTTGAACGACATGATTTTATCATAATACATATACACAATTTTACTAACTATACTTTTTCATTTGATTAAGGATTTTGTCTATAAATATATCGGAATTTTCCTATTGACTCTATCATTTTGGAGATATTGATAAGTAAGTAGGTCAGGTAAAATACTTCACCGAACCTATGCTTCCATTATATGTATACCTCACGCTGAGGTTAAAAGCCTTACAAAGTAACTGTCAATCCACTGGCCTAAGGGTGCCTAAAAAAACCTGAAGAATTCTAAATTAACTCAATTTCTAATTTTCATTTTTTTATCGAATGTTAAATCAAAATTTCAATTTTATCTATACGTAGTTATCGAAACTGTCGGCAACTAAACAATTGGTTTTGTCATCTTCAGACCTTAACCCATTAAAACACTCAACTTAGATTTCCAATTTTATGTATACCTATGACGTATCCGTCCCATATTCAATTCGAAAATTTTCAAGAGAACAACCCTAAGTTCAATTCAAATTCAAAACAAAGTGTAGTTCCCAGAAGATCGTCGAATGGATATTACCATCTGAAATTATTTAAATTGGGTCACTCCGTTGTAGACTGTATGATCATGTTGAACTACCACTTATTTTTCATTTAAATTGTATTTTTGGGCGTTTGGAGCTTTGAAGGGCCCGTTTAAGCATACGCCAATCTCTTGTCAAGTTGGGAGTTTCTCTCATTTTCTGTCGATATTTTTTTTTCAATTTTTATTTGTTCTGCTGACAATATCGACATAAAATTCTATATGAGGCCTATAATCGTGATCTCACATCTGAATGTAATTTTTCATTCCGATCGAATTTTTGGAATTATCAGGAGAACAAAATTTCACGATATTCGAGATCCGAACCTACCCTGAAAGTTTCAAGTTTCTAGGTCTTCCTCTTCTAGGTTATTGTATTCATGAACGAACAGACAGATTTCACTTTAAGGATGAATAAGTCATCATCGAGTCAAATCTTATTAACCCGGTTTAAAATTCGAAAATAACAGACCTCGTGACAAAATGATAAATCGATCTAATCTGTGAACGACAGAACTGAAAAATTTAACTATGAACACATGCTTTGGAATACTTGTTCCTTCAGAATGGTAAATTAAAATTGAAAATTTTTTAATTTTTTCCCCTTTCTCATATTACATCGTTTTGGGAATTGCTTCAAAGAAGCCGCCCAATAAATCATCTCATGTTGTTGAAGTGAATGTCGACAAGCTTGATGAGTTAAGGGGTGAAAAACTCGTGAAAATAGGAGGCAATGACAGGCCGACTGGAATATTTCTGATTATAGTGGGTTATCTTAGAAGTCGATATAATTTATTCATGGTTTTTCTGTAATTTGTGAATATTTTCTTTTTCACACCTAATTGCACTTTAATTGGCTGTGTTTCTTTTTCAAAATATCGACAGAAAAATCGCAAATTGGAAAGAAAATATAATAAGATGAAATTATGATATTTATAGATATGATATAGATAATTTATAGATATGAAATTGTAAGTTATTTTGGCTGACTTCCGCCGCCCCCTTGAGTTGCAAGTAGATGCGGTAAAAAGAACTATTTTCTGCTATTCGTTGTTAGCACATTCCCAACATCCGAATTTGATCCCATGTATAGATTTTTAGATATGTCATTTTAAGCAGCCCCTTTGAGGTGCAAGTGGGTGCGGTAAACGGCTTTATTTTATGCTATTGGTTGTTAGCATAATCCCAAAATCTGAAATCGATCTCATGTACAGATTTTCAGATGTGACATTTTACTTTATATAAGGTGATCCTCCACCCTTTATGCGTGTATGCGGTAAACGGCACTATTTTCTGCTATTGGTTGTGAATGTAGCCCCAAAATCTGAATTCGATTCTATATACAGATTTTCAGATATTATGACAATTTTTTTTGCATCGTTATCAGTTCAATGTACAGTGGCGTACGAATAGTTCAAGGTCAAATTCTGCTTTCTCATTCGGCTCGAGCTCTATCTATTTTTTGTCAGTTAACTCGACAAATGTGTTAAAATTACTTCACAAAGCAAGCCGATAAGAAGTCCATCAATATACTCAGCACATGTCCTAACTGATGCATTGGATGAAACTGCGTGGGTTTCAAAAGATAACATAAATTGGAATGATTTACACAGCAGCTGATTCAAAGTTGTCTAATATCAACAAAGTGTAACTTATTCATTGTACTTCCACAACTAAATTACCGAAACTTAACAAACACCATTCAAGTGCATGTAATAAATTATGAAATTTAATGAAGTTACGTTTTGATATGAGCAGTCAACAGTAGGTTATATGTTGTTTATGTTTATATTTAAGTTTTCCACCCAGATTCTCTGTGAGACCTCTAAGAATCTTAAAACTTACGTACGACTTGTAACGAGATAGGAGAACCGGTTGTGTTCTGTGTAGGCTTAGTTCCTGCTTCATAGTACTGCAATTTTTGGATAAATGCATTGTTCACCATAGATTTGTATCTAATACTAAGAAGGTTGAACCGAGTTTTATGGTCATGGAAACACTGAGTGATTTTTTTCTCGATATTCTTCTTAAATATTCTATATTTCTGCCGTTTCAGGTTAATCCATTAGAATAAAAAGTTTTTAGCATCTTTCGTTCGTTATCGTTTTATCATTCGAGACCATTCCTGGATCAAAATTCGAAAAATACAAACATTATGACAAAATTCTGGAGCGATCGATACGGAGGACTAGGATAATCATGAGTGAAATGAACGGTTTTGATGTTTCATTTTTTGATCATTCTTCACATATGGCTTGTCGAGACTAGACGTATTGAATTGCGTTCCCGACGGTATCGATATCGAGTTCTAGTCCCGAAAAACTCAGAATTCCAACTTGTAAAATAAAGATACTTCATTCTTAATTGAAAAGCTCAATTTAGCAAAGTAGTGAACATGGGCCTTACTCGTGAGAGCAAAGCTGAGATCAAAGAAATCGTCAAGCAAACTGTCGCAGAGGTTTCAGAATTGAACCTGGATGGAATAATGGATAAAATTCTGTCGAAGGTTAAATCAAGTTTTCGAAAGGATTTCGACCAAATTAAGAGAACCTTGCACGAAACTCAGGAAAAACTGGATAAATTACAACAGGAGAATAAGAAGCCCAATCTGATTGTTTTTGGTTTGAATGAAACACCGGAGGAAAACATTAGGGAAAAACTTATCGACACATGTAAATATGTTGACGTTACTTCATTTGTGAATTCAATCAGAATATGTAATCGGTTAGGAAAAACAAATGATGGGAATCCACGTCCGATATTGTTGAAATTCCAGAATGAAGACTTTCGAAATGAATTCCTAACTATGCGAAAATACTATGCAAGATCCAAAATTTATGTCAAAGAAGACCTGACTAAGAAAAGATTGAATTTGTTGAAATATGCGGGTGGCAAATTTGGTTTCAAGAATGTTTGGTCGACCGGTAGCATTGTTAAAATAAAGATTGGAGATGGAATATTTTCGGTGCAGACTGAAGATGACTGTGACGAATACAAGGTTGGAAATTAGGAAGGATTATGATTTTGTTCCTATTCTATATTCTATGTTCTATATTTTTTATTTTGCATTTTTCATGCATTTGTTTTGATTGATTTACATGCTAATGTTACCTAATATGCTTTTTAAGGAGGGAAAATGTGTAATTATCGGAATTTTGGGTTGTGTGTTGTTTTTGCTTTTGATTATGAAAACATAGTACTTTCGATACCTTTGTTTTTTTCTGTTCGGTGTCGCAATTTTCACGCTGTTCATAGTTCTCAGTTTAGATATAGTCATATAATAATCTTGGGAAGCTTTGTAGTGGCCTTTTCTCTAATGAATATATTGGAGACTTAGGGGGGATGAGGTGCCGGGGGCGGCAGTTGTTGGTGAGCTTGATGCGGGGGTGTGTTTTGCGGGAGGATCCCCACGATTTGGAGTGGTTCACCTCAATATAAGAAGTATCTATAGAAATTTCGAAGAACTGTTGATATGTCTCGAGAAAATGGATATAGAAAAGATACATGTGATTATTCTATCGGAAACATTCAATATAAACGAGCTTGACCGATTCAATATACGAGGTTATAGTCTATTTCATAACAATTCTGTTTATAATAAAAATGACGGCTTACTAATTTACATTCGAAATGATTTAAATGCCGAAACAAAAATTTTCGAGCTTACTGAAACTAATATTTCTAGGTTAAAAATAACATTTAATCAATATAAGATGGGAATAACCTCAATTTACAGACCACCTTCCACAAATTTGAACTTGTTTTTGACTGAGCTTGAAGAATATTTTTCAAACTTGAAACAAGAACAAATTGATTTACTCATAGGAGATTTAAATGTCAATATTCTCGATGAAAAAGAAAAAGTGAGTAATGTGTATATGCATTTGTTAACTTCTTATGGCTACGAAAACTATCTGAATCAACCAATCAGAGTAACGGAGTCATCTTCCACATTAATTGACCATATTTTTGTGAAATGTACAAATGATCTGAAAAATCAACTTTCATTAAAACCTTTTATTTTCGAATACGCTTTAACTGATCATTTCCCTATAGGACTTGAGATTGATTTTAATAAAAACATAAAACTTTCAAAAAGTAGTGAAATAAACGGGACGAAAATCGACATAAGAAAGCTAAATACTAAGCTATCAAAAAAAAGCTGGCAAAATGTTTATGACATTAAAACAGTAGAGGAGAGTTAGTTATCTTTGCTTTAAAAATATATTTGTAAATCATATGAACAACTATAAGAAAACCTTGGTTATAAATAGCAAAAACAGGAAACTGAAACCCTGGATAACCCTCGGAATAATAAATTCTATTCGGAAAAGAGACAAAATGAAATCGGAATTAAATAAACTCTACTCTGATCAAAAGAAATCTGAATACATAAATTATAGGAATAGCCTCAAGAAAATTGTGAAACAAGTGAAGAATGAATACTATAAAACCAAAATCAATAATGCTAAACATGATCCAAAAAAAAATTGGTGTTTAATCAATGAAGCAGTGAATATTATCAAAACAAAACAGAAAATTAGTAGCATCAAAAATGAAGACAATCAAGTATTTACTCAACCGGTGAACATCGCCAATACTTTCAATTATTATTTCACTAGCATAGGAAACCGAATGCACCCAAATGTAGCGCCAACTGGAAAAAAATACAAAAATAAATTTAACACGCACAGTTCACTTTTTCTAAAACCAGTAACCCCCCAAGAACTGATTCAGGAAATTTCAAAGTTAAAAAACGATTCAGCACCTGGGGTGAACGGCATTAACAATAAAATTATCAAGAGTGTGCATCTTCATCTAATTAAGCCTTTAACCTACCTAATCAATTTATGCTTTGAGAAAAACGAAATACCCTCGGATTGGAAGACCTCGGTTGTAATACCCATATATAAGTCTGGTGACAAACAGAAAATGGACAACTATAGACCGTGTTTGAAAACACGAATCATAGAATTTTTAGAAAATAACAAATTACTCAATAAACATCAATATGGTTTCAGACATAACCTCAGTACAGAGGATGCAGTTTTTAACAATAAATGAAATTAATAGCAACCTCAACTCCGACGAGAAGACCTTGGCAGTTTTCATTGACTTAGCAAAAGCGTTCGATACAATTAATTCCTCATGAACAATTGTTATACAGAATGGAGTGTATAGGCATTAGAGGGACAACAAATTTACTTCTCAAAAATTATTCAACAAACCGAACCCAAAAAGTTAAAATCGAGGATTATTACAGCAAACCAGAAAAAATTTCAATTGGTATACCACAGGGAACGGTTTTGGGTCCTCTCTTGTTCCTCAAATATATATAAATGAAATAGGGAGAATTTTGGATAGAGCTGTCGTAATTTCCTATACGGATGACACTGTTGTTGTCTTTAGTGGTTCGAGTTGGGATGTTGTTTTCAGGAGGGCGGAGGAGGAGCTTAGAGAACTGTATAGTTGGCTTAATTATAGTCTCCTAAGTTTAAATCTAAAAAAGACAAAGTATATCGCTTTTTCTGTCTCCGATGTTGGTAGGCCGCTCACTATGGTTTTAAAAATTCATAACGAATACTGTGTCGACCATGTTAACTGTCAATGCGAAATAGTGAAAAATGTAGAAAATTTTAAAGATCTAAGTCTAGGGATCTAGTTTCCCTGATATCTGGAATGTTTCTGTGGTGGTACTGATTCCGAAGATAAGCGGTACGATATTATGTGAGGAATTCAGGGGCGTTCATACCGTGCCTGTTTATGAAAAGATACTGGAGATGATTGTGAGAGATCAATTGTTGAATTTTCTTAATGAAAATAAAGTACTCATTGATTGTCAATCAGGATTTCGTGCTAAACATTCTTGTGAGAGCTCAGTTTTGTATATGTGCAATGATTGGTTGAGAGAGATTGATAGAAATAAAATAATTTTAGCTGTATTCATTGATTTCAAGAGAGCCTTCGAGACAATAGATCGTAAATTACTGTTGAAAAAATTGGAAAGGATGGGAATAAGAGATTTAGTTCTTGATTGGTTCAAATCGTATTTGAGTAAAAGGACACAAAAAGTTAAATTTAACGGTGTGATATCTTCCGGTATTGAAAATGAATACGGTGTCCCCCAGGGAACAACTTTGGGAAATTTGTTATTTCTAATATATATAAATGATATTATAAAAAATAAGAAACATTGTAAAATATTAGCATTTGCCGATGATACCATGTTATATATAACGGAGAGAATAGTGATCATATGGTTAATATTATGAATGAAGATCTAGAAATAATTGACTGGATGGAAGATAATAGACTGGTAGTGAATTCAAATAAATCGCAATTTATGTTTTTTGGTAGCGAAATTAGATTAAAGGAAATTAATAAAGAAAATATAAAGTGTTAATAAACAAAAATATATTAAAAGAAGCAACAATTAAATACTTGGGAGTAAAAATGGATCAAAATTTGAATTTTAAATTACATGTTGAGTATATTGCGGGGAAGATGGCACAAAAAATTCAGTTCATAAATAGAATTAGTGACAAAATAGATATAAAGACTAGATCGTTGTTATTTAGGGCAATAGTTTTACCTCATTTGGACTTTTGCGCGTCATTATTTTTCAACTTGAAATCGAATAGCATAGATAAGCTGCAGAAAATATTGAATCGTGGTATGAGAATGGTGTTGAGGTGTAATAGAAGAACTCCAATTAGGTTGATGTTAGAAGCGTTGAATTTGATTAATGTAAGGCAAAGGATTAAATTCAGAACATTAGAAATGATATATAAGATTGAACATAAAATGCTGCCAAACTATTTATCTGAAAATATTAAGTATATATCTGAAGTGCATGAGTATAATACAAGAAATAGAAATAACTTTTATGTGGATTCTTTTCGTACCTGTTCGGCATCAGGGTCAACACTTGTAAAAGGATTAACTTTATATAATGAATTGCCAAATGAAATGAAAAATTGTGATAATCATAGGAATTTCAGAAAATTATTGATTTCCTACATTAAGGAGCTTTATGATTGAATTATTGTATTTCTGTAATTTCATTGTTTGTAAATAGTAAATTTTGCTAATGAAGGGTATTATTATTATTATATTATAAATGAAATTTTGCTCAAGATACCATTCGAAACCTGGTCGATAGTATGAACCCACTTCTGCAGACAGTAAATGAAAAAATATTAATCTAATCAAAAAAAAAGTTTCTTTTGGTTATTCACGCTCCAGTTGAATTGAGATGTTTTTAGTTTTCATTTAAATTCAATAAATTTGCATAAATGAATTTTGAACTGGTTGATTATCATTATAACTATAATTATATATTATAACATTAATATATTGTTGCCTTCTGATTGGTACACTCATAAACAAATTGGGTAAACTGTTGATTTGTCCCTGTTATATATTGTTCAATAACTCAAAAGTAATAAATTGTATTGCCCGACAGAAAATATGGACTAGGGCCACTCGTCCTACAAACCAACGATGAAATGTCAGCGACACCTTTCACAGAGTGAAAAATAAAGTAAAAAATGCGAATTGATAACTCGAACTCAAAGCAAGCCACCAACGAATTGCACCTAACTTTGTGGGTTGATATGATGGAGTCTGGAAGGGCCCTTCTTATCTGCATCCGCAGCTTAATCTCGAAGAACACCCAAACCTAAACCGCACGAACACCTTTTGCGCGTTTCAATCTATTGAAACTTTAGTTCTTTAGCGTTCACAGCGAAAACTTCGTGATTTTAGCGTGTATTTTATCCACTTTCGGAAAATTACGTATCGTGTGGAACACAGCGATTAAAAAAATTAGTACATCTGTCCGAACGTTCAATTTCGTCTTCAAAAAAAAAAAATTCACAGGCGAGCACCGCGCATAGAATAACAAACAAAAAAGGAAACCGAAAAAACAAAACAACTGTGAAAAGTCTCTAAATCCAAATTTTAAATTAATAATTCCGTGGTTACGGAACAGTCCCATAAAATTAACTAGTGCACTCGAAAGCCATGAATAAAAAACAAAATGTTGAGAAGAAAGATTCTTGATGAAAATTGGCAATTTGAAAAAAATTCACCTCGAAATTATTCCAAATTATTTCATATTTCAAAATAAGGTTTAACAACAAACATCTTATTAACCCTTTATGTTGACTAAAAAGCATCCATTTTAACAAATATTGAATGTGCTAATTGAAAAAAATAATTCTATCGACAGTTTACTGAAAGAATTTCTAAAATTGTGCTGAAAGTAAGAAAACTATGAGACTTTAAATTTTACCAAATATCAACTTCTTGCGTTTTTTGCACATAAGTGTAGTTTAAAATTGAATTTGAAAATTAAATGATGGTAAAAGTTCGAGTTCCAAATGAAGGTCAGAGGCTGCACATTGTGAAGAATCTGATAGCGTTCGAAATATGTCCTAAGTATATTCGTTCGAGAGATGCAGACCGTTTTATGTATTTCATCGAAAATTTTCAATCGGCATAACTCTCGATTTCCATGAAAATTTTAAGTTTAAGCGGCTTCATCAAGGTAACATTGCAAAGTGTTACATTTTGAAATTCATTTTCAGCTATATATACACAAAAATGAGAGTGCCTATGGAGCAATAAATTGTTTTAATTATGGTTCCTCTACAGGGTCTCCGGTCTTCAGGGTTTGGGGTACTATATGAGTCTATTTGATGCAATTTGGAATTTCCAAAAAATATATTCGAAGATGTAACATCTGCTTTACCATAACCTTCTCCAAAACGTTTGACAACACAGTTAAAATAGAGATTGAACGAAAATGTGAATATTCCGTCGGATTACGAATTTTGGGCAAAGGGATCACAGTCGCACGCTTCCAATCAGAGTGAAAAAAAGATCTTTCCAAGCAGGTGTTAATAACGTACGTTATATAAGGATTAATAACTGGGCAACATAAATTGGCTGGGAAGCATTAGATCTTATGCTATTCAGAATTTGTTCAATATCGTCCTGCGAAACAAAATCGAACCCAAATGCATAATCGCGTAAACTATCATTCATATAGAATCTACATAAGTTGGGATCAGGATAACTGTTACGGAACAAATTTTTGTGGATGAGGTATTGAGATCATCCACATTACGTAAATTAACCGGAATTTTGATCGACTTACCCTAACTACACTCAGCTTTTTGAGTTCCATTCATTTCTCCCTCTGTGAAGCACCTATGAATTTATGGTCAAGATATGCCCTCTTTTTTAATCTCATTGATGCGGTAGTTAAATTACAAAGCTGTCTATAATATATTCTGTTCTGGGGATATCCAGTTCTTTTGTACTCTTCCAACGCCCAATTACCCAACCTCATCAAATGCCTCAAATCATCAGTAATCCATGAAGAGTAGTTCTTTAGCCTAATTTTGACATGTTTAATAGGAGCATGATGATTCAACAACGACACAATATTGGATGTTATAAACCCAACATTTATATTAATATCTTTAATATGAAAAATTTTTGCCAAGGAACTGTCTTCAGGTCAGCTTGAAATATTTTGAAATTAATGATCTTAGAAGATCTATAAGAAAATTCGCTAATGTTTGAATTTTCCTTTTTTAAGTCTAGACGGCAAAAAATTTACTGATCCGATGCACTGTAATCTCTACTTCCACAGCTTATCACGTTGTCTTTATTATAAAACAACAAATCTATAAGATCTCGAAACAAATAGTAATACGCTTAGGTTCACTTATCAGCTGATTGAAATCAAAAATGTTTCGCCTATTTGTTGACTCTTCGAATACTTGAATTTCTATATATATTTCGTGCAATTTTTTTGTTACTTTATTACTTATGTATCTGTATTTTTGTTTCTGAGTTTCAAAGGCTTAGCTTCAGTTTTTGTTGTTCAATAATAATAAAGTATATATGAAGTGCAATTGTATTTTCGGATATTGGATTCGATTTCTTCTCCCATCAAATATTTGACTTTGGTACCATCGGTGTTTCAATTATTTCAGATAATTTGAAGTGAAAGCCATATATTAGGGTGAAATGTATATATTAGGGTGAAATAACATGCAGCATATTCCTTAAGATGTGTTTCTGAGAAATTTGATTCGATAATTGAATATTATTATTTATGTGTAATGAATTGTTTCTTGCGGCTCGAAGTACCAAAAATGTTGTAACGTGAAAGGCCTTATAATGTTGGTTATCCTACTTGGAGGACTAAATAAA
Organism: Harmonia axyridis; assembly: GCF_914767665.1. Classification (NCBI taxonomy): domain Eukaryota; kingdom Metazoa; phylum Arthropoda; class Insecta; order Coleoptera; family Coccinellidae; genus Harmonia; species Harmonia axyridis. Next base: position 17,797,136 of record NC_059505.1, read on the forward strand.
TGTGTTATTTTGGATGTGAGAAAATACGAGAATGATTTTAACTTGTTTAATTCGCCTTGTTAAGCGAGAGAACACATACATTGAATAGAATAGAATATTATTATGAGAGCACTGGATGAGGGAGATAACATGGTACGAGTAAGCACAGAGTAGAACCACAGAGAAATTCTTCTTTTTACTGTACAAGCCTCAACAGGTAACGAAGGGGGATTTAAAAAACAATGAAAAGAATAACGGACATCCTTCAAGGAAAAGTGCTAACCGTAGACACGTGTTTCGGGCTTTTGGCTCTCATCAGTACAATGAAAAAGTGTAAGGATGAACACTTGGAGGAAAACAAAGAAAAACGGAGCCAACAACAGGAGCCAGCCGTCCGCTTGTGTTTTCCATAGGCAGACCTAATGGGTTTTTCGGGAACAACCAACTTCAACTCGTACATGGCTATAGCTATCTTCCTGATATTAATTGAATATGTTTCAATAGAACGACTCTAAGTTTCATTCAGAACGAATTGTAGTTTCCAGAAGAACGTCGAATGGATATTAAGTGTCATCTAAAATCATTTCAATTTGGTCACGCCGTTGAAGACTGTATGATCATGATCATTCTTGAAAAACTACCACGTAGGTGTTATTTTATATTTGATTTGTATACTTCGACGTTTACAGCTTTTGAGCGCCCGTCCAAGCATACGCCAATCTATTGTCAAGTCAGGAGTTGTAAATTATTAGTGAGTTGGAAATCGATCATCTAGGGGCTCAGAGTGAGAAAAGTTGGCATTTTTACGTCGGGCGCGAAAACCGGATTTAAAGAAGAGTAATATTTTCTTGTTCGTTCTGAGTATAAGGTAAATTCGAATTAGATAAGGAAATAACGAAGAAATAATTAAGAAATTTTGATTTTTTTGGTTATTTTTTCTGGGGGAAACCAAAACTCTCTCCTCAATGAATTTTACTGAGTAGTCCTGATATCTATCATATTTAAAGTTGTAGCAATTATTTTTATATTTTCTTTTGATTGAGTGTTGTGTCAGTTGTTGCATTTTGTGAGTATGAGGTAATCCTGGCTTCTGACCCAACTGACTGAAAAATTTGTGTTTTTTCATTATATCTGATTTAAAACAAATTTTACTCTAATTTCAAAAAGAAATATCTTGGGAAAAAATTTAAGATCAAGACCTGTCTAAGTTAGCGGCGGACCGAATCAACCTTTCTCTCTTTTATGGAGGGAGGAATTACTTCACTTTTTAGATCAGTAGAAAGCCGCTCTTCTACTTTCCTCAGAACTACCCCAAAGTCGAGCTTGCTGCAATTGGTGACAAGGGGTGGGTTAGTTGTTGAGTGGTTTTCTGGGGGTAGATCACAGTTCGATAGTTACGCCGATTGAAAGTTTTCGAAAAATATGTAAAACAAATCTTGAAAGGAAATACTTAGGATATAATTTCGTACACTGTTTCAGACTCCCCAGTATTTCTTGCATCTGCACTGAAAGCCTGTAAAGTTATTCGTCAAATAACTTGTAGGCACACACTCTATAGTATCCAGTAATCATATCAATGAATGGCCGTTTAAAAACTCCTGACACAAAGTCTGTGTTTTTGTCGAATTTTCGTTTCGAGAACCTGTATAAAATTTACTTCCGTTCATCGCTCTTGTGTTGCACGCATGCCCCTCCTGCATTGACGTTCAGGATTCCAGTCCTTTCCAACCCACAAACCACCACCTATGTCCCTCCTTGAAAATATATAAAACCGAATTCTGTTTCTGTTATGATCCCAATTTCTATGATGCATGTGATTTGGTTATTAGAATCAACTCTTGTTTCTTTTCTATATGGATACAACGAAATATAACAGGTGAGTTTTGGAGTTTATGAGAACCATGTAGGAATGAAAAAGTTGATGAGAGTCTCCATCATTTTTATTCCAGAAATGTGTGATTATACTAATTCAAAAAATTATTATAATTCTTTTGTAGGGAATTATTACATGGAAATACCGATAGAAAATAGTGCTTCCCTTTGTTTTTGAGGGTAGGTAAAGGTATTTCCAGTTTTTGTATAAAGGCATATTCTACTTGGATATGTTTTCCCGTATAATTCCCATCTAGTGAGAATTTGTAATCAGATAAGAGCGAAGTGTTTAGAAAAGCTTTCAAGAATTGATAAAATTGACAAAAATTTTCACAACAAAAACATTGCTGCAATGGGTCTTATCAATGTTTATTATGGAAGTGATTCAAACTCATACTGATAAGTCTGTTATTACCTACTTTCACTGTAATATCTCTTCCACAATTTTTGTATATACCTACATATTTCAAGGAAATGAAAAAAAAATTGACCGCATTAACAGTAATACATTTTTCTCCTATTCATAGAATTAGCTAGAAAAACTTTGTACTAAACTCTGGCAAAAAATTCTATTCCTGAAATGCTTTTACAGAACGAGACATCAAATTTAACTTTAGTCATGGTCGATCGATTTCAGTTATTGTTCAAGGCAACAAAACTGAAAACGTGAAAATTCACTTTGCAACTTTTGACTTTGAAATATGTCAAATTTGAAATAAGTAATGCTACTTCACGACAAAATGCGTTGAGAAATGCCAGGGCCTGTTGCAAACAATTTCTTTTTTCGGCAACCGTCCGGGAAGTGCTCACTTCTCGGATGCTTTTTCTCTGAGAAAGTAGCATTTCCCGGCCTAGTCCGGAAAGTACGTACTTCCCGGACTAGGCCGGAAAAGAATCATAGAATCCATAGCAACCGAGATAACGGCTGACAGTTCATATAATTATGTTTTCCGTATCTTAAAGTCTGTTTTTAAAAAGGATTTATTCTATTTTGAATTAAGAATTACAACACTTGGATAAATAATTAATAATTCTACAGATTAAGATTTGGGAAAAACGTGAGTTACAAAACGAAGCTTGATGTTCTAAGTCTAATTCATAACTAACTTAAGTCTGTCCTGAAATCTACAAAGAAAGCTTTATGAGTTCACAGAGAGAATTTGCACTTCAGCACTATCGCGCGCATTTCCAAGAACGGCGTTGGCCGAGCTTCTTCTATTATGTTGACTTGTGCTGTTTCGGTCGATGTGGATCTCATAATACCTCCCCCCTTAGTTTAGATAACGTCCTCGTTATCAGTGGGATCACCTGGGTTGTTCTCGAGGTCGATGCGAATGATTTTCCTCGGATTGTATAACAGGTCTCTAATTCTTACTCTGTTTATCATGACAGTGATTGTTCCAATGATTATGAAACAGAGTAAAATTCCGCTTATGGTATAATGCGTGAGCTGAGTTATTGGGTGTAGATAAATTGGTTGATTTTGAAGTTTCTCAGCTTCTTGCAGGATTGATGTAGGTTCTCTTAAGTGTTTTAACTGAAGTTCCATTTTATAATCGTAACTCAATGGGAGTTTCGAAATGTTTTCAAATTTCATCTCAAAAATTGGTTCAGTGTTTTCAAATATTGAATTGTCGATGATGATGGTACAATCTGAATGTAGCAGGTTTATTCCTTGTATGGATTTTTTCATAATTATACCATGGCAATCTTCTAGTATTGTCTGCGTATTCTTAAACAGGGTGAGAAGCTGTTTGTTCTGAAGTGTATGGATTATCTTATAGTTGTTTTTGATGAGCACTTTTTGACACTGGTCTGGTGATGACAGGATGCAGGCTTCTTTGACTGGTGGTTGAAGACATAAGACAATGGAACTGCCTAATGTGGAAATACAGGCTTCATTGGTCCAGTATTCTTCGTAGTTGATTCTGACCAAATACTTTTTCGGAGGTATTACAGCAATATCTTGGTGGTTAGGTAGAGGGTACACTCGGGAATAGTTTGTGGTGATCTGTTTGAGAATAGGAATTTTGAGGAGAAAGGTGATGGATTCATCCGTTCCTATGACAGATATTTTAGCAAACTCTATAGTTTTATAGAGATGAACGTGATCGATTGGAGATAATTGTTGTGGTTTATAAATTTTTTCGAGATACTTTCCAATCAAAAGAAGTTCATCGATTTTTATGAGTTCTAAATTTGGTATTCCTTTCATTGCAAAACTGATAGTTCTTTCAAGCATCAAGAAAGTATTCAATAGATCTTCTGCTTGAAGTATTTGATATTCAACAGTCATTCTGAATTGTTCCGTTGATTTTATGTTTTGAAAAAGTAATTTAGTATGTTGAATATTATCATTCAATAAAGCTAAATCTTCTGAGTACCTTTGTGTTAAATGATTTGCAAAAGAAGTTAATTTATTAATTCTTTCAATTTCAGAGTTTTTAATTTGATGGAGACTTTCTATGTTCTCGTTAATAGTTTTCAGATCATCGTCGTCTAGATTTCCTGTGATAAATTTTATGCCTTTGCCAATAAAATTAGCCAAACCTCTTTTAACTTTTTTGTTAATGAATTTATGTAGTATTTGTTCAATTTGGGCTAAATTCGATTTTAATTGAAGGTAAATTCTATGAGATAATTCATCAATAGTTCGATTTTTCTGCAGTGCATTAAAGTTGTAATTAAGTTGATCATAATTGATTTGTAAATTCGTGATGTTTATAAAAAAGAGAAAATTATGGTAATGATCAAGAATTTTGGCCTGACTTAAGGGTTCTTCAAAGTATCCATTACTGATTATTTTGTTGACCTGAAGGGCCTGGTTGATTTGGGTCTGTATCAGGAGGATCATTGGTATCCTGAAAAGAACAAACATTTTTTCTTAGTCGTTTGACTTTTTTGATATGAGCTGTGGTTTCTCTAGATTTTTGAGTTAAACCACTAATTTTATTTTGTTGTTGTCGTTCAACTGTAACTTTTTCAAAAGGCGGGTCAGTTTTTCTGGGTCTATTTCTTTCAACGTAGACTTCTCTTTGTGCTAGATTTGGGGGATCGTTTCTATTCTCATTTATTCTATTCAAATTTTTCTGCCCTTTTTCTTTATTCCGTTCGTAAATATGGTCAAAAAATGGTAATATTTCTTTCTTTCTTTTTTCGTTGTATTGCTCGTAAACTGTCATGTTCAAGTCAAATTCTGGTAATTTGTCGTACGGGCCGTAAAGTAAATGAAATGGAGAATATCCGGTCGTTGAATGTATTGATTGATTATAGATCAAAGTTGCAGTGATCATAAGATTTGAAGGATTTTCATTTGGATTTTTCAATTTCAAAATTCTGAGTTTTTCTAATAGTGTTGAATGAAATCTCTCAATAGGAGAGTTTGAACTTGGGTTATTCACAGTAGTAAAGTGTAAATCAATTTTATTCAACTTACAATACTCTAAAAAGGTTTTATTATGAAATTCTCTTCCTTCGTCACAAACAATTTTTTGAGGAATATTATGATGTGCCAAATAATGGCGTAATTTGTTGAGGATTGTTAATGCTGTACCATCTTTAACGAGATATGACAGGGCGTATTTAGAAAAGAGGTCTATTATTGTCAAAAATTTGGAATTAAGAAAAGAAAAAGTATCGATGTGTATTACTTCAAATGGTCTCTTTGCAAGAAGAGGGCCAGAAAATTTCAATCTATAAGGGTGTCTTTCGTATTTTGACTGAAGACATAGTTCACATTTATTTATGATTTCAGTGATTTTGTTTTTCATTTTCGGCCAATAATACTTTTTTGATAAAAATTTGTGACTTTCTGAAATTCCATTATGATTTTTGTCGTGATATTCGGAAATAATTTCTTTTTGATTTTCCTCGCAAATTACATCCAATAAGTAGATATTGCTAATAAAAAGTTTGGCGTAGTAGTTAAATGATTCTTTACAAAATCTAACGAGAGGTAAACGCAGCTTATTGTCTCTAAAATAAATTCCGTAAGATTCATTTGGTCTGAGAATTTCTTTGAAAAGTTTAGAAAAATCATCTGTAATACAATTTTGTCGTATTGATACGCTATACGTGTTTCTTCCGAAGGGTTTACTAAATTTCAAATTGAATTGTTCACCGATGTTTAAAATAACTCGATTGGGATAGATATTGACTGATTTTTCTGTAATTGGAATGACTTTTCCATTATCTTCTTGGGTAGAATGAATGGTAGCATCAGTATCAGAATTTTGATCATCATTTAAATTTTGTTGTTCACTATTATTTGGAATAGATAATTCATCGTTTTGGAGATTGAGAATATTTTCTAATTCTTCATCGCCTAATTCAGGGAGTTCACTCACATTTGGTAAAATAGAGGATAGTTCTACATTTAAATCAACATCAGATAGAAGTGGTTCATTTTCTCGATTATGTATTTCTATACGAGAAAGAGCATCGGCAACTTTATTTTCTTTGCCTTTGGTGTGAATGATTTTGAAATCAAATTCTTCTAATTTCAGTTTCCAACGTATGAGTCGAGAATTTGGTTCTTTGATTTTAGAGAGCCATACAAGGGGATTATGATCGGTTTCAATTGTGAAATATTGTCCATAAAGATAAGGCCTAAAATGTTTTGTAGAATCTAGGATTGAAAGTAATTCTTTTTCGATAGTCGAATAATTTCTTTCAGCTGAATTTAGAGTTCTTGAATAGTAAGCTACAGGTCGATTTGATTGTGATAAAACACTTCCAATAGCAACATTTGAAGCATCGGTGGTTAATTTAAATGGTTTCTCGAAATCTGGATATACTAAAATTGGGGCATTTGTCAATAATTCTTTGCATAAGTGGAATGCATGTACGTAATCGGGATCATCAGGGTTTATTTTTGCGCCTTTTTTCAAGCATTTAGTAAAAGGTGAGACAATATGTGCGAAATTTTGAATAAATCTGCGGTAGTAACCTACCAAACCTAGAAATGATTTGATTTCTTTCACTGTACGAGGTATTGGGTAATTTTCTATAGTGTTTAATTTTGAGGGGTTGGGGGATACTCCTTCCGGGGTTATCACATGTCCCAAAAATTCTACATTTTTGCTTAAAAATTCGCATTTGTCAAGTTCGATTTTTAGGTTGAATTCTTTTATTTTTTGAAATATTAATTTTAAGTGATTAATGTGTTCTTGTAAGGATTTGGAAAATACGACAACGTCGTCCATGTATACAAAACAGAATTTATGGAGATATTCTTTGAGTACGTTATCCATACAACGTTGAAATGTACTTGGGCCGTTTTTCAAACCATAAGGCATTCTAACATATTCAAAGTGGCCATTATTCACTGTAAACGCGGTTTTTTCGATCGATTCGGGGTCCATTTCAATTTGATGAAATGCTTTTGCCATGTCGATTGTTGTGAAATAACAACTTTTTCCTAAGTTATCTAAAATTTCTTCGATACGCGGTAAAGGGTATTTATCTTCTACGGTTTTTTCATTTAGACGTCGATAATCAATGACCATTCTGTATTTCTTTTGTCCAGATGCGTCTTTTTTCTTATCAACAATCCAAACTGGGGCACTGTAGGGTGAAATCGATGGACGTATAATTTTGTCATCTAATAATTTTTGAATTTGTTCCTGAATAATTTTTTTCATGTGATGGGGGTGTCTAAAAGATTTAACATAAACTGGTTCTTCATCTTTTGTTCGAATTTTGTGTTTTACATTATTGCTGAATGAAAGATCGGAATTTTCATTATAAAAAATATTTTTGAATTTACTACAGAGTTTCAAAATTTCTCGTTTTTCTTCAGAATTCATGTGTGAGGTTCTAATATTTCTAGTAATTCTAAAATTTTGGCTTTCTAATGGAGGTGTAGATATTTCAGTCTCTAAAAGAGATGTCACAGGTATTCTTTCAGAAAAATTTATTTCTATGTTATTTTGATTTGGTTTTGAAGTTGGTATAAAACAAAATCCGTTTTTCGCATGAGCAATGCATTCTGGAGTTGAAAATTCTTGAAAATTTAATTCTGGTAATAAAACATCACCGTTTTCTATAGTGACAGGTACTTTAACAAAATTATTTGCTTCGAATTTTTTCGGTTTTAATTTTGTGGAAGAATATGCAAGGTTGAATGGAATTTTCATGTTATTAATTTCTAAAGTATGTGTTTTATAGTCGATGTTTGCACCTAATTTTTGTAGATCTGATGTACCTAATAAAGCGTCGAATTTCTGATGCCAATCAACTACATGTAGATGGATATTATCGAAGATTCCTAGTTCGTATAAAAGTGGAATGCTCAAATTATTGTCAGCTTTAATAGTATTTCCTAAGCCTGAAACAATGAATTCTTCTTTGTATAAATATTCAAAAAATTTTTCGAAGGCAGGTTTCGAATTAATGACGGAGTTTGTTGCTCCCGAATCAATTAAAATTTTAAGATCAATTTTGGGTAGATAAATATAGGGCAATTTTGACATAATTTTTACACAATTTAAGTCTAAGTTTCTTGGGATTCCGAGGCATTCATCTGAAAATTTTCGTCATCCTCGTAATAATTCTCACAATCAGGTTGTTGTTCAATTTCCGCATTATAATATTCCGTTTCATAACATTCTGGATCATCATTCTCGGTTTGAACATTAAATAATTCTTCCGAATAAAATTTTGGTTGTTGTGATTGATTTGGATTTCTTTGGAATGTTCTGGTTGATATTGACATGGGTGTTTGTTGTGGTTGTTTAGAAGTATTCCTAGTCGAAATTGACATAGGCGTGGGTTTTGGTTGATTTTTGTAAATATTTGAACCGGGTTTGATTCCAAAAACTTCGCGATTCGTGGGGAATCTTTGATTGTTTGAAATCGGTTTATTTATTGAGTGGGGGAAACCTGGTGGGTTTCTAGAATTGTAATTAAATTGAGAATTTGTTGCTGGATTAGTAAAATTTGGTGGGTTATTAAAATAATTTGGAGTAAAATTATTGTAATGATTTGAACGATTTGGATAATTTGATGGTTGTGGGCGTATGTGAATTGGTTTTTTAGGCGTTTCTTGTGATTTTCGTAGGAATTCACAATATTCCCATTCTTGTTTTCTATTATCAAAAAATTTACATCTATTTATACATTCTTCGATGGTATTTGAATCGAAATTACTTAGATAGGATCGATAAGGTTCTAGAATTCCAATTTGAAATGTTTTGAGGGCTAACTTTTGAATGTCATGTTTTTTGTACAAGAGATAATTTTGGTCTTGAATATTTAAGGTCAGATGTTGAAGGAGATCATTTAAATTTTTTGATAGCCTACTGTAAAAATCTAAATAATTTTCACTTCTATGTTGTACGCATTGACTTAATGATGAAATTAATAAATCTTCGTTACGTTGGTCTCCGTACCTTTGCAAGAGAACTCTTCTGATTGTAGGCCAATCAGAGGCATTTTGGAAAGCAATGAAATCTCTGGCTTCATTTTTCAATTTTGATCTTATAGAAAAATTAAGCGCATAGTTCAAGTCAGGATTTAATCTTCCTTGCAAATGTAGTAGTAAATTATCGACTTCATTGATGAATATCGATAGATTTTGACCAGGTGAATATTCTGGTATGGAATTCAATAGTAATTGTAAGTCCTGTCTGGACATTACTTCGGTAGGTATAACGTTAGTTACTTCGGTAGGTATAACGTTAGAAGAAGTTTGGTTATTCATTTCGGAATGTGTTAAAGTTCTTCTACGATAAGGTTGAAATCTATTATTTCTAAACGATTGATTTTGTAAAAAATTTGCTCCTAGTTCTAGAATTTCTGAGTCTTCAGCGATAATTTCTAATTCTTGAGATGAGTTATCTGTCATTTGAAATTAGGACTGATGTGGAAAAAAATGAGGGAAAAAGGGGTTGATGGACTTACACCTAGATTTGCATCCTATAGTGGTTGGTCCTTCCTTCTGGATCGAAGTGGTTGGCTTCCTTCTGGGTTGAAGGGGTGGTGCTTCCTTCTGGATCGAAGTGGTTGATGATGGTTCTGGATATCACATCAAGAGTTGAAACTCAACGGGAGTTCCTTGGACACAATCCGTAGCGGACACTTATTTCAGTTTCGAACTAAAACCCCGTTGCGATATCCTGTTCGCAGCGCCAATTATGTTTTCCGTATCTTAAAGTCTGTTTTTAAAAAGGATTTATTCTATTTTGAATTAAGAATTACAACACTTGGATAAATAATTAATAATTCTACAGATTAAGATTTGGGAAAAACGTGAGTTACAAAACGAAGCTTGATGTTCTAAGTCTAATTCATAACTAACTTAAGTCTGTCCTGAAATCTACAAAGAAAGCTTTATGAGTTCACAGAGAGAATTTGCACTTCAGCACTATCGCGCGCATTTCCAAGAACGGCGTTGGCCGAGCTTCTTCTATTATGTTGACTTGTGCTGTTTCGGTCGATGTGGATCTCATAATAATATGAAATTAGTTGTCAAAAATTTGCATGTTTTTTGATCGCAATCGCAATAACATATGGAAAGCAGCAGCGATAGAGTTATTTTACATGGTAGCCGAAAAAATATTGTACGCAACACGACCGAAAATGGTTTTTTTGGACTCACAGACTTCCAGGACTCGCTTACGCTCGTCCTGGAATTTTGTCTATTCGTCCAAAAAACCCTATTTTCCGGACTTGTTACGTAAATTACTATTCTTTGAATTTTTACTCGTTTTTTACTTGTTACTCGTGCAATATGAACTACTCTGTGTTGGGCGCCATCCTAACAGGATTAATTTTCTTTTCAGAGATCTGCACTAGAACCATTCCTGTTTCTTATATCCATACACGACCTATCTGAATTCCTTCCAGATGTTCGTATAATATTCATTGTCGAAGACAACACCTTTAACGTTGATAACAAATATAAAATACTTACAATGCTTCTCTCTTAGGCGCTCGATTTTCACGCTAACAGATGTCTTTCGGAGGATCGAAGGATATGCTCAGACAATACCTCCTAGAAAACAGTGTAGTCTAGAAGGTATTGGCTCAGATCACTAGATCCGTCTTCATACTTCGCTCTAGTGGAGATGTATATGCGATATGGTATTCTTGTGAGTGAGGGGAGCCCTCATCCCGCAAAATCACCAGTTTGCAAAGATGGGTAGTCAGGGTTTTGGGTGATCCGGTGATCTATCTAGTCGCGACTGCTACAAGAATTCCTTCAAAAATCTTAATCTTCTCACCCTATCCCCAGTTTCCATATTAAAAAATATAGATATTTTATATTTATTTGATTGATTCGTTCTTCACTTGATGGAAATTCCTTTTAATAGAATGAACGTTATTCCATTTCCACTTTTAATTATTTAATATAACAATTATTTCGCTACAAAGTAGTATCTTCAGATATTTTACTCTTTTGAATTTTACATTTTTAACCTACTTTTTGCAATTATCACTATTCTGAAATGAATGTTTTAATATCAATGAGGTCGTTGTTACGCAAAGTACTGGTACCTGCATTCAAGAAATATAGATAATCGAAAAATGAGTTCAAATAGGTAACAATACCTATGTATATCACATACTCATTAAATGATTTCAAAATACAGATGATATTATATTTTTCATAAGATTAGCTGTTTGGGCATTGAAATGTAACAAATAAGCACACATTGTCATTTATTATATCAATATGAATTAATTAATTTCCATAAATCAGTTAAAGTTTCAATACCCTGAACGTAAACAGAGGATTGTTCGATTGAAAACACTGATATGTTAGATATATCCGTTTGCAACTTTTATCGTGAGCTTTCATTATGTATTGCCATTAGTTAGTGGATGTTTGTGATATAGATTCTAGTGGACTGAACTATTTCCTTCAATCGTTAACTTTAAGGTAAAGTTTCATATTTTGGCCCTATTGAAATATTTGACGACATAACACCAGATTCCAGACAAGCAGGAGCGTTTGGGCAGTTATCTTATTGAAGACTACAGAACTATGTCATCTCAATCTGCTATTCTATTCAGATGAGGAGTTCTGATTTCTTGAAATTGAGCATGAACATTCGAGACAATATTTTACATATAGATACAAACTGAATTTCAACCTGAAATCTGTTGTTACGGAAATATCAGACAGTTTTTCCATATTTTGCTTGAATTTTCTATAGTTCTAGTGGCGCGATCGATTCGAAATTTTACATCAAATCTGAAACTGTTGTCATAAATATACGCGCAAAATTTGTTATTGGTCGGATCAGTTGTCCTTTATAATACGTTTTCGATATTATGCATGAATTTCATATAATTCTGAATGCGCGATACACATAAAATTTGCACAAAACGAAAAGACGTTAAATTATATCTACATGCATCGATTCTGGTGTCACTGAAATATTAAGTATTTTCTTTTTTATTTTGGTTCTGATGAAGCGGGTTCAGGTAGCGACGATCTCTCTGGGCTGTAAAAATTCGATCCAAAATTTGAACCATGATAGTAACAAAGTAGTACCTTGACTGTTGACCGAAAGACGCGAAGCGTGGCAATGTTAATTTCTTCAGAACGCATTCGCAAATTATTGTATGCTGATAAGTTGTAGTTTATAAATTGTCTAATTTGTGTCTGAATTTCATACACAACTTCAATAATGTTAACGTCAAATAATTAACGGGAATACAAAAAATAGAAATTTTACAAATTTACAATTTACAATTTACGGAGATACCACTCAAAAAAAAGTAAGTCAAGTGACTCACTCCAATTTTTCATTAAATGAGTAGGTATTTCATGACAAATTTTCGGATTCGCCTCCTATATTCCAAGGGACATTAAGTAAAATAAAGAAGCAGTTTTGCGAGATTGGGCATGTGAGTCAGATCAAAAAAGCATCTGTTAATTCACAGTATCCCAGTACTGTGTGTCACATTCCCATGTGAAGTTAGATATGATAAAAATGAAAGTAATAACATTTCTGAAAAGAGAATGAAGAGGACCTTCACACGATGTATCACAAGTAGATACTTGCTATTGCAAAAAATTGGGGGTTGTATCTGTCTTTCGAAGGTATAGGGTTCGCATTTTTACGCAGATGAATGTATCGTAACCAAGATAATTAATTTATTTTATTTGGCTTTTCTCTGCTGTATATAATGAGCGCATGCTAATAGAGAGACCTTTGATTATTAAGGCGGTACTCAAAGAAGGGTAAAGTTTAGAGTCGGCCTGTGAACTTGCACAGTACGCCTGGCTATCAGGAAAAAAAAACTGGTGATGATATGTAATAGAGAATACGAGACGCTGAATATTATTAATAGAATCATTGTATAATGATTTTCAATTTGGGCACCTTAAGAAGAGGGATTACTACCACTTAGCTTTCAGAGTATCAGTCAAACATTAGGTACTCATTCCATTCATGACCAAACTTTGTACGCTGTACAAAGTTGTACATTCACTTTATCTTCTTTTTCTTTAGGTACTGAGCATATAAGTAGAAAACAGCACTGTAAGATGGTCGATTATGGTTTTCACAAAATGATAGTTATACCTCTTGACATTACCTCTGTATATTGAAAATATCATCAGTTCTTTCGCGAAAAACGAAAAGTTACCAACATTTTTTTTTCATTCACAAATTAAAAATATTGTAATTCTTCAATGTAGATTTTGTTCGAAGAAATTATGTGTAAACCTTATGAAAATCGGTGGTTGGAAGAGGAGAAAATCTATAATTTCGTTTTGAACTGAGCAATAACGTGATGGTGATTCCCTCTTGAGGTTAGAATAACAAGCGTACTGGATTTTTTATAGATTTTCTGTAATAAAAAGTGAAAACAATTATGATACATTTGGCAAAATAGATTCCTTTAACAACGAAATTTTTATAAACTTGACATAGCAGTAGAGGTTAGTTCGACAGTATTCCTTATGAGGTACTGAGTTGTCAAAAACAAAATTAATCTGAAAACGCCATTTTTCTAAAATGATTCAGAATGGGAAGTAGATCCGCAGAATTAAAAGACAAATTCGAGTTTGTCAATCAAGAGTTTAATTTTTATTATTCAAGTAGGTACCTACCAATTGAAATTACTCATAGGACTGATGAAAAAATATATTCCCATTTTCTTGATGCGGATTGGGCTGCGTTCAGCGGGAAGAGCAGTTGCAAATCCGATCACTGAGCGCTCACAAATTCTAAAGTGATCAGAGAGCGATTTTCTGAACGGTTAGAGAGTACCTAACCTCTAAAACCTCTGATTCTCACAACGTGATGAGCTCAGTGAGCGTAATCACTCAGAAAAATGGCGTCCGCTCACTAAACATGTTGAGTATGCGCTCACTGATCAGATTCGTTCAACGGAAATTCTTTCAACTGTTTTACAACTGTTGTGTCCGCTGAACGCAGCCAAATTCTCCAAGTGCAGCAATGTCGCCAAGATGGTATCTGACGCGGAGAGGCCCTAGTTAAATCATTTCCTGAAAATAATAATAACATTTGTGAAGGTAGTTGTTCAATACTTGAACGGAACTTATGAATCGAAAGGGCACTACTCATTAAGAATGCTGCAAAAAGAAACAATATTTTCATGAAAATATACCCTATGTTGGAGAAAATATGATTAAAATTGAATCATGGGCACAAATCTTCATCTCCAGTATAATTCAGCATCTGAAAATTAGTTTCATATTATAAATTTTTAATGACTTTACAAGAGAATGATCTGATAGATGTGTCCAGAAAAAAGTTTGTGATTACAAAACTCTATTATTTTGTTCATCAGTGAATCATTTTCTCATTTGAGGAAATATGTCATTATCAGGTGTTTTCTATTTCTATGCATCTACTTTTTGATCAATTATTTTCAGTAATAAATTCTTAGAATCCGATATTTTTATATACCTAAACAGATTGTGTCTATATGTCTTGCAATATGCAAAATCCAAAAATTAAAATAAGGGTGATCCTTATCAACAATTACTATTTATTTCTCGTTAAAATGTGTTGTATTTTCCGAAGAAGAAATAAAATACAGACTACAACGTTGAAGCAATTTCAGAGTTTCATATTAAAACTAAATCGTTTCTTTTCAATATCTTACTTATGTTGATTTTATTTTTGCTCAATATGAGATTGAAGCAGTTTATGGATTTTTAATTTTTGGAATTAAATCGCGAGCTATACAACTGGAACATTGTAAAATATAGTATACTTATGATGTGCCATAAATAATTGAAAGTTGTCATTTTGTCTTTCAGAGGATACTAAACCTGGTTGAAACTTTCACGATTATATGTGGTTTTTCTAGAAAACAAATTGTATTATGCATAGTACTTCTTGATCAATTATCATCAACAACATCTTCATCTAATGCTGAAAAATAGAAGCAGAGTACAAGCCTTCGACTATTCAAAATATTTAGTTTTAGCTAAGGTATGATTTTCTTCCCAGATTCTGAAACGTTGTTGATGCCATTGGTGATTGAAATTTTGATAGAATATAAATGTTAGAATTTTTGAAATATCATTTGATTACTAGAGGAAAATAAACGGCATCATTCAAATTTCAAATGCATATATGTATACAATAACACAGGCCAACAAAATAAAAAAAAAAATTTGGTGCCAGAAATCTAACATCTGATTTTAGATGTTTTTAATGTGCTGATTCCAAAAATGCCACCAGATTTTTTCTATCAGCTCTAGTTTTTGAGATACACGTTACAGGTTAAATGATATATTTTTTTCTGATAAAGGACAACAAATAAAGAGATAAATATGTACTTAATCGTCAAAATAGAAATTTACCAGAATCTAATTAGCCAAATGGATACCTGGAATTGTCCCTGACCCAATGTTCCTATACTAGGAACTACTCAATACAATGCGCTCTTAATTACTTTTATACCTGTAATTGCCTATGACCCGATCCTTCTATACCTGCTTGGCTGTACTTGATTTAGTATATTACTGAGTTTTCCCAAGTAAAGTTGTGCTATCATTTTGTGTAAATTTTGGTCGTTTTGTAGTATCAAGACACTAAACTGAAACAATGGCATCCACAAGCAGACGTGCCTGTGTAAATCATCCCGATGTTTTTTGTTATGTGTGTGGTGAATACACTTTGAAAGAGAGCAGAAAAACGATTTCTGACTTTGTGAAAAGAGCTTATTTTGCCTATTTTGGCGTTCATTTAGGAGATCAAGATAAATCTTGGGCCCCATTTCATATGTAAAACATGTGTTGAACATTTGCGACAGTGGACAACTGGAAAGAGGAAGTGCCTAAGGTTTGGTGTACCAATGGTTTGGAGAGAACCGCGGAACCATCATGACGACTGCTATTTTTGTCTGGTTAATATTAAAGGCATAAATAGAAACAATAGACACAAATGGACATATCCTGATCTAGATTCTGCAAGAAGGCCTGTAGTGCATTCGGAAGAAATACCCGTTCCATCATTCAGCAGTCTACCCGAACTGACAGAAGATGATACAGAAACATCAACGTCTGATGAAGTTAAAAGAATTCAATCAGAAAACGACAGCGATTTTGAAGCAGATTTAGCAACTCCGCAGTGTTTCAATCAAGAAGAACTAAACGATCTTATAAGAGACCTGAATCTCTCAAAGGAATCCGCTGAATTACTTGCATCCAGACTAAAAGAAAAAAATCTACTTTGTCGAGGTACTAATATTACATTTTATCGTAAAAGAGATAAGGATCTGCTTCCTCTTTTCACTCAGGAAAATGACTTGGTATTCTGTAACAATATAAAAGGGCTCTTAGAAAAAATGGGTTTGCCTGAATACCCTCCAGATGATTAGCGCCTTTTTATTGACAATTCAAAACGTAGTTTAAAATGTGTTCTTTTACATAACGGTAACAAATATGGCTCAATTCCTATTGGTCATTCTACTACCATGAAGGAAGAATATGAAACAATAGCATTAGTTTTGAGAAAAATTAAATACGAAGAACATCAGTGGTCATTTTGTGTTGATTTAAAAATGGTTAACTTCCTCCTTGGACAGCAGAGTGGTTATACAAAATATCCTTGTTTTTTGTGCCTTTGGGACAGCAGAGCTAAAAATGAGCACTGGGTTAACAAAAATTGGCCTTCAAGAGATGTCATGATTCAAGGAATACAAAACGTGATCAACGAACCTTTGGTTTCAAGAGAAAAAATCTTACTTTCGCCCTTGCATATCAAGCTAGGCCTAATGAAGCAATTTGTGAAGGCCTTAAATCGAGATGGAAATTGTTTTGGGTATTTGTCACGAAAATTTCCTGGCATTAGCACGGAAAAACTAAAAGCTGGTATATTTGATGGTCCTCAAATAAGGCAACTTGTTAAAGATCCACAATTCACCACATCAATGAACGAGACTGAATCTAACGCTTGGAGTTCATTTGTTCAAGTAGTACAAAATTTTCTTGGCAATCATAAAGCAGAGAATTACGTAGAATTAGTGGAAACTATGCTTTCAAATTTTAATATTCTCGGCTGTAACATGAGTATAAAAGTTCACTACCTCCACAGCCACCTAGATCGTTTTCCAGAAAACTTAGGTGATTGTAGTGAAGAACAGGGGGAAAGATTCCACCAGGATATTGAAACTATGGAAGATCGTTATCAAGGACGATGGGATAGCCACATGATGGCGGACTACTGCTGGAGCCTTCAGCGAGACTGCCCTAGTAAACTCCATTCTAGAAAATCGTATAAAAGAAAATTTTTATGTGATTACTGACTAATGTAATTATGTAAATTAAGTTTTTGCAATAAATACTTAAATCCATGTGTCTTTGTTTTTTTTAACTGTCAATAGTAATATTATATATTATAACGTAAATTATATACAAAATTTTTTTAAAAATCTCAAAAACTAGATCTGATAGACAAAATCTGAGAACTTTTTTACATTCTGCATCCAAAAATTACTCAGGAACCGTTAAAAAATCGCAGGCACCAAAATGTGTGTTGGCCTGTGTAATCGATAAATAAAGTCGACAAAATAGATCTACTCAATTCAAGGCTAGTTTTCTTTCTTCGAAAAACACGTTACATGTTGTATGTTCTTCAAAACCTTTATCAACAATAGACAATGATGATTCATTTCAGAAATCCGCATGAGAAGAAAAAAGAAGAGAGCACGCACGTGCATTCAGGAACTTTTGAGTGATTGCACCCTTGGAGATCACATATATACCCTTATACAATTATGTGGTTTTCAAGTGCGCAATTGGATTGGTACATGAACTGACGATCCCCCAAAAAATCCTGATTTCATGTCAATGCTTCCCTCGTTGATTTTTCGGTTTTAATTGTAAATTATGAAATTTGTTAAGATGGCATATCTACTACGAGAATAGTCTGTGGTTCATTATTTGGATGAAGAAGCTTGTGAAATTTTCTAATTTAACATCAAGGATTTTTTAGATAGAATAACAAACAAACGATTGAATAATAAAGTCATTGATTTTTCAAATGTCAATAGTCAATATTTGATTTTATTTATTCTCATTTCAATCATCGGTACCTACAGGCCCGGATTATACTCATTTCCTCCCCTAGGCCAAAACAATTTGCCGCCCCTCTGAGTAAAGGGAATTGAAAAAAAAATTTAAACACGTGATTTTCGCTGTCAGTGCCAATTCCGAAATTTACACCAAAAATTTACGTGTATCCAACGAAAATACAATTCTATTTTTAAATACCTCCTACGGAAACTGATCAAAGGTACCGCATTCATATTTTGATATATTTTTTTGTCAGTTCTCCTCATGTGATTTCCCTGACAGTAGTCCATTTTTATTACGAGTAATTACAATTTACGATATTTTGTCCACATTCTCTTTGATGCGCGTAACTGCCGACTACTGTTCGGTTTTCTGACGGCTCCTTTGATTTTAGATTCCCGAAGGGTGTGCAAATTACGACAATATTTCCATCTTCTATTCAAAACAAATAAACGAGCAATAATGAACAGAAAATATGTGAAATTTGCGAAGGTGTTTATTCCTACATTTTTGTTGAAGAGTTGAAGAAATAATATTTTTTTATAGTCTACCGAAAATGTGCAGCCCCTAAAACCGTGCCGCCCCTAGGCCATGGCCTACGTTGGCCTAATAGATAATATGGCACTGGTTACCTAATTATATAAATGAATAGATAGTATTGACAACTTTTTATTTAATAAGAATCCGTATCATTTATCCCAATATTCAACTGTCATAGTACCAGTTTCATATGATACAGTTTTTAATTCCCTAATACCTATCCGAAATCTCTTCAAACAAATAGTATGTTTACTCATGCAACGTTGAAAACAAATATCGGTCGAATACATATTCGAAAAAATCACGATTCTACTTGAGGGTACCACTTGAGATACAGTATAGGTAAGATTTTTATACAAATCAATTTCAGTTACATTACAGTATCATTCAATAAGAAAACAAATAATAATTGATATCTTTAAGTCGGTGATCTACTCCATTAGAATGATTGCCTAATCAGTCTCAATCTCAAGATAAAAACGATCTTATTTGCAAATTTTAAATTGCTGTTACCTACTGTTATATAATCGGATATAGCGACAGTGAGCAAACATAAACAAACGTTTTTTCGAAAAGATTTCGGGAATGAACTGAACTTCTGTTGTGATTATTAAAAAATATCAAAATATTTGTTTAGATTTTTTACAATACCATTTTTAATTTAATTGGAAACGTGCCACTAGGTATTTTCAGAGAAACGTGGTTTCAATAAGAATCCTGTTCAGCGCAATATGCCCTCACAGTCAGAGAATACTAATTGAAGAATATCAGGGCAGACAGATAAGGCGGTTTGGTACAATCTCGTGGCCAGTCTGCTCACCTGATTCAACCTCTAAATTTTTTATCGCTGTGGATCAGTAGAAGAAAAATTTCATTAAAAGCCAATTGAAAATGTGACTGAGCTTCGAGAGAGAATAACGGAAGCAGTAAAATGCTTAAATAACAAAACATTCTTAACGTTCAAAGTCAATCCGTTTTTTTCAGTACAGTAAGTTGAAGTTGAGAGAAATATTAATTTTGAATACTCGGTTCGGCTAAAAGTGTCATTAGGCACCTTCCAAGCTGAAGCAGTTGATTGCAGCTTATAGAAGCACTATCCATGATAACATAAAAAAAATAAAAATGGAAAAAAGCTTGTAGCAACAGAATATGAAAAATTATCACAGGGTATGCATTTCTTCGAATATAAAAAATCCTATTCAATTTGAAAATTACACGACTTAGATTTTTTTAAATATTTTGCTGATGCAACTGTTACCCGATTCCGACTTCTAGAACATCCTGTATAGTTGTACCGATATACCTATTTAGGAGACTTCCATTTTCCTTCAGAAATAATGAATAGTGAACAAAAAACAAAAGTATAATGATAGATTTCCGGATTTTGTTAACTAAAAATTGAATTTCTTGATTTATTTGTTTTTCCGCTGATAATCACTTTAGTTCTCAAAAAAAGTAACTATAGTTTCAATCGAAGGCTAGTTGACTTGTGACTAATAGTGTAATTTGTTAAAAAAACATTAGTATCTATTTTTTTAAATAGGTATTCGTGATCTTTCATAATTTGTTGCATTAGATCTGGATGATAAAAACAAAAACACTCCTGACTTGATATTTTGATTCAAAGAGTCTTTTAAGTTACATCCATAAAACCAGACTGTGAAAAACAATAGTTACTTAATTAAACATAGTGGGGACATAGAACCATAGAACTTGAGAATACAATTGACTGAACTGAACTGACACACGTTAAAATCAAAATTATTGGGCCTGATAGTATTTGATTGTAAAAAGAACAAATTTATTTCATGGAAGAATACTACAATGACTAAATACAATGGACCTCACATTCTGAATGAATCCCAAAAATCAGGTAAATGGAGGAAGTAAACAAAAAGCCGCCATATTTAGGCTCATCCAATCAAAAACGAGTCCACGCTTATCGCCACTGTGGTTTATTAAGTTACTGTATGAAAAACCTAATATTGGATCATGAATGCATCCAAATATCTCCGAATTTTCTTGAGAATTTTAATTTTCTTGACGACTTAGCGAAAATTATGGGTCAAAATCGGATTAGGGGTTACGTGTTAGTTTCTAAATCGTAGATTCAATCAAAATAAAAATTTGCATTTGGATGTATAATCACAAATTCGAGTCCCGTCTAAATTTCATGAAACCAGAACCATAGAAAATTGAAGGAGAATTTTAAAAATTAATCAATATAAATCAATTAAAAATATAGATTTTTTGATAATCATTGAGAACTCAAATGGGTGTTCAATCTGAGACAATCTGCTCAATTCCAATATTTTTCGATTTATTATCCATTTATTCAGTTATTTATTCAATATACACGATGTTCTACAAATTTAAACCCAACTACAGAACAAGGAACATAGGAAAAATAATATATACATATATTAAAAATTCTGAGGATAAAAAGTACCTATAACAAGAAATGACCCAGTCAGCCAAAAAAATAAGATCTGATATTTGAAATAGAACAATCAAAAATATCTAAGTGAAGACTTACAGTGTTACAGGCATTACACAAATTATAAAGAGGTGAATACCTACTTCAAAGTGTCGGCATATAAAAAGTGTTTCTTACTCTAGAGGCTGATCTTGGAACAGCAAAATTGAGCTTCTTGAGAATGCAAGAATCTTTCATGATTCCGTTTATTAGTTTGAGAGTAAATACAACCGAGTGACTTTCGTCGACATACTAAACTATTCATGTTGTGTCTGCTCAAAAGCAGATTCTGTGGAAAACCGAGATTCGGGTAAACACCATTTGCTCTATTAGACAGAAGTTTAAGGAAACGCCGCTGTACAGACTCAACTCTCCCAATATAGATTCGGTAGTATTGAGACCATATTATTTTTATAGGCGCTTATTCTATTCTAGATCTGACATATGTATAATAAAGGGTTTTTAATGTGACCATGTCAGAGAAATCGCGAGAGATTTGCGCTATGAAACCATACATCCCATCAATCAGTAGCATCAATGTGTGGATAAAACGAGAGTTTGGAATCGAAATTCACTCCCAAATCAGTCAACACGTCTGGCCGCTGGAGCATTTTGCCTGCCTTTTTGATTACACAATAGTGTAATCAAAAAGAATAGGTTTTTATTCTGCTTAAATAACAAAACATTACACTTCTCAACGTTCAGAGGCAATCCGGTTCTTCTACACCACTCTCCAACGCGTTCCAAATTATAGGAAAGCCGCAAGGAGTCTAATACATGACTCCTCAGGTATATTTTGAAATCATCCGCATATAACAAAGTCAACATAAACATTTGGAATAAGTCAACAATGGATCGTCTCATTTTGAACATCCACTAGAGTTCTCGATTATCTATTATCAAAAAGCCAGTTCTTACCTCCGTTCTTTTTGTATTCATTCCCAAAATCTCATTCAAATGAATTCATTAATTTCGAAGTAGGAAATTAATTAGGTTTTCACAAGAACTATCCGATTTACAAAAAAGCATTTTAAACTTCGAATGAACTTGGGTTCATTTATTTCATGCAATCAGAAAATTCAATAAAAACTGAGTTTTCCATATATTTGGTCATTTGCATTTTTTTGCTACACCCTGTATATTTCCTAACAATTTCAGAATGTACCTCTAATGGAGCAAAGATTCACCTCTTAAAAACATCCGCACACATTTGGTCACTCCCTGTGAAATATCCAAGAAAAAAAAATTTTTTTTTTAAATATTAATTTACGTAACAAGTCCGGAAAATAAGGTTTTTTTGGACGAATAGACAAAATTCCAGGACGAGCGTAAGCGAGTCCTGGAAGTCTGTGAGTCCAAAAAAAACATTTTCGGGCGTGTTGCGTACAATATTTTTTCGGCAACCATGTAAAATAACACTATCGCTGCTGCTTTCCATATTTTATTGCGATTGCGATAAAAAAAGATGCAAATTTTTGACAACTAATTTCAAATGAACTGTCAGCCGTTATCTCGGTTGCTATGAATTCTATGATTCTTTTCCGGCCTAGTCCGGGAAGTACGTACTTTCCGGACTAGACCGGGAAATGCTACTTTCTCAGAGAAAAACCGTCCGGGAAGTGTTCATTTCCCGGACGGTTGTCGAAAAAATTAATTAGTTCAAAACGGTTTTCAGTATGTGCACTCTGTCATGGCTCATTTACTTTGAGACGATGGTACCTGATGAAATTCGTCACCGAATGAAAGTCGACCATTATAGTTTTGTTCATGCACAACTTTCAACCCCCTCACTCCATTAAAGGGTTCGTAGGGGTTGAAAGTTGTGGATGAACATTGAACAAAACTCTAATGGTCGACTATCATTGGGTGACAAATTTCATCAGTTACCGTCGTAAATGAGCCATGACAAAGTGCACATACTGAAAATCTCTTTGAACTAACTAATTTTAAAAAAAAAAAATTTTTTCTTGAAAATTTCTGCACGCCTGTAAAGAAGATGCAAAGATCTTGCCAAAAAAGTACCACTTCCCCTATTCGAAAAATTTAGAGGGTTGATGGGGATAGCAGAGGGTACAACAAAAATCCTTCAAAAATGCATAAAAATTTGGTAAAAGTGAAACAAAAATTAACCTGTTTCAGGATTTTGTTGCCAAATATTTACCTTCTGAGATAATGAATTTGTACCATAATTTTGACGCGATATGTATAGGTATAACACTTTTCGGGGGAAAATATTGCTAAGAAATCAATACGCAGACAATAAACGATAGATTGTTTTATTAATGTTTTTTAAGAGTTTATATTTAAAAACACTTTATACTTATAGAAATATCTAGCTGTATGGTTTTATGGGAGTCATCCTGGTGTAATTTGAATGATTTTTTTATTATTATAATCTGGTAGAAAATTTCATGGCAGTCCAATTTTTCACTACCTTTTCCAATAAATCTGGCCATGTGACTCGAATATTGGCTTCCAATGCTCCAAGGGTTGCTGGTTTGTCGGCATAAGCCAATGACCTATTGCCCAATCAAAAGTAATCGGAAGACGTTAATATGCATGAACGAGGGGACCTTTTAATGGGACCGCTTCTGAAAACAAGGTTTTCGAAATACCTTATTGTCATCTGGTTTCAATTCTGTATTTTATGGGCAAAGCCCTACGTGAAATTTTCCACGTTGTCGAAAGACAAAGGCCTCCAATTTTCGCGCTACACCAGTAATATATTTTCTTCGGTACGCACATTTATTTGTCCTATCATTGTTTTTGAATCGATACGGGTGCGAAAACGATCAATAACTGCACGAATTTCTTGCAAAATAGGCCGATTATGTTGATCGCAAAATAGACGAAGTGCTCTATGAATTATTAAGATTAATTTTTTTCAACGAAAATTTCCACAATTTGGGAGCGTTGTTCTGGCATTAAACGATTCATTGCCAATTACTGCACAAGGTCAAACCATAGACAAGAACCATCGAAACTAATCATGCAGCTAAAAAAAAACACACGGTACTTATCTTATTAGATAGCTTCAGCTCTCAAGGTATAAGCGTTCATTAGGCGAGTTGGGCCGGGGCGGAGAAATCCGCCTGCCTACATTTGTATGCAACTGATTTCACTAGGGGGTCAACGGGCCGGGGCGCGACGGATGCAGCCGACGGATTTCTAAGCGAGCGTATTTATCCGTCAGGTCGACCCGACTAGCCTGGTGGACGCGGGACTGGAGCAACGCACTGACGGATTTACGAATATATTGAATTAAGATAATTCGGACTGTCGGCAAAAATCCGTCGATGCGACCCGGCCCTCCTTGTTCAATGGACGCAGTACGCAGTAATGCTCGCCGCACCGTTGCGGCCCAGTACGTCTTCAATGGACGCTCACCTTCAAGCTAGGCGTCCATTAGGCGGGTCGAGCCGGGGCGAAGAAATCCGCCTGCCTACATTTGTATGCAACTGCGTCCACTACAGGCTGACCGTGTAATGGACGCAGTTGCATACAAATGTATGCAGGCGGATTTCTCCGCCCCGGCCCGACCCGCCTAATACACTTTATACTGCATCGGTCCGGCGTTCAAGATGATAGAATTTAAGATTTCTGAAACACTGGTGAGCTAACTTACTCTTGAAAAACCTCAAGATTAATGTGGCGACTTATAAAAAGGGACCTGCGTTCTTGGATTATGATGGTATTTGACCATTTTCACTTGATTGAACAAATGAAAATATTGAAATTATACCGTTGATTGGTTAATTCTTTGTTTAGCGACACATTAAGGATGAAAAAGGAAAAGTTTTAGTTTAGACATCTTAATAGGATTGTACTTGAACTATTTGGTGCTTGAAAAATCCCCAACTTTATTCATTATCGAAAATAATATAAGGTGTGTGAATAAGTCTTTCCCGTTTTTTTTTCAAATTTTGAGCCTTTATTGTGAAAAAATGGTTACAAATGAATTATTGAAAGTATTGGCCATCGCTAGCTACAACTTTTCCCCATCTTTCTGGCAACATACGAATCCCGTTGCGAAAAAATTCGACCGGTTTGGCCTCTATCCAGTCATCCACCCATTTTTTGGCTTCCTCGTAGGAATGGAAGTGCTGGTCAGCCAGGCCATGCGTCATCGATCTGAAGAGATGGTAATCAGACGGAGCAATGTCTGGACTATACGGCGGGTGGGGTAGGACTTCCCATTTGAGCGTTTCTAAGTATGTTTTCACCGGCTGTGCAACATGTGGGCGAGCATTGTCATGTTTCAAAATAACTTTGTCGTGCCTGTCGGAGTATTGTGGCCGTTTTTCTCGCAGTGTGCGGCTCAAACGCATCAATTGTCGTCGATAGACCTCGCCTGTGATCCTTTCATTCGGTTTCAGAAGCTCATAGTAAACCACACCTAGCTGGTCCCACCATATACAGAGCATGAGCTTGGCGCCATGAATATTTGGCTTGGCCGTCGATGATGATGCATGGCCGGGTAGTCCCCATGATTTTCTTCGCTTCTGATTATCGTAACGGATCCACTTTTCATCGCCAGTCACGATACGATGCAGAAAACCCTTTCTTTTATGTCGCTGAAGCAGCTGTTCGCAAGTGAAAAAACGCCGTTCGACGTCTCTCAGCTTCAGTTCCTACGGCACCCAATTTCCTTGCTTTTGGATCATTCCCATGGCTTTCAAACGCTTGGAAATGGTTGTTCGGTCAACTCCCAATGCTTCAGCAAGTTCTTCTTGCGTTTGACACGAATCTTCATCAAGCAAAGTCGCCAATTCTTGATCTTCAAAGATTTGCGGCCGCCCGGAACGCTCCTTGTCTTCCACGTCGAAATCGCCACTTTTGAAGAATCGAAACCATCCGCGAACACTTGAATCATCGACACAACCTTCTCCATAAGCTTCCTGAAGTAGCCGATGCGCCTCGGCAGCAGATTTCTTTAAATTGAACCAATAAAGTGAAACTTCCCGCAAATGACGTCGATTCGGCTCAAATTTCGACATTTTCACGATTTCAAAAATTTATGATGCGAAAAAATTTCAACTAATGTGTTAGTGTGGAATTGTTGACAGATGAATAAGCTTTGATTATGACATATGTAACCATTAAATACTCGCACAGTATTGGTGGCGCCATCTCTTACAAAAAACGGGAAAGACTTATTCACACACCTTATAATAGAGATAAAAATTGAAATTGAGAAAGTAGCATAACTGTAGCCTCAACTACAGTCGAATTATAATTGAAAAAATATTAAAATTCATATCAGATTGTTTTATATACTACTAAAAAATATGATATGCACTTTTCCACTATTATGTTTATAATCTTTCTTTTCGTCCTATTAAGTGCTATAATGAGAAGGATACATAAATATTTTAATGATATCTCATATATCATTATTCATATCGCTTTTTTTTTTCAGGTATATTGTCATGTACTTAGCGACTGAGGCTCCATCATGTAAGAAATTATTAGCGTTAACAATTTTGTTAGCGGCGGCTGTTTTAGTATGTGTCTATCGCGAAAACCCGTTCAATGGTTTCTACTATGAAGATGAATTTTTGGAATTCGTTAATATAACTTTCAATTATACAGGTAAGTTCCAGAATCGTTTGTTGATATAATAAAAATAATTGTTTCAATTTCGATTCTACCAATTATTTGGAAGATATACTTGAGAAAAATGGCCGTCTTTTTTAAATGTCTGTAGGATTATACACTACTTTTCATACTCATTTTTGTTTTCTTCGTTGGTACTGTTGGTAGCAATTATTATTTGCTTGAAAACTGATGGTCCTCATAGTTTTGCAATTTCGTCATCAGAAAATTCAAATAATTGCGACTCATGAGGATTCTGAAAATAAATATTTCATTGAGTTGAATAACCAACCTAGTTGTCAATTAAGATGTAAAGTGAATGTACCTTTTCAAGCTTATGAATGGAATAGAGAAGACGAAACACCGATATAGAAATATTTAGAGAATGCTTCAATTGTCTCCAATAATCTACCTCCTTCAGAATGGTTCAGATTATTTTTCGATGAAAACGAACAGAAGAATCGGCAAGGTAAAGTCGAAAATAATTATATAAATATCCGGCAACTAAGCCTCACTAAATTTCACACTGAAAATATGGTAGAATTAAACACAGATAAAATATAATAGGAATGCGTGGCAATGGCATAAATATAATCAGGGCCCCCGCAAAGGCGCGTGCAACGCGTGCACCGCACGCGGGCGCCACTCTAAAAACCTCTTATAGACCGCATGAAGAACCGATGGACCAAAGGTTTTCGAAAAAGATTCTTTAAAATTTTTCAACAATTTTTTTTTCCAAACTTCTTTCTTGCAATTTATACAAGTTTCCGAACGTCGCAATCGGCATGAAATAGCCAGATATTGGTTTACAAAAACGCATACTCGATGCTAATCCTAGGGCATTTTTTGCGCTATGTGCTGCACACAGCTTAAATTTAACTGAAAATGATGCTGCTAAGGTTTCAAATAAAACAGTGGACTCTTTTGATATTGTAAAAGAATTTTATATATATATTTCTCTT
Source organism: Harmonia axyridis (assembly GCF_914767665.1). Lineage (NCBI taxonomy): Eukaryota > Metazoa > Arthropoda > Insecta > Coleoptera > Coccinellidae > Harmonia > Harmonia axyridis. Next base: position 17,825,070 of record NC_059505.1, read on the forward strand.
CATCCACAAAGAGATTGGAATGTTATAAAAAAGCATGATCCTCAGTTACGTCTAAAACCCCTGAGTGATACTAGATGGTCAAGTAGAATTGATGCTAAAGTTTATTTTATTCAAATATGTGATAGTCTTTTAGAAATAGTAGAAAATGATACTTTTAACATAAAAACTAGACATAAAGCAAGTTCTCTTTTATTAAATATTTATTCTTTTAAATTTATTTGAAGTATCATAATTTCTTATGATTTTTCATTCCAGATTAATATTGTAAACAGCATGATGCAAAGTGTAGCGATTGACATTAAAGTGTGCCAAAACCATTTGAAGAATTTAGTTGATCATTTCAAAAATTATAGGGATGATAATGTTCTCGAGGAAAAACTTGCGGGAGCTGGAAAACTAGCGGCTGTTCTTGAGATAAATCAAGATTTTTCTCCATCATATACTGTAAGACGAAAGTATAAACCAAAATTGTTCGATTATGAACAGACGGAAGATCCAAAAATCGCTTTTAAAACAAATTTCTTTTAGAAAATAATTGATCAAACACTAAGTTCCTTAAATAGTAGATAACGTTAACGTTTTTTGTTTTAGTTGTGATATTCTTAAATTAAATGACATTGAAATGCTGTCATGCTCTTCAACAAAAGCTAACTGATGACAGGACAAAAAGAGATTGACGTGAAAGAAAATGATTTAATCAACGAGATAAAAGCCCTAAGATTGTTTTCATTATCTGAAGCGAAAATCCTCTTGAAATTCTACAATATATTTTTGAAAATAATCTAACTTCTTCTCCACCGAATCTTAGTATTGTCTCAAGAATCCTTCTCACTTTACCTGTGTCCTGTGTCTGTTGCTTCTGGTGAGAGATCATTCACTGAATTAAAAATTTTTAAAAACTATTTGAAGTCTACCATGTCTTAAGAAAGATTTTCTGGATTGGCAATCTTAGATATAGAGCAAGAGATACTCGATAAAATTGATTGATTGATAATATAAAAGAATTTGCAGCAGCCAAATCTAGAAAAACATCCATTCAATTTCTGGATTGATCATAATTAAATTTTTATGCCTTTATGAATAATTTATAGAAGAATACAGCTTAAGTTTTGAAACACATTTGAAATGTATTATGTTACAAATAACACCATAAAGTTCTTAAGGCAATGAAGGTTGCTGATAGATTTTCAACCATTCTACACTAAATTCTCAACAAAACTTAAAAAAAAAAAAAATTCTGATTATGCAGTAGTACTTTTCTCCACCTCCCCCCTTTAAGGGGCGCCAAAATATGTTCCGCACGCGGGCGTTGATGTCCCTTGCGGGGGCCCTGAATATAATAGTGGAGTGCCTGCTTCCAAAAAAAAATCGATGAAGGATAAAACATTATGAGTTCTCCAAGTATGACAGGCTGGATAATCTAATTGAAAATATTACAATGCGGCAAATTTCTTATATCAAAAATGTAATGTTGGTCTCCTCTCAGACGATTGTTTTATTAACCATTATTTCAAATAGTTGTTTTATTTGTTTTATTTTTATTATAAAAAAAACAAAATAATGTAGAAAGTTCATTCAAATATTCCTTACTGTTATTATATGATTAACACCCGGTTGAAGGAACTCTCATTAAAATTCAATGTCGTAATTAAAATTTTAATTCTCTAGTAAGTTGAGCCAATTGACTACTGAAACCGTTCAATTGAGGATTAAATTTTTTATTTTGCATCAAATTTATGCATCTGGGTAGCTCATTAATTTAAATAGATGGTAGCGTTTATTCCTACTAACAAATGATTATCTCCCAATTGTAGGAACGTTCATTAAAATTTAATGGCGTATCAAAATTAATCCTCCATTAAACGGTGCAAGTAGCCAATAGGCTCTTTCTACTGGAAGATTAAGATTTCAATGACGGCATTTCAATGAACGTTTCTCCAACTGGGTGATATAATCAGTTGTTAGATTTTTTTTCAGAAAACTGAATGTTCCAATTTTTTTCTTGATTTCTGTTAAATGAGGAGTGGGGTGAATTGGACCAATTTGTCCAATTTCTCTCAATGAAAAGCTTGTCTACTTATTCCTGTTGTTTTGCAGTGAAGATCTCGAAATATACAATAGAACCTAGTAAAGAATTTTTCATTATCGATCCAACCTAATTTTGCAAATAGTTAAATAATTGTTGTAGTGCTGAAACATCGAAATCTGCCCACCATGTACAGGGTGGGCAAATAAGCGAGGTAAGCGGCTATATCTCAGGATCCACTCATCGTAGAGACTTGCGGTAAAAAATGTTACCACTAAAGTGAACAAGAGAACACACTTGGAAATAGCTACCGTCGAGTAGAAAAATGAATTTTACACGAAAATGTTTCATATGAAGTTGAAGGAAAAATATCATCACAGTAATCCTTGAAAAATTCTCTATCTTTTTAAATTGTCACTTTCGATTTTACGACATCAAATAAGGGTAGGTGGAAGGGAGAAATCTGACTGATTGAAACGCCTGTAACTTCAGTTTGTTTCAACATTTTTGAGCAAACTAGATCTCGTCTGAAAGATACTATCTTGTTGATTTAGGACAAAATATACTCATGATATATTTGTTTTTGCTGCTTTCGATAGAGGGCGCTAAGTCAGAAGTTCATTGTTTTGTTCATTTTACTCCGAAATTTCAAATGTAATGATAGGATTTTCTCAACAGAACGGCGAAAAACCAAATTGTGTCTTTAAGTTCTTACAGAAACAGAAATCCCATCAAATTTCTATGAAAAAACCAAAAGGTCGCAAAGCGATAGCTTCAGGCGTTTTGGAGTTATGGCCGAAAAAAGAGATTCTTCATCTGATGCACTGAAAAACTAAATTGTGTCTTCTTTCGGCCATAACTCCAGAACGCCTGAAGCTATCGCTTTGCGACCTTTTGGTTTTTTCATACAAATTTGATGGGATTTCTGTTTCTGTAAGAACTTAAAGACACAATTTGGTTCTTCGCCGTGCATCTGTTGAAGAATATCTTCTTTCGGCCATAACTTCAGAACGCCTGAAATTTTTGCTTTGCGACCTTCAGGTTTTTTCATGCAAATTTGATGGAATTTCTGTTTTTGTTAAGAGAATCCTATCATTACATTTGAAATTTCGGAGTAAAATGAACAAAACAATGAACTTCTGACTTAGCGCCCCCTATCGAAAGCAGCAAAAACAAATATATCATGAGTATATTTTGTCCTCAATCAACAAGATGTTATCTTTCAGACGAGATCTAGTTTGCTCAGAAATGTTGAGCCAAACTGAAGTTACAGGCGTTTCAATCAGTCAGATTTCTCCCTTTCACCTACCCTTATTTGATGTCGTAAAATCGAAAGTGACAATTTAAAAAGATAGAGAATTTTCCAAGGATTACTGTGATGATATTTTTTCTTCAACTTCATATGAAACATTTTCGTGTAAAATTCATTTTTCTACTCGACGGTAGCTATTACGCCCCCTAGCGGTAGAGTAATGAACTTCAAAAAAATTTCCAGTGTGTTCTCTTGTTCACTTTAGTGGTAAAATTTTTTACCGCAAGTCTCTACGATGAGTGGATCCTGAGATATAGCCGCTTACCTCGCTTATTTGCCCACCCTGTACATTATATTTGCAGAAGTTAAAATAAAATACATAATATATTCACTACTATGATCGAATAAATTCGTTTAATTTTCAAATTCCTAATTTTCTTATATCAAATGTGGAAATTTCTCCAACAAGATGAAACAAACATTATAAGGTTATTCAAATTAAACGAGTCCATTCAATCATAGTCATCTAATTTTTTTTCTATTTTCGGCGAAAATAATGTAAATAATGATAATAATTTTATTGATCTTTTATTGTGGCTATAATTTTGAAATTATAGCATTAAGGTATAGGGAATTATACATGAAAAATATTCAGTAATTTTCAAGGATTTTGAAAGGCAAAAAATATACAGCTCATCCATTTGAAATATAAAGTTCATTATTATTCCGGAAAAAAAAAAGATCCGACAACAATGTAACCTTATGACCACCATGATATCGGTCATATCATGAGATTCGTGCACACCAAAATCTATAAAAATCGTGCTATCCGTTTCTGAGATTATTGAGGAGCTCCATAATCAAAACTCACTTTGTAAACAGTTTTCTGCTCTAAAATGACGCATGCAAAAACTAGCGCACCAAAACCCCTGACACCAAGTCAGTACTTTTCTTTAATTTTTTCCAGTCATGAACTATTATGTATTTATCCCACAGCCATTTTGTGGACATGGGCGCCCGCAGACATTTTTCTCAGGGGGGGCAAAATGGAAATTATTGAAAAACGATAACGCGTATATCATTGTCGTATACGATATTAGTATTCCGTTTCTTTCTATTTATGTATTTATATTCATAAGTGGGAGGAGGACTGTGCAAAATAAAAATTATGAAGTTTTCCACTTCAACATTTTTTTAAAACATCAACAACATAGGGTGATGTAAAATAATACGGTAACTCTTTTCAAAACGAGTCACATTCAATGAAACAATTCACAAAAATATAAAATATAAAAAATATGGAGAACGGAATGAAATAATTATTATAATTTCTAATAAATAAAGAAGAATCAACGAGTAATAACGAAATAAAAAATAAATACATATATGCTCGATAAAACTATGTTTATACAAATAATAAATGAATAATAAATCTTGAAATATACACTGAATGACTCAAACAATAAAGTTTAAAACTTGCTACTAAAATATGATTCAAAATAACACAGAATTGCTCCAGATTGTGAAAACAACAAATAAGTATATTATCAAAATTAACAAATCATAAATTGCAAAAAAACAACTCGTAAAAACTATATTAATTCTGAAGACGAAATACTTGATCGCTATACAACAGAGTAGGCATATTTTATTCTAAACTAAAATTTAATTCTGCGCAAAATGCTGAAACTATGCTCTATAGTACAAGTAGTACATGGAAATGTAAGGAGAAGAATAAGGCATTCTTTGACAGCAGGAGAAAATTTACATTGTCCGATAAGATCTTCAATTTTTATGTTTTCATCCATTTGTGATTTAGATACTCATTCCAAATGTTCAATTCACTTTCTAAATTTTCAATGATATACATATTGCCGACCTTAGGTGCGAAAGATTCAATATCTAGTAATTTTTAATTCTTCGGCAGAAAATTGAACAAAAAAAAAAGCATTACATGTTCTTTCGAGAATCTCGTTTCAAGGGCTGAAATCAAATGATCTAAACATGGGATGAATATAGATTTTTTGAAGTAATCTTCAGCTGAATCTGCTTCATAATTAGATCTGTACATTTGTCTACCGCTTTCGAAAAAAATTCTGCGAAGCATGCATCATCTGAGCGATATTTCTATAATTAAATTTATATGATGGTGAAAATCTACAAAATTAATAGAAACACCTTGTAGTATATTTGCTATTGATTTCAATATATTTGACTTGCTACCGTCAAACAAATCACAAAAGTGAAAGAGTTTATTGCAGCCCATACCTGAGCTGCTCTTTTTGTTGTTGAAGAATTCATTGAAATTTCTCCAGATTTTATAGCAAAGAGAGTTTTGAATATAGTATTGAAGTTTTCAGCGAAAATCACAAAGATTTATATTTAGCTGACCAACGAGTTTCCTAAAACAAAGGAATATTTGGAATCAGATTTCTTCTTGAGGTATTCTTTCGAAAAAAGACTAGAATGTCATTAACGGTGCCAATGCTATTACGAATTTCAGTTATTTTACTGATGTCATTTATTACTAAATTCAACCTATGGGAGGCACAATGAAAATTAATTGCTTTCTTGTACTTATCTCTTATGATACAACTATTTTCCGGTTTTCAATGGAATAACTATACATATAATCCATAATCGGCAGAGGTATTTTTTGAATTAAAAACTTTCTTGGGTGAAGAAAAATCATGGAACCGAAAGCACTCCATGCGTGTCAATTTGTTTATATATAAATTCATCTTATACACTGCGTCCGTAACCGTTAAGTATGGAACAAAATTCATTTTCAGCTAAGCAGACCATTTTAAGAAATAATCCTGAAACATGTCGATTTTTTATTTTAATTTACCGTATTTTAAAATAATAATCTAATATACAGGGTGAATTACTTTCGAGTAATGACGTCAGCGTCATTTTTTTTAATGGAATACCCCCATTTTGGCTCAATTTTCCGAATACTCTGGCCGAGCAGATTCCAAAAATGTATCACATGTTGATTCCAATTGGTACAGGGTGGACAAAAATACAATAGTTTTGTGTGTGCTCATAAAGTGACGCGTAACATTCTTTATTAGTTAAATGAACAATATTATCAAAAATACGGCAATTGGTTTGAATATAACACCCTGTAGTTTGTTACATTTTTAGATTGATAAAAATGTATAAAAATAAGAAATAATTTCTTTCATATTCTGTCTGCTAGACCAAAAGTACCAAACATGTTTGGAAACAGCTCATTTTTATTAATCTAAAAATGTAACAAACTACAGGGTGTTACATTCAAATCAATTAGCGCTAGACAATAAGTATTTTTGATAATATTGTTGATTTAACTAATAAAGAATATAATATAATAATAATAATAAATTTCTTTATTTGCAGAAGTATTACATAACAGATAAATGTTCAAGAAAATATAACGCTAAAAAAAAAAATAACGTCTGCAAACCGGAGCTTAAGGCAGTAAAAACTGATATGAAATTAAGCTCCAAATTCACACAAACTGTTTGTTCCACAAGTTACATGAAAAAAAATAAAAAAGTTCCCCCATAATTCCATGCACTTAATAAAAAAAAAAAGATGAAAACATTCAATCATACCACTTGCACCTCACACTAATCGTCCAAGAAGCAATTGCTTCATCCTGTACCTAAACTTGGCTAGACCGAGATCCTTGAAGTCATTCTGTATCTGATTGTACAAAGCGTAAAGTTGGTAAGAAAAAGATCTAGTGAACAACACTGTTGAATGAGCAGGTGGTGAAATCAGTACCCTATGCCTCAAATTGAGATTATGTACATCAGATCGAAAACGTATTTTATTGTATAGGTAAGGTGGACTCTGGTGAACTATGATGGAATGAAACAACACAGACGAATGAAGTTCTCGTCTTCTATCCATATCCAACCAATTGCAACACTTCAGTTTATGAATTACCGGATCATATTTACGTATTCCATAAATAAATCGAAGGCAAGATCTCTGAACCCGCTGAATCCTATTCTTATCTGCTCTTGTGAGACATGGACCGTATACTACGTCACAATAGTTAAAATGACTCAAAACCAAAGAATCCGTCAGCAATATCTTGAGTTTAGTTGTAAGGGAATTCCTGTGAGGATAAAGCATCCTCAAACTCGCAAAGGCTTTGCGTGTACACGATGAAACATGATCACTGAATCTCAATTCCGTATCTATTACAACACCCAGATTGGTGGCGGACTTTACGCTCGGAAGAATTTCATTATTCCATCTGATCTCTAAATTGGCAGAAACATGCTCCTTGTTTTTTCCGAATATGAGAACCTTCGTTTTTTTAGGGTTGAGCAAAAGTTGGTGTTTTTTAGAGGTCTCTGCAAGAGCATTCAAGTCAGTATTTATAATAGAACTTGCTCTGTTGGCATCACATGAATGAAAAGAATGTAAGACCTGTATATCATCAGCATATCGAAATACTTTACCGTACTGTATGTCACACGTGATGTAAAATGTATATATACAGAAAAGCAGAGGGCCCAGTACTGAACCCTGCGGTACACCACCTCCCACAACTCCAATATCCGAATTACCCTCTTCCGTTTCCACATATTGTCTTCGACCTATCAGATAACTTTTAACGAAATTTATAGCATCAACTGAAAACCCAATATGCATCAAGATTGCGAATAACAAATCGTGATTCATTCTATCGAAGGCTTTGGAATAGTCAAGCAAGGTCAACACACACGTCGCCCCCAAATCAATATCAGACAGTATAGAATCAACTACATCCAACAGAGCCGTGCAACAACTGTATCCCTTTCGGAATCCAGATTGTCTTTCGGGCAAGATTTTGAACTTATCTAGGTGTTTTCGTATTCTAATCGCGCAGAGTTTTTCTAAAATTTTTGAACAAGGGGATAAGATGGAAATAGGTCGTAGGTCATTCAATTGCTCCGGGTTATTGACCTTGGGTATTGGTAAGACTCTCGATATCTTCCAAGTCGCAGGAAACTCCGATGCCAAAATAGAGGAGTTTAAAATATTTACAAGATACGGTTGAATGAAGGGACAGCACAAGCGAATCATATTGATATTCAACTGGTCTGGGCCAGTGGCATTGGATGTTATATTATTTATAATTTTTGAAACTTCCTGTTCATCTGTCAAACAAAAATCAAATTTTTCATCAAAGTCCATCAAAAGTGTATTAGAATAATAATTAATCAGAGTATCATCAGGTTCTTCATAACGTGTATACTGCAAGAAGAAATCATTTATTTTATTTGGGCTTTTTAGGTTGTTGGGCAATGAATGGTTATTGACTTTGCGATAAATACCTAATTCCCTTAGTTTTCTCCACAATAACTTTGTGTCAGTCTGGGAACTATTGAGACAATGTACGAGATGAGCTTTTTTCTCTCGATTGATAGCGTTAGTAACTAGATTTTTCATTCGCTTGTAGCCTTCCCAACTTTCAGGTGTCCTAGTTTTTCTATATTTACGAAAAAACCTATTTTTAAGTTTCACCATTTCTTTTATTGTTGGAGTAAACCAGGCATTTCTTTTTCTTTCATTATTATATATTCGCAAGGGCGCAACTTCATCAAATAGAGCAGTTAGTAGTTCGGTGAAACAACTCTTCGAATCAACATCATCAATATTGAGAATATTATTAAAAGGTGTAATAAACAAAAATTCTTGAAGCAACTCTTGTTCAACACTACGTAGATTTCTTGACCTGAATATTTTTGTTTGTTTATGTTCACATATAATATTTATATTACAAAAAACCAAATTGTGATCAGAAATATTGTCCACAGATTCTACACCCGCTCTACAGTTATCACCAAAAGTTACCAAAATGATATCAATCAACGTGAAAGAGTTTTAAGTTATCCGTGTGGCATCATTGACAATTTGTTTCAGATTGAAAATGTCGATTATTTCATTAAATTTTATTGTCCTTGAGTCATTCACATTAAGAAAATCAATATTTACATCGCCACCACAAACAACATCGTGACCAAATGAATAAAAATTAGATATTGAATCTTCGATTTTATCAAAAAATTTTGAGATTGAACCATTAGGTGGTCTATATAGAGTTCCCACTACAATATTTTTTCCACCAACCTTAATTCTGAGCCATAAATGTTCAAGATGAGATAAAGACTCCCCAAGCAAGACCTCAAAATCCAACCCACAACGGATATACACTCCAACACCCCCACCTCGTCCAACTCTGTCAACTCTCACAAAGTTATATTGATCTATATTAACCAAACTTGTAGAAATATCTGATGACAACCATGTCTCGGTCAAGCCTAAAATATCATATTTTTGACTAGTCAAGAATAAATTAAAATCGGAAAAATGAGGTACAAGTGACCTGACATTGTAGAAGGCAATGGATAATTTTCTCATTTCATTCTACATAAGTTATACACAAAATAGGAATTATTTATAGTACAAGAAATTATCCCACTTTATTATGTATGAAAAAAAAAATAAATATATTTTGAAAATTCAAAAGAATATGAGTGAAAAGCAGTTAAATATAAAAAGAATAAGAACAAACAGCTGTTCAAGAACAAAAAAAAGTATGTGTATGCACCAACGAAAATATATTCCATTCCTACAATACATAAAATTTACATTTTCAGATTTTCAGTAGATAGAAGTTTTTTAGTTTTACCATTTAATTTGAAATAAATTCTTCCATGATTAGACCAAGCTTTTCCTCTTCCAAATTTATTTACGGCACTTTTCAAGAGTTCATGATTGATTTTAGTTAAATCTTCAGTTATAACGATACCAGTTCCTTTTAGTAGCTTTTTGTTATAAAATATCACATTTTTTTCCTGAATGGAATTGAATTCTAATAAAACTGGCCTAGGTTTCTTATTATCGATGCTGTTTTTACCTAGTCTATAGCAAGGAGGAATATCAAATTTGTCTTCTGTTATTATCTTGCTAAGGACCTCATGTACTTTGTCTTTCAAGATTTCCTTCGGCTGTTCCTCAAGACCATACATCCTTAAATTTTTTAATTTACTCTCTTGTTCCAAGTTATTTATTGACGTTTTCATACTTGAAATTTCTTCCTCTTGAGATAAGACTTTGTTTTGAAGTTCACTAACCTTACATTCTAGACTCTCCAGGTGTGTATTTATTGTTGTCTTGACTACATCTGTTACTTTTTCTACCAACTTCGACATAAAATCCTTATCGGAAAAACAATCCAATATACATTGTTTAATTTCATCTTTCTGCCCTTTCGTAAACGGCATTTTATGGATTTTAAGAAATAATTCTATGATTATTAATCGACTGGAAGCTGTTAGTAATAATTTACTGAAACTACTGTTTTGAGGTAAGATTTCAAGGAACAGAATATACACACGTCTACTCTGTGCGACACACATGACTCGAATCAATTTATTTATTTAATATTTATCAATATTATGCGTTATTTTATGAGCACACACGAAACTATTGTATTTTTGTCCACCCTATACCTACCACTTTTAGTGATCTTTTGAAATTCAGAGTAGACGCTGGTGATAAATATAAATACAGAAATAGAAAGAAACGGAATACTGATGTCGCCTACGACAATTGTGGATGCCTTATTGTTTTTCAATTATTTTCATTTTGCCCCCCCTGAGAAAAATTTCTGCGGGCGCCCATGCCGATTATGGATATGTGTATAGTATATTATGGATATATGTATAGTAATTCCATTGAAAACCCGGAAATTGTTGTGAATCCATTACTTTCCTTTTTTCCTTGCCCTTTGGATTGAGGAAGTAATATTGAGGGTGTTGTGCTGAAAAATGAGACAATCAAAATCTCAGGGGGGGCAATGGCCCCCCCTGGCCCCCCCCTGCGGGCGCCCATGTTTGTGGATGGTATTATCGAGTTATAAAATTTCATTTCTGACCAAAGGATGGAAATGTTTGAATTCTTGATCACGACTGGGAATTTTCAGTTATTACATGCCGATCACGTACGTCCGGGGTCCTTATTAGATTGTAGAAATCCTATTCGAATGCTTCAATCAGTAACGTGAATCATCCTTCTCGATAATATTCAAAAACCTCTACAGAAATAGCTAACTAACCACCTTAGTTTTTTGTAATCGTCCTTGAAATTCCACTCATATCTTCAAAATCATAAATAAATGATTATTCAAAATCAACCAAAACAGTAGATATTAATTCAAATGCTCATCGGCGGTTATAATTTCCAATGAAAGTAGTAGGTATTCATTTATCATTTTTTTTTATAATCGGACAAAGGATGACTCACCTACTTCTCCGAATAAAATAATGACGGTGTAACTTCTAGGACTTCAGATTGTAAATTTTTCGATGATGAAGAGAACATATAATCGATGATAATCATCATCTGCTTCGGCTTCGACTGACATTAGTCTGATATTAAACTTCCAGATTCACCTTGAATCTGAAATTCCTATATTCTGATTCATTAAATTAATGAACCTTTTTTTTAACATTTTTCAATTATATTGAATTAACATATAATCTCTTAATCTTCTTTCAATATTATTGAATTATCGTCAAAGTAATACACCTGCAGATCTACGAAACTCATATAATAACTATACAGGGTGATTCCGGAGAGGGCCGTCTGATTTAAGATTAAATTTACACTAGTCAAGACAGTTTAGAAACTATGTGTTGGGGGCCTCAATTGAGACACTACAGAGTGATTCGTCCGATTCGACCGATTCTAATTTAATGAATTACTTTGGTATGCCTCATTCAATTTTGATGAAATTTTCAGTGGAGTACAATTTGAATTAATACATTAAATACACCAACTTTTTTTTTTCAAAATGCAGGGTTGGTATTGTTATAATTCCAGATTATTTTCTCAGGTTTAAAGAACCCCCTGTATATTGCGTTTCAACTTCTATATCCGATTCAGATTCTATCAGAATGAAATTGAGCTGTTTTTAATTTTTTGGAACACCTGCAGTTTTCTCAAAATTGTTTTTTTAATTGTCCAAAGCAGTGAGAATACGATATTCTGAACTAGGAAGGTAGTGAAGCTTTATCGTCAAAGAATGCGAGTTCTGAAATAGTTTTTTCAATTCGAAATTCATATTCAACTGCACAAATATTCTCAATAAAATCATTCAATTCAGAAAATTATTTCAGAACTTAAGAACAGCTTTGTATCGTTGGATAAAGCTTTCTATCTAGCGAAATTTCATTATATTTTCCTTCTAAAAATTTTTCTGAGAAAACTGAAGATGTGCTCAAAAAATTGGGAACACCTAAATAATGACTGATTATGGTAGAATCTAATACGGATAGAGAAATTTCGGAACCGCAATGGTAAGGGTGTTTTTTCAACCTGAACAATCAATCTGAAATTATTACAATTACAATCCTGTATTTTGAATAATGTGTTGGAATTAATGAATGTACTCATTTATATTGTAGTACATTGAAATTTCCATCAAATATAATAAACTTCACCAAAGTTATTTATCAATGTGAATCGACCGAATCAGACAAATCACCCTGTCGAGCCTCAATTGAAGCCTCCAAGCGTAAACCAAACATTGTTTCGAAACTCTCTCGACTATGAACTGTAAACTACCCCTCAAATCTGATGGTCTCAGAATCACCCTGTATACTCATATAAACTCATTAGAGAAACGCAAAATCGAATATTGTGAACCTAATAAGTATTTTGAAATTAAAAGAAATGTTTCATGATAACCAAAAAAATTTGCAATGTAAGTAGCATCTGGATTTGTTATTCACTCCAAATATTCTTGATAGAAAATATAAAATTTTGTACAAGAACAAAAGAATAAAAAATGGCAATTTATTGATTCAGTTGAGAGGAGAATACTATAATACTAAAATCCGAGCATCTGATGACAAAAATAAAAGCATGTGGAACGTTTGTAGGCCAGATCAAGCAATAGCTTCTGATGAAAAAAATCGTAGAACTCCGTTCACCTGAGGTTATCTCAAAACCATTCAATGATTTTTTAACAAATATTGGGCCAAATCTTTTGCAAAAATGTAATTCCGATTTTTCTTGCAATGTTGGGACAAAAACTTCCATGTACATTTTTTTTCTAGCTAGGATCTCATAATTACAAATATCTGAAAATAAAATCAGTAGTGGCATTGATGAAGTTATAAGTTATAAATTATGTTAAAAATAACTTGTGCTAAATTATCAACAATTCTTTCAACTTTGGTATATTTCCAAATCATCTGAAAATGTCAATGATAATACCAATTTGCAAGTCTGGAGAACCGGAAAATCAGAGAATTATAGACCCATTAGTATAATGAACAGTTTTCCAAAAATTTTCGAACTAGCTACGAGTATATCAATTCGTATTCTTGGATATTTCAACAATTATAAGCAATTTGCAATTTTTCAATTCACAAATCACAACAAAAATCTTGAAGTTCTTGGAAGAAAAGAAACTAGTACCAGAGGTCTATTTATAGATATGTCAAAGGCATTTGACTGTCGTGAATGATATTAGGTTATTAATATGGATTATTCAGTTTCAAATTTCAAATGAATCATTTCAATAAATGAATCTAATTATATTGGCAAAGAGGCGAATGCGCAGGTTCTCCGCGCGTGTATAGATGTTTAACTATGCTAGAAGCAGTGGCGTACCTAGACATAAGCCTTGGGGGGATAAAGAGTTATAAACGAAAAAAAATTGGTTATTCTTTTCCAATGTCCTTTGAATTTTCAGATACTTCTTGAGATGGATTTTCACCTGTCGAATTATCAGCTGTTGAATTCAAACGCAAAAACTGGCATCAATTTTCCTACTTTTGAAGGAGTTTTCCAAAGAAGTTTGCTTACTCATAATGAGATTTTGATTAGTTTTTATATTATGAAACACTCATTGAAAGTTGAACACGAAATATAATAGGAAAATTTTACGTCGTCCCCCTCAAACTAAACTATACTAAACCTACTCACCTATCTCTGTGAGTGAAAATGTGAAATGGAATGCAAAGTGCCGACGAAGAGATTATTTGCGACAAAAGAATAATTAGATATAATATGATGCTGTTTATTCACTTTAGGGTCCTAAAAAATTCGAGAAGTTGCTATGGGAGGTGCCACCGATTCAAGTCGAATAGTTCGGAGCTTTTCCTCAGGATTTTATTATCGCTCGATTATCATCAACGATTATCATCAACTTGGCATGCAAAAAATATATAAATAATAAGTGTGTCGACATAGTCTGTCAGATCGAGCCCGTTGATATAACCGCTGGTTGATAAATTCGTTTATTCAATTTTTTCACGATTAAATTATTGAGCGTTGTGATGACTTAAAATGGATATTCCAGTGACTAAAAATATACTGGTACACAACAAGTTTCATTATAAATGAAGAACATTGTAGAAACACAGAATAAAAGATAAGGTCAAACAGACGAAGATGCGTTTTGAGGCACTCGTTCCCTGAACATTGCGATATAATTTCTTCACGATAATTTTTTTTATATTTCAAGCATATATTCATCTAAAACGACTAGATTTGATTTAGAGATGAAAAATTCTTGCTCAAATTCAGTTCTGTCCGTCCGACACTATAACTCTCGAACGGAAAAGGCAAGAAACTTGAGGTCAGTTGATAGAGAAAATACACTCGGTAGTTGAAGTTTTTTCAGGTATAATCAAAACAACAGGTATGATAATGTTGGATTGTATTTGAAAAGAGAATGACGTTTTCAAGCTTCGGGCAAAATTTTGTTCATATGATTAAAATATTCTGTCGAAATATCAAAGAAGAAACTCAATATTCCTCTAACAACAGATCCGACCGAATTAAAGTTCACTTTGTTAGTGTTGAATTAACATAACCACTTCAATGGCCATGCGAAATTTCAAGAGGTGCACGTCAAGGTGTAGGTATACAACTATATTTTCAATGATAGAGGGCTGAAATAAAACTGTTCTGTGCTTTTCATTTTTTCTTTAATAAATATACCGAGTGGGTGGTCAAACATAGACGCGGATCTCATTTCAAGGGTATTCTGAAAATCTTTATTTGTGATGTGTATAGGGTAGTCAGAAGGACATTTCAATTTTTTTTTGTATTGATATAACGGGTGTTCGAAAACAAAGATATTGGCAGAAGTTACACTCTTCTCAATGTGTCAACCTGTATATCAATAAAAAATTAGAATGAAAAGCTCAAATAAAGGTAAGTTTCTTCAGATCACTTCATACCTTAGAAGCACCATTCACGAAAAAATGGCGACATATAGAAAATGAGGGGTTTTTTGAATTGGTAATTAATGAAAAAGGAGGTTCCGCTGCCGATACACAAAATGTT
This sequence comes from Harmonia axyridis, assembly GCF_914767665.1. Classification (NCBI taxonomy): domain Eukaryota; kingdom Metazoa; phylum Arthropoda; class Insecta; order Coleoptera; family Coccinellidae; genus Harmonia; species Harmonia axyridis. Next base: position 17,840,702 of record NC_059505.1, read on the forward strand.
TTTGTGATCAGATATATTGGATACTCCTATAAAGAAAAGGAAGTTTCAATTCTGGATTATACAGAATGATCGTAGTTAATATTCAAACATTAACTTCAAAAGGTGCGTCAAGTTGGTGATACACTCCCAGAATTTTGGTATCAAATTGTTTTGGGTATTTTGTGCCCATTTTGTGCCAATTTTTGCCGTATAAAAAAAATTTTGTGCCCATTCGGTTTTCGAGATATTTCGAGTTTTTCCCGTGAATCACCAACTTGACGCTGTGACTCATACATGGAAATTTTCAAATTTTTTTATTTTGTGCCCATTTTGTGCCAATTTTTGCCGTATAAAAAAATGTTTGTGCCCATTCAGTTTTCGAGATATTTTGAGTTTTCCCTGTCAGTCACTTACTTGTCGGACGGAAATTTTCTTATTTAGATAAATTGTGCTCATTTTGTGGCGTATGGTATGGATTTTGTTCCCCTACAGTTTTCGAAATATTTGTACTTATTCCAGTGCGATGGATAAATGTAGCACACTTCATCGACGAGCATTGTATTATAAAATTATGCTTCGGATAACTCTGCATTTGCTTAACCTCATATGCAAATGCGTATAAATTTGTGTCTCAAATGATATATTTGAGACACAAATTTTATCTTGAAAATATGGAAATAAAACCGAAAATTAGTATTTACTAATTTTCGGTTTTATTTCCATATTTTCAAGATAAAATTTGTTTTCGAACCAATAGAAACAACCCAAATTGAACCGTATGTCGAGAATATATTTGACAAATCCCAACCAACTTTTATGAGCTATTGACTACTAAACCCCTAAGGAAGGGAGTGTTTGGAGAAAATATTTATCCCGATTGCTAATATTACTAACATCTGGTAAGTATTATAAGGGAACACATAATCGATGTTAACTTGCTCAACTTCAAAAACAAAATAATCGAACCAAGGCAGAGCAGATGGAACGAAACTGAAAGTAAATTAAGAGAATTCAAACGATGTTCAATGTCTTTAAGACAAAATAAAGACAGAAAAATAAGTTTGACAAACACATGTGCTTTCGATCCATTGATTGAAACAAATTTGTGTGACAGCAAGTTTCTCGCTGAAATCAACCAAGATGAATTGAACAATATACAGGGTGTACACTTTTGAAACAGCCTTAATTCAAGGGGAGATAATACAAGTGATTGGCAACAAAAAATGTCATATAACACATGGTCGAAATGTTGGTGGTTATTCTTCAATTTAACATTTTTTTATTTCACGGAATTTATCACTTTTTTCCATAAAATCAATTATATCTTATTCATTTTTGCGTCCTCATCAAATTTGATCATATATTCCGAAAGTGCATTAAATTTGCCTTGATATGAGCAGTCATGAGTGGCAAAAGATTTTCACTGACGAGTATGGTGAAGTGGTGAATCCAAATATTCTGAAGAGAGCAAAATAGTCGTATCTTTCCAATCGTTTTATGAAAGAAAAACTATGAATGAGAATTTGTTTTAAATAATTTTGAGAGATAATACTAAATGAAAAATCGTAGTTTCCAGATTAATAATCAGACCATTGAAGCATTTTTAACTATTAACTCCTCAACATCTCGAATTGATGTGAGTGTCATGTTTGTTGTTTTTGTCTCACTGAATGTATATTTCAGCTCCCTGAAGATGGTCACACAATGATGACCGAAAGCTAGGATGGTACAATAAATGAGATAGATCTTATGGAGTTTGACGACCACACCCGATATCCTTAAATTGAGAATATGTTTTCTTTGCAGTAAAAACTTCTCCATTTTGCATGCTTTCGAATGACGTATCCAGTTTTGTGTTAGCTACTTTCCTTTTGCTGTAATATCATGGCTGACGTGATGACAATAAAAAGACGAAAATACTCAAACTTTCCTTTGCTCTATTTCGGAGGTGCTTATGATTGGATATTGAAATAATTCACATGGAAATACTTATTTCTATTGAACTCAATGTTTCATAAAAAAATGAATTAATTTCTATTTATTTTTGCCGAATAAAATGATTAAATCAAATAAGTTCAACCGCCACCTGCTACTCGAAATAGCCATTTATGGAAAAGGGAAAACCCACAAGCGACTGTTGTTACCCATTTCCAACATGAATTGAGGTTAAACGTATCTTTGGGACTGATGAGGGGCGAACTTTTTAGTCCAGTAATTTTTCCAGATCGTCTTAATTCTGAAGAATTCAAAAATATTTTCATAGAGAACCTACCAGGCATATTAGACCAAATGCCTACCAGACAAAATGTTTGGTTTCAGATGGATGGCTGCCCGGCCCATAATAGTCGGAATGTAGCGGAATTAATGAACCAATATTTTGGAATGAGTTGGATCGGAAGATACGGTCCAGTGAGATGGCCATCCAAGAGCCCCGATCAGACCCTTTAGATTTTTATGTGTGAAACACTTTAAAGAGAAAGTGTACAAATTCGCGTTCAGACTGCAACATTTGTTGCAAGGCCTTGAATCAATTAATCGAAAGCACATGTGTTTGTCAGACTTATTTTGCCGTCTTCATTTTGTCTTAAAGAATATTGAACATCGTTTGAATTCTCTTAATTTACTTTCAGTTTCGTTCCATCTGCTCTGCCATTGTTCGACTATTTTGTTTTTGAAGTTGAGCAAGTTAACATCGATTATGTGTTCCCTTGTAATACTTACCAGATGTTAGTAATATTAGCAATCGGGATAAATATTTTCTCCAAACACTCCCTTCCTTAGGGGTGTAGTAATCAATAGCTCATAAAAGTTGGTTGGGATTTGTCAAATATATTCTCGACATACGGTTCAATTTGGCTTGTTTCTATTGGTTCGAAAACAAATTTTATCTTGAAAATATGGAGATAAAACCGAAAATTAGTAAATATGCACTGCAAGGCAAAAATATATCATTTGAGACACATATTTATCCGAAGCATAATTTTATAATACAATGCTCGTCGACAGGGCCGTCGCTAGCCAAATTGCCGCCCTAGGCAAATTCCCAATTTGCCGCCCTAACAGTTAACTCTGCAAAATGCAAAAAAATTATTTTGGCTTATCGGGGTCTTCTACCGAAATATGGAAAAATTGAAGGTGACTGTTTGGGAAATTTTAATAATAATAACATAGAAAAAACAAAAACAAAACCAACAAGTTCAAACTTATACAAAAAATAAAATTCATTTTAGGATTGGTAAGTAACAATAATAATAGGAACACATGAATGACAAGAACAAAAAATGAAAGTATCTGTCCGGAAAAAATATTCAACGAATTATTTAGAAATTAACTTTTCGATCATTGGAAAAAATGATCGAAGTTATACATTATTTCCATTTTTTGAACCAAAGAGAAAAGAAAACGAATTAAATATAACGAATTCGGTATGTTTTTTTGCCGACATTTCTAAGTTTTCTTCAAATTATGCCGTAAATTGTAAAGAATCAAAAAGATGGAGTTCGCTACCAATACCTTTCGTCCTTTCATATTTCATAATAATATTCAATAAGGACCCGCTCTAGCATTTCTGCCGCCCCGGCAAAAATACAAGTCGACGCCCTTGCAAATTCGTGATAAGATTTTTTTATAAAAAGTTAAAAAGGTTTTATGGACGTAATATGTATTGAGTGTAAGTATTTCTTATGAATTCAAATTTAATCAGGAAACATTATTAATTGATAAACTACTAAAGAAATTAATGAAAATTGTTGGACGAAACAGATAAAAATTCCATTTCTTGAATATATTTGGTTTTTTCCATGAATTGTTCGTAAACCCGTATTAGGTCACAAAAATCTACCCTCGATTTCAGCAGCTGGTATAACGTAAACAAAACCGATCTTCGACAGAGGCAATAAAGTGATAAAACTGTGCTAGAAACCAATTGCTATAGTTATGAAAGGAAGCAAGGACGATTTCTCATAAAGGCACGTCACGGTCCGTAATGTTTTTAAGATGTTAAAAATGTGGTAATGGAATCTATTACAAATGTTCGAATGATAACTATTTCAGTTCCGTTAATATCGCTCTTATGCCTACTACCGAAAACAAAATTGCAAGACCCTCCGAATTTCAGAATTGTACCTAGCATTTTAACACCTGACAAAGTACCTTATCAAGTATCTGAAAAAGAATCTTCAGATAGTTATTTGAATTCTTTTTTTTTAAGTATCTTAAGATACCTTTGCAAAAAAGTATCTTATTTTGTATCTAGATACTCTTATAAAGTAAATTTGACGGCTTTGTCAACTTTATTTTAAAATATAGGTAATTGATTTATAAAATTTGAAATAATATTCCAATTTCCAATCAGCATTGAAAAATCAAGTTATTAATCCGAAAAAAAAATCACGGTGAAAGTAAAAAGAAATGTATTCAATACATTCTTCTAGTAATTTAGTACCTAGATTTCTCGGAAAAAGTAGAAAATACCTTCCTTCAATCTTTGCCGCCCCTCTAGAATAGGCTCTGCGATTTCAGGTTCTTCTGCTGAGTTCCACTTTATAAAACGTTTGAACATTTTGTTTTTTTTTCAGGGGGTTTAGACGACATCTGGATATTTATGAGTTGTTGTGTATAATGCGGCACCTTTGATGGTTCAAATTGTTGATTAAATTGTCTGTATATTTTCGTGTTGTTTCTAACCGATTTAAATCTCATTTCTTACTTTGAATTTTTACACATATGATTTCTGTTGATCAAGATTGAAATGCCGCCCCAGAATTTTGCCGCCGTAGGCGGTCGCCTCCCCTGCCTACCCCCTAGCGACGGCCCTGCTCGTCGATGAAGTGTGCTACATTTATCGATCGCACTGAAATAAGTACAAATATTTCGAAAACTGTAGGGGAACAAAATCCATACCATACGCCACAAAATGAGCACAATGTATCTAAATAAGAAAATTTCTGTCCGACAAGTAAGTGACTGACAGGGAAAACTCAAAATATCTCGAAAACTGAATGGGCACCAAATTTTTTTATAACGGCAAAAATTGGCACAAAATGGGCACAAAATACCCAAATAAAAAAAATTGAAAATTTCCATGTATGAGTCACAGCGTCAAGTTGGTGACTCACGGAAAAAACTCGAAATATCTCGAAAACCGAATGAGCACAAAATTTTTTTTATACGGCAAAAATTTGCACGAAATGGGCACAAAATACCCAAATAAAAAAATTTGAAATTTCCATGTATGAGTCACAGCGTCAAGTTGGTGACTCACGGGAAAAACTCGAAATATCTCGAAAACCGAATAGGCACAAAATTTTTTTTATACGGCAAAAATTGGCACAAAATGGGCACAAATTACCCAAAACAATTTGATACCAAAATTCTGGGAGTGGATCACCAACTTGACGCACCTAACTTCAAATAATGACCAAAAACATTCTTATTTCAAATAGCACATCCAATAATTAGATTTTCCTACTCCTAACCTTACAGTTTTGAGGGTGTGCCAGTTGAAATAAGAAAGTTTTTGGTCATTATTTGGAGATGTTTGAAATTGATTATGATCACTCTATCTGCATAACTCGGAATTTGTCTCTGTATAGTTCTATATAACTTTCTGTATAGTATAGTCAATAGGTATGTATAACTTGAAAAAAACATTGTCTGTATTGGCGGCATAACTGGTTTTTTCATTAATTACCACTTAACATTTTCAATTTCTTGTCATTTTCTCATAAATGGTGCTTCTATGGTATACGGTGATCTGAAGAAACTCATCATTATTCGAGCTTGCTTTTTAATTTTTTAATTCATACACAGATTTTTATATTGAAAAAAGGGGTCCATAACTTTGTTTTCGTTTTATAAAATAATTTAAAATTATGCTTTTCTTTGCCTTATATACATACATCGCAAAAGAGATTTTTAAAATATCTTTATTACACGTTTGAAAAGAGATCCGAGTATTTTATAACAATCATAAAATATATGACAATATGAAATTTTCAATAATTCACAACAAAAATGTATTCTCATGTTTAATCTGATATTTTCATTTACAGAGTTTTTGGTATGGAGTCCGGAATGCAGTATACAAAACTTAGATCCTTTCAATGAACAAGCAATGAAATATTCCCACAAAGAAAAATATATCCCTTGTAGTCAACATAAATTACTTTCATATGTGAACATAACAGGAATCAACGCTACATTGATAATAGATAAAAAAGTTTCACATTCCTATACCAAAGAAAATATAACCTGTTGTTACTCATATGTTAGCAGATCTGGAAGTAAGAAGAAACCAGATGAAGGAATCAAGTAAGTCAACTTTGCAACATTACTGTTAGCGAATTATTTTACGAAAAGGAAAAAGCAACCAATCGATTCCTTCTTTCCCAACGACATAAGTTTGTCACTTCCTATCGCTAGGTACAGCACAGTCTATTCTGTGGCAGAAACATACTCAGTCGACGTAGCTCAGACCGATGTTACGCACAAAAATCTGTAACACTGGTTTCCCTATAAGCGAACATACTAGCACAACCTGATGCTGGTTGACGACTACCGTCTGCTACCGATATGGAGGATCCAGATTTTCGTCGATTCGTCGACGTCATTCACGTGTTGAATTCGGAGCATGCATGTACGAACATGGTGGAGATCAGAGTCCTCAACGAAGTGCGAGAACGTCCTTGTCTTTACGACGTGAAATCTCAATTTTATAGGGACCAAACTGATTAGTGAGCCAGGTGAATTTTCACTCTTATACAATACATTTTTCAGGGTCTATTCGAAATATTACTTTCATTCCAAAATTTTCTCCCCAAAAATAAAACAAGTTAGTTTCGTTTATTCATCTTTACTAGGTACCGCAAATAACTTCTGCACCATAATTTAAAAAACTGTCAATCGCCAGATCGTTCGCAATATCATAACCAATTCTGAATGTCATTTCAAAATCAATATTATATTATTATACAAGGTGACCCATTCTGAAAAATTCACTGTATCTCATTTCTCGTGAAAAAAACTGGGACGATATGGTAAAATCGCCTCTCGAATGCTGCGACTGAGTTGGTTAATAAGAAAAATCCGGTGTGTGATTGTCTCAGTCTTTACCTGTCGGAAATTCATCTTGATGATTAAAAAGTAAAATAACTTATTTCCGCTTTATATATTTATTTTCACAACAATTGTTTCGTCATGATAACATGACTTCGTCAGATGAGCATGGTAACTAACTACATATTTGAGATACAGTTCTTTAAATAGTTGAAAAAATATGGTGTGAAATATAATAAAATCCTGGAAATTCTTGGGTTTCAAAACAGGTTGAGTAAGGGTGATTTATTTAGGTCCGTTTGGTCGTTGAGGAGGATCTGTTTTTTATGGTACCTATTTATCTCCATTGCTTCAAGGAAATTCAATTTTAGGGTCTTATTTTCTACGTGCAAAATTTCGAAATTGTTGTCGAAATCATGCCCGGTCTCTAACAGATGTTCTGCATATGTTGAATTACAAGTTCCGCTAACGCATGCTTTCTGATGTTCTCCTATCCTAGTCCCAAATGATCTTCCTGTTTGACCAATGTATGTATATATGGGCAAGTACCACAATTCAACTTATAGACTCCAGACTTTCTATCTTTAGCGACTTTATCTTTATTGTTTTTTACTAAATTTCCTAATGAGTTTCTAGTTTTAAATGAAATATGGTATCTAATTATTATTTTTCTTTAGGTATCTTGCTATTTTTTCAGATTTATGTCCAATATATGAAAGGGTAATATATTTATTATCTTGTGGAACTGTTGGATATACAAGTGAAATAGATTTTTTTAATTGCATTCGGTTAAGTAATTTATTAATGATAGATGGATTGAAACCATTGTTAGGTGCAATCTGTTTTATTGTATTGAGTTCAATATCAAAGTTCTCATGTGTCATGGGTATGTTGATCAATCTAAAAATCATGCTATTATAAGCTGCTAATTTTTGAGCATATGGGTGGTTAGAGGAGGAATGAATTGTGAGATCTGTGTATGTTGGTTTTCGGAAAATTGAAAAATCATTATTATTAATTTTTTTTATTGTAGGAGATAATGAATTTATGAATTCTAAAAAGAATTCATTAATTCATTATCTCCTACAATAAAATTTACATATGAAGAAGAACAAAATAATAGTATTAATTTTCTTGACTTAAAAATCAGGAAAATTAATAATAAACATGATTTTTCAATTTTCCGAAAACCGACATACACAGATCTCACAATTCATTCCTCCTCTAACCACCCATATGCTCAAAAATTAGCAGCTTATAATAGCATGATTTTTAGATTGATCAACATACCCATGACACATGAGAACTTTGATATTGAACTCAATACAATAAAACAGATTGCACCTAACAATGGTTTCAATCCATCTATCATTAATAAATTACTTAACCGAATGCAATTAAAAAAATCTATTTCACTTGTATATCCAACAGTTCCACAAGATAATAAATATATTACCCTTTCATATATTGGACATAAATCTGAAAAAATAGCAAGATACCTAAAGAAAAATAATAATTAGATACCATATTTCATTTAAAACTAGAAACTCATTAGGAAATTTAGTAAAAAACAATAAAGATAAAGTCGCTAAAGATAGAAAGTCTTGAGTCTATAAGTTGAATTGTGGTACTTGCCCATATACAGGGTGTTTCCTAAACATGCGGCAAAACTTCAGGGGGTTGTTCCTTGGACTATTCTAAGAATATTTTGTCCTTTGATGATTTTTGAAAAACCTATTTGTTTCGAAGATATAGGGGAAACAAAATTTCAGATAATAACATTTTATTATGAAAAATTACATGAAAATTCAACTCAACCTACAAAAACTGTTGAAAATGACCACCTCTAGCCAGCATACAAGCATCCAATCTTCTCCTCATTGACTGCCGAACCCTTTCAAAAACACCAGGATCATTTCTTATTAAGTTACACCCAGCAATGATCCGATTTCGCAAGTCTTCCACATTTTCTACTGGAGTGGTATAAACTAATGATTTTAGATGGCCCCATAGGAAATAATCTAAGGGGTTTAAGTCCGGGGAACGAGCAGGCCATAAATGAGGTCCACCTCTTCCAATCCAAATTATTATTAATTATTGAACTATTATTAATTTTAAAAATATGAAAATTGTTGTTCGCCCTGTATCTTCGAAACAAAGAGGTTTTTCAAAAATCATCCAAGGACAAAACATGCTTAAAATAGTCCAAGGAACAACCCCCTGAATTTTTGCCGTATGTTTAGGAAACACCCTGTATACATACATTGGTCAAACAGGAAGATCATTTGGGACTAGGATAGGAGAACATCAGAAAGCATGCGTTAGCGGAACTTGTAATTCAACATATGCAGAACATCTGTTAGAGACCGGGCATGATTTCGACAACAATTTCGAAATTTTGCACGTAGAAAATAAGACCCTAAAATTGAATTTCCTTGAAGCAATGGAGATAAATAGGTACCATAAAAAACAGATCCTCCTCAACGACCAAACGGACCTAAATAAATCACCCTTACTCAACCTGTTTTGAAACCCAAGAATTTCCAAGATTTTATTATATTTCACACCATATTTTTTCAACTATTTAAAGAACTGTATCTCAAATATGTAGTTAGTTACCATGCTCACCTGACGAAGTCATGTTATCATGACGAAACAATTGTTGTGAAAATAAATATATAAAGCGGAAATAAGTTATTTTACTTTTTAATCATCAAGGAAAAATTCGATTAGAACTTCCGTAAATAAGACGGTTCGAAACTTTGTTCTCCGAATAATTGCACTACTACGAATTTGATAGATATCAAATTTCGCAATGAAGCAAAATGATTTTTATTTTTTCAAACGAAAACCATGTGCCGGACCAATTGAAACCGAGAGACAAAATTTGTTCAGAAATGAATGAAAATTTCAAAAATAAATTTCTATTTGTGAAGAAGCAGTTTCGTCGTACCATTTTTTTTCTCCAAAATTATTCAAGGCTAAACCCATACAGACGTCCCTGGTAAGAATAATTTGTTTGTAATTTTGTTTGTACATCAGAAAATCCATCTTGATGCAGTGAACACGTGTACCAAATTTCATAGCACTGTAATAGCATAATTGTGGTTAAAAAAAAATTCTGGAAACTTTATCTTTCTGTATCTCAGAAGTTGGTACGTTTACGACATACTTCCATGAGAGGTTTTTTTTAAATGGCACCAAGAATATCTTGAATAAATATTAGCATATCATCCACGAACATTCTGTATCATAAGCTTTCAAGAAATATTCATGAACCGCCTACAGCCTCTTCATAGGATGTTGTGTAGACTGGGATACTGCTTGCTTGAGAATACAATTTATGATATCGACGAATTCTGCCATATCAAATTCCAAACATATTATTGTTGGTAGTGTAAACAATTATTTGTGATACAGATACATCTTATATTTTAACTGTATTTATAATTTATATATTATTCACTTGTATTTGAATTGCCATGTATTTTATTGAATTAATTAGTATATGGATTGGAGTATGAGTATTTTTCCGCATGATTTTTTTAATTATCTGCAATAAAAAAAACAAATGGTTCAATCAAACTTATTCTGAATACAAGTTCTAGAATAGTTATTTATAATAAGTGCAGAAGGCATTGATATTCTTCCACGAGTTCAAAATTCAAAAACGAGCCACGAAGTGGCGAGTTTTGGAATGAACGAGTGATAGAATGAGCCTTCTGTACGAGTATTATACATTATTTTCTCTAATTCATTGCATTTTTATTGAAATTAATGAAATATTTCCATAAATATCATTTAGTGATTTTTGCATTGAAAAATGTTGGTTGGCAGAACTGATTTCTTTAAGGCAAATTGATGAATTGACAGATAAAGCCGTGGCAGAAAGTTCGGTGTACCAACATATAATAATGAAATATAACCATGAAAACTGTGCGTTTCTGAAATATTCTCGCACGATTTTGTTCTACAAGATGTGGAAGAATGAACGGAATAACCACAGAATTAGAGAAAAGCATTGATTGCACCAGGAGCTTTTGATTCTTTTGAAGCTCGGCGTTCATGCGCCGGGTTTCTGAGGATACTATAACTCTGAATTTCGATATGAACATTAGAGAGGTTATCCATAGACATAGATGTCACATATTATATAAACTTTATTTCAATTCTCTCAGATATATTGTTAATTAAATATTGGCAATTTTTCGGTGTATTCTTGGGTTTTCTATGGTTGTAGTAATACGATCAATATGAAATTCCGCGGATTAGTATGTTAATGGACAAATAAATATGAACGTTCCTATTTTTTCCCCAATAATTTCTATACTGCGGATTTGATTTTGATTTCGGATGCATTTAGTTTCACTCAACGTTCAATGTTAATAGGATTACCAGAATAGAAAGAAATTGACAGAGAAGCTCGCCAAAACGATTTGTGCATATTTACTCATACCGAGAGCTGCTTCAAAAACATAAGAAAAAATGAAAAGTCACAAATAACGAGTAAATTTTTGTTTCAAACAAGAATTTCTAGAAATATAATCGAATTAAAGAAATATTTTCATTGTTTCAGATTTGGCACCTGTAAAACATTCAAAGATTCCCTGAATCTTACTCAGGACACTGTTAGAGTGACATGTCATTCGAAAAAACATAAAAAAATTTATGAAAACGTACACGAAGTCATTAGGATCAAAAAAGAATTCAACGCCTCTAAATTACAACCGAACTCTGAGAGGGTGCCAAGTATTTTATTCATAGGAATAGATAGTATTTCACGATTGAATTTGATTCGAGCTATGCCAAAGTCATACGAATTTTTATCTAATGATAGTACTTGGTTTCCACTATTAGGATATAATAAAATAGGAGAAAATACTTTTCCAAACCTGATGGCAATTTTGACCGGATATAATTCAACGGAAGCTTACAACATTTGTGATCCCAAGAAAATCGGACCTTTAGATACTTGTAGATTCATTTGGAAGGAATATAAGAAATTCGGCTATATTACAGGTTACGGAGAGGATGAAACGAGCATCAACACCTTCAATTACCGAAAGAAGGGATTCACTAAGAAACCAGTTGATTATTATTTCAAACCTTACATGGAAGCCTCTGAAAGTATAGGAACTGTCAAAAGAGATACTCTCAGCTACTGTGCTGGTCCTGAGACTTCTGCTGAAAGAATTTTAAATTTAGCCAAGAGATTCGCTATAACATACAAGGATTACAAGCATTTTGGTTTCTTTTGGATGAACACTTTCAGCCATAATAACTTGAATACACCTAGCAGAATGGATGAAAAGATACAAAAATTCCTGAAAGATATAACAGAGGCAAAAATTTTAGATAACAGTATAGTAATATTTTTAAGTGATCATGGCATTCGTTTTGGAGATATAAGACATACTTTCAGTGGTTGGTATGAAGAAAGATTGCCGTACATTTTCTTTTCTTTTCCAGAGAGATTCAAGAAAAGGTTCCCAAAAGAAATAGCCAATTTTCGAACTAATGCCAATAGGTTAACTACTCCATATGATGTATATATGACTCTACAACATATATTAACATTATCCCGGTTCAACTATACAATGAAATCTATTACTAGTTGTCCCCACTGCAAATCTTTGTTTTCTGAAATAGAATTAAGCAGATCATGCGAAAGAGCTGGAATTGCGCCACACTGGTGTACATGTTCCGGTTTTTCTGACCTCAATCGCAAAGATGATATTGTACTAGCTGCAGCAAACTTTCTCGTGAAGGAAATACAAAGCAATGTAGCCAAAATGGGTGGTAGCCAAAAGTGTGCCAATTATCGACTAGGAAAAGTATTAGTTTCTTCTATATCAGATAAATTTAGCTATAAAAATGACACATATTTATTGATATCTATAGAAACAGTACCTAAAGCAGTTTTTGAGTCCACTATACATTTGAAAAAAGATGCCAAAAATAATACAAACTTCGTAATTGATAGCTCCATCAGTAGATTGGACAGCTATTTTCAACATGCAAAATGTGTTTCAGAAGAAATGTTGAAAATGTATTGTTATTGTAAATGAAATTTTGAAAGTGCCTTTTTTTAATTACTAAGACTATTTATTTCATTATGTAAATATTGTATAAATAAACTGAATTTTCTAGTAATGAATTGCATATATTTTACTGATCATTGAATTAATATTCAAATTCACTATTTTTATATACAGTGATTTTATATCCTGAGTGATTAGAAAATGTTCATCTATAGAATCTTGTTATTCAACCCAAACCTAGATGAAATGGGTTTTTTGTCTGTGATATAAGGTATTATATTTCGAAATACATAAACGATTTGTGTCCCGTATACTAAAACTATTTGACATATTATTTTCTTATTCGGGAGAAGAAGTAGGTACGGAGAGCCTACTAAATTATGTGAAATAAACGTTTCTAAACAGAATTTTCTGAAAGATTATCAATAATTATCGAGACTTCAGGAAGGATACGTAGGTACCTAAGTTTTGGATTTCAGTCATTATTAGTTTAATTTGAGATTTGAAATTTAATTTATTGGCGAGAATTGTGTCGGGATGCTCGCACCTCCCGTGGGATTGGAACAACAGAAACCTTTCTTGAGATTGAAAAATATCAAGAAGTACTTCCTTGAGATAAAGAATTTAGAATAGTACGTACGTTAAAACACTTTAGTTCCTGAAACTGAGAGAATACCTGCGTAATTTCTGGCGTTATTACATCAACTTCGCTAAATGGGAATTGGAGTACTATAGCTACCTGATAAGATCTGGTGTTCAGAAGGCTGAAAATAATTTACAGAAGAGATTCCATCCTAATAACAGAGTAATTCATTAAAAACCGATTTACGTTATGTTACGTTATGTATTTGAATATTATTAGTTTAGAGTGAAAAGGATCAATCTTTGTATTTTTTAATTTTATTAAATTTGTAGAAACCTGGGTAGGAGTTTGGTTGCCAGATAAGCCAAACCACCCCTAGAAATTAGTCTTTAGAGTCTCATAGGCAATTGTAACGTTACAGGTTATAAAGTCACTATTGCTCGGGCTATTTATTCCAAGGTGAACATGAAGCAGCACAATAGTGCTGTTGATATATATTACTTATTTCGGTGTTTCGGATCATTAGATTGTAGATATTACATAATTATGGTGCATCTTCATTTACCCTTGAAATAGTCGGAATTATGCACTCAATTTTTGTTGAAAGTTATCAGCTGGCAAAGTTATCAGCTTGAAAGTTATAAGTTGGCAATTTCTTAACTATTTGTGAGGGTGGTTCTATTTCTGATCAAAACACCGACATGAACCTTAAAATCTTTTATCCGGATGATTTTCAGCTACACTAGTACCTACACTTCACTGATTGACGTAGAAATTATTCAAAGTAGAGCATAGACCTAATATCAAATGGACAGGCCCTTAGAGAGAAATTCTGGCATGCCGCATATGAAAGAGAGAGATGGAGCTAGATGAGTCAACGTCAAAATCATATGATCAAAACATTGAACTCACATTCAGAAAATCGCTAATTTTTCTCTCATTCTGAATTGAACACATAGTTAATCTGATTGATTCGATTTGTAAAAGTGTTGAACATTCTAATAAAAGGATTTAGCGGTAAGTATTCCGTGAAATCTTTATCGGATTTCAATAAGTTCATGAAACTTATTGAAAGGCCGATTTCATCTTGAAAATTAATTGAAAGCTCATGTTTTTCTAGAATCCATCTGCTATTGCGAAATTCAAAGCACCAAAAGAACTAATTTTCAAATAAAATGCCTCACACTCGTGCAGCCTTCAATTGTACAGCGAGATTAGAAAAAAGCCAAAAGTTGAAATTTAATTCGTAAGTATTAATTTCTTTTAATACCCTCTGAATTCATACATAAAGGAAATATCAGTTCACAGTTTTCCAAAGGATGCGAATTAAGGGAACAGTAGATGAAAGCTGAAGAAGAATTGATTTCAACCCTTTTTCCTTGTTGAAAATATGCAGCAACCGTTTTCATCAACATAATTTATTAATATTCATGGTACAAAAACTCTGAAAAAGGATGTTATTCCTTCAGTTTTCAGTTTCTCCAATTATATGCCTGAGAGATTAAATTATGGAGATAAATGTCTTGAAGATAATATTGAAGGTACATTAATATTTTATTTCTTATGGATGTGAAAAATCTATTTATTTTCCGTCCCTTATTTTATTCATTCATATAAATAATTATTGCAAAAGAAATTGAACAGGACCAGCCAGAGACAAAACAGCAAGAGATGGGGCAACCAGAGACGGTACAACTGTTTATAATATCAAAATCCTCTGCTGCTGCCATGGGAGATTTTTCCCCCAGATTGAATACTAATATTAGAAATACTAGAAATTAGAAACCTGGGAATGAGGATTTCCAAGAATGGAACACTAGACGAAGTAATATCTGAGAGAAACATCCAAAGAAAACCAATAATCTCAATGTTAAATAGGATATTATCGATTAAAAACATAAATGTGAATAATAAGAAAAAATGTACTCAATAATTAGGAGCATAATAACATACAGCTCTGAAGTGAACAGCAGCTGGAAAATCTGAAAGGGACATGATACCAAATGATACAATAAGACATAGAATGGAAATAAGACATGATATTATTGATCTTAAGAACACAACAGTTGGTTTGGTACAGACAAGTCCATAAATACTTATGATACTAGGTGTGATTTAAACGATAATAATGTAAGTTCAATTCAAGAAAAACCAAATATGAAGATCAAATAGTTTGAAATTTCCAGTTTTTAGATTGCCATACTAAATGAGGAACATATTCTGTGCCGTGGCTTAAAAATTCATCTTTAGGGAAGCTCATTCACTGAAAGGCTGAAAATGGGTATCTTAAATTGTTATTTAGTTGAAAATTACTTTTAACATATGTGAACAACAACTTATAACAACGTTATAATATGTATTTTTCAGGAAAAATGAATGTATCATAACTGATCCTTGGAGAGATAAGGAGAAGAAGATTCATAAATTTCAAGATTTGGAGGAGTTTAGAACTAAGAAGAGGAAGAGGTCAATCCTGATATTTTTCAATATCCTGGATATTAAATGATTGGAAGAGTGAATATCCTCCTTAGTGGAGAGTGAGAAATCCGACTGCGAATATGTTCTTCCTCATGCGCTGATAGGCTAGAGTCGGACCATTTTTTAAATCATTTATTGTAATAATGTATTTTGAACAGCAATGAACACTTAATGAATACAATTCTTCATAAACTCTCTTTTTTTTAATTTCCTGTGTTATCTGGAAACAATTTTTTGAAAGATTTTACTATTATCAAATTGATGAGTGACTTGAACTAAACTAGTTGGAAGTAATAGAAAATTGAAGAATGAAATGTAATAGACATAACTGATTGTATTTAAACGCTAAAATTGTTTGTAAAAATGATTTTTCATTCTACCATCAATAATATTTGTACTTAGAATTTTGGTTGTCGAAAGCCAAAGTAATAAAATAGAACAACACAAATAGGTGATTACTAATCAGTATACTTTCATTTTGAATCTTTAAATGGTTATATTTAAGAATTAGTCTATATTGAATTGATTATTCCAACCAAACATTTGAAAGAATGATCATCTTCACTCAATAATAACATAATATAACGATTTTCACTTGATAAAAATATATGAAAATTATTTTCATTTTAAGTTGCGATATAATAAAAAAATATATTTTTTCTACTATCTTAATAGAAAACTTCATTCTCGCCCCTAAAGAAGGAAGGAAAAATGTTTTCCTCCCGGCAGGAGTAGAAGTAGCATTTTCCTCCCTGACTGATAAAAATGACGACCTTAAAAGTAGTAGAAAAGACTATATACATACCTTAGGAAAAAATGCTTTCCTTTCTTGGTATATAAATAATAAAAATATTATTTATTATAGCTTTTTCCATAAATTCTCAAACAAAAATTAAACGTTTGATAGTCGAAAATAGATTAATATAAGAAAGATTTCAAGCAATTCTAACCCTCGTTTACATTGCTAGAATTCCAATATATCAAAATAACAATGAGTTTCATTCAGAATAAAAGAAAAATTCAAGATTTTCAAAACGTAAGTCCAATGTTTTGGTCATATGATTTTGACATTGACTCATCTAGCTGCATCTCTCTCTTTCATATTCAGCCTGACGCGAACTCTTCGTGAAAGTCTCGTTAGGGCCTGTCCATGTGATATAAGGTCTATGAAGTAGAGACGAAGTTGTCCAATAGATCTATAAGTCAAGGTGCTTGTTAGGTTGGATGATCTTCCGCCCCTCCTCTAATTTAATCTATCCCTGAGGGTTCTTCACATAACAGCATCTCCAGATAAGGAACTATCACATATATCATCCATTGTTAAATTTATGATATTAAAGAAATAAGGAGTTGATATATTGCTTTTGTTTTCGGCTGCAGGTTTACTGAAACTGATTTCCAGTTCATAACTGAGCTGTTTTAAAAATTTCTTCTTCAACTTTTTTATTCTAGCCTTTATGCATCGTTCGGTAGGTACTGAATATATTTTGGTAAGTATACCAAGAAGTCCATGAATATCCTACCTCAGTTTGCCCACGGAACACACCAAACGGGTTCGGTAGACCAAAAGAATTTTCCAGAAAATTATAATGAAAAGGAAGACAACTTATCTTCAGAAAGCTGTTTCGCTCATGAAACTGGGCATTCAACAGACATATCTAATTGCGAATGTGTTGTTTTTGATCTCTCATTCTTGACTTGAGAGCAGGGAATGACGAAAGGAGGACCATACTCTTCCTCTCGGTCCCGAATTGGCGGACTGATCTTTATGTGGAACCATTGATTCGACAACGCGAGGATATAATAATGATTTTTATTTCTGCCAATTCGACAATTAAGATCATGATATGTTTTCTACGTGAGCTCTAGAAAGCTCGTGTGCGAACTCGCTCGAGGAATCAAATTAAACATACGTATTTTTCTCCTGTGAAAACAAACATACAGATCATCCAATACTAAATTACAAATACTAAGCTGGGTGAGCGTGCGCAAATCAACATCTGAAAATTCAAAACAATCCATGAATTGTCTTCCAAAACTATCGAGCAACCAAGTATTTGTGTGCTTTTTAAGGGAATAATAATAAGATCTTTATTTTCAACAGGTAAACACCCAATTACAGAAAATAATTAACCAAGTAATGAAAAAACCAAGCTACAGTACAAAATGAGATGAATAAAAAACAAACAAAAAATACAGAAATGAACCGACAATATCGATTCACAATAATCTAAATTAGCTTCAATACATGACAAATCAAAAATCAACACTGATAACCAATATAATATCTCAAGAGCAAGAAGATAACCGTATACCAAAAATATCAAAAAAAAATACAATCATATACATTCAATCTAACCCCGTTACATATTTATTGACAATACACGCCAACGAATCAAAGTGAATGTCACACTCTCTCGCAACTGACTTGAAAGTAGACTCCATGAACCAAATGGGGGACTGTATCAAAGAATTGGTCCTGGGTGTCCCCAAGTGGAATAACTCCACCGCTCGGGACGCAGGTCTTGGAACGCGGAATCCCAAAGCAGCCAGAAGAGGTGGGCAATCTATACTGTTGTGCAGTAGTTTGTATAGGAATCTGAGACACAAAATTCCTCTCCTATCCCGCAGCGAAACCACATTGAATCGACGTAACAATGCACCACGGTCGAATCCTCTTGGTGGATAAACCCTATCCTCCCTCCAAACTAAGAATTTCAAAAACCTTCTCTGAACGGCCTCAAGGTGGTATTGATGGCAAAAATAAACAGGATGCCAAATAATGCCACCATACTCCAACTTGCTTCGGATGAGTGAATGAAAGAGACTCAAAAATGTTGAAGTATTGCTGAAATATTTTCCATTACGAGCAATGAATCCATATGTTCTCGAAGCAGATGAAATGAGTTGGGTGATATGTGGAATGAAAGTAAACTTCTGATCAAAAACCACACCAAGGTCTTTCACACCATCAACTCGAGATAGAACTTGATCCCCGACGAAATATTCACATCTCAGAATATCTTTTTTCCTTGTGTAGGTAACAACACTACACTTTGAAACATTCAAACTCAAAAGATTATTCCCACACCACTTGACAACACTATCCAGCTCGAGCTGAAGTTGAACACAGTCTTCCAGTGACTGAATTTTATAATATAATTTTAAATCGTCCGCGAACATCAGATGCGGCAATTCAAGATCATCCATCAGATCATTCACAAACAAAATGAATAGGAGGGGCCCAAGATTGGAGCCCTGAGGTATTCCAGAAGTGGGTATAAACTCAGATGACCGTACACCCTCCAGCTGGACGAACTGACGTCGATCAACCAGGTATGAACGAAACAGTTTGACAAGGCTCTCGGAAAAGCTAAACTTATTGTGTAATTTCGATATAAGATGATCATGTGCAACCTTATCAAAAGCCTTCTGAAAGTCTGTGTATACTGTATCCACCTGTCCACCGGAATCGAGCACTTCGCAAATATACTGGGAAAATACCGTCAAATTGCTTGCGCAAGATCTCCTCGCCATGAAACCATGCTGCTCAATCTTAATATGACTCCTTATGGCTGGATAAATATTATTGTAGACAATAATTTCAAATAATTTGGAGAGGTTGGACAGAATAGAAATTGGTCTGTAGTTACAAACAACCGAAGGGTCCCCTTTCTTCAAGACTGGTACAATCTTGGCCAGCTTCCATGTTTTAGGAAAGGTGGCCTCGCTCAAGATGAGATTGAATATATGTTCCAATGGATGCGACAGCGCACAAATACAATCCTTTATAATAATACTTGGTATTCCATCAGGACCAGATGTAAGTTTATTTGAGAGTTTCTTGGCAGCGACAATTATTTGGTCTTGTGTTATTGACTTAATTCGAATCGCATCCTGACTACTAGTATCGTATATATCAAATTCATCACGGTCCACAACAGGATCATATACCGAACTAAAATATTCCGCAAAGACATTAGCGATAGACGTGGGCCCACTATAAATTTCTCCGCTCTGTCTCATCTCACCAGGAATTCTGGAGTTACCTTTCTTCTCATTAATAAAAGACCAGAAGGAGGAGGGATCCTGAGTAATCTTATCCTCCGAGCTTTGAATGAAGTTCTTATAAGCCAAGCCAATGTCACGTTTGACGGTCTTTCTCAACTCTCTGTATTTCCTCAGATAGAACTCATCTCCATACCTCCTGAAATTACTTAGAGATTTTTCCTTCTTCAAGATGTTGTTAATAATAGTCGAGTTGAAGTAAGAAGGAAAACGTCTTTTTCTTTTGATCTTAAAAGGCACAGTTTGCAAAAATATGTTATTCAATATGGCATAAAAACTACAACATGCCACATTGACATCCTGGGTCGACTCAAATACATCATCCCAAGTGGTATCCAATATCATCTGGTACATGAGCGGAAAATTAGCCTTACGAAAATTGAACTCTCTGGTGTCCACAGAGTTCACTCCCATGGACGAAATACGTTCTGACATACAGGACACGCAGAAATGAATCGGAGGATGTTGTGGATCAACATTTACCAAAGAAAATGCGTCCAGAGAGACGTGACATGGAACATTTGAAAACACCAGATCTAGCAGCCTTCCATTATTATTAACCAAATTATTGCATTGATCAAGGTTGAGAATCTCCGCCATCACTCCCAAGGCTACACACTTCCCATCTGAAGGAGGGTTGTTCACAAACTGAGGTGCATTGAAATCACCAATAATTAACAGTTTCTTATCTAAAATTATTTGAATGAAAGCTCTGCGTTGACTTGAGATGTGTTGTTATTATATTATGAATTTGTGACAGTCTGTAGATGAGTGACAACCTTGTTTTATCTTTAGCAACTCTGAGACCCCTGACTACGTACAGCTATAGAGTATAAGCGGGGATACCGCTTGTCGGCGGCCGGCTCCGACAGGTTTTGTTTTCTCGCGCCTATGGAGGACAGAGTAATTGCCGACTAGTAGATCTGTCCGAAACATTGAGCGGGAAACATGCCATCGTCGTCATCTGATGATATGATTGCTCTTGATTCAGTTCTTTTTATACTGGCAAAAACAAAAGTCGGTATTCATCCAATGAATCGTTTAAGATTTAGGTATGGTGAATATCATCACTTATTTTTAAAATTGAAAAATGATGACGAAAGGTTTTTTCAATACACCCGAATGAGCCAGGAAACATTCAAATATATTTTGAATAAGATTGAGTACCGCCTAACTAAAAATTGGGGTAATTTTCATACACAGCTTATATATCCTGAGGAAAGTTTTATGATTACTTCAAAAGGGGTTTAAACCACGTGACTTACTCGTGATCTGCCAAAGTTCAACTACTCCTATCTCCCCAGCGTTTTTGAAATTTCACCACTTTTCAGGTTGAGTAAGGCAATCTCAAACGTTCCTCTAATTTACTGTCTTTTCTACTACATGCAAGAATTCAAAAGTCTTTATTTTTAAATTTAGAAAAAACGCATTTTCAGACTTCGACAAGAATAGTCGATATAGTTGTATAATATTGTGTGAAAATTCATTAAAAAACAAATACTTGTAGGGCGAATTTATTAAAACGAAAAAAAGTGAAAACCTCATATGAATCGATGGTCTTCAGCGTTAAGAATTTGACGAAGTATTTGGGAATGTATGTACTTCTGGTCCGTAATAAATTGAATCATTGACCAATTCTTGAACACGACATCTAAATGCTAATATTTCGGTTACTATGCAACTTATGTTCTTTATTCCAACTTCCTGCTTGGACAGTATTATTTGTATTTATTCCGTATTGCATTCCTTTTGTACACTTCGGCAATGAGAGCGTCGACATCCGTTTTTACATCACAGTCGGCAGAGGTCAATCGGCTTGAAAGAACTAAATTGCAACACCGACAAAGCAGTCGGTGCGTATTGCCAGCCCCGACAAGTTTCAACCGGCTTGCACTGTGTTACCGCTAATTCATTATTACAGAATAATTTATAAAGCTTGCCAGCGCCGGTCAGTACCGGCTACCGGGAAGCACATTATTGACTTCCACTGTGTTTGTACCCTACTACCCCATTATCTGCCTGCCGAGTTCTATGAATTCATTTTATTTTTTAAATTGTTTATTACATATCTTACAAATATGCCTCTGGGAATTGGAAGATTACTTGTCTTCCGGTCAACTTCTTTTTGATGGAGGAGAAAATATCAACTTTGTGTTCTATGTTGGTTTGTTGATTCTTATCTAAATGAACTTTAATAAGCTGAGAACCATCCAACTTCACTCTTATCCTCTTGCCGATAATTTCAGCTGGAATTGAATCCATGAAGTCGAGTCTGTGTGCAAATTTCGGAATAGAAACTATCAAAGCCTTCACATAAAGTTGTCTGGGATCAAGTATCCTCAGCTCCCCGAACAATTGAAAGCACTAACATTGAGAACCTGATCAAAACAGTTTCTATTTTTCTCAAACCTTCCTGATAATTCTGCAGAGCATATTCAACATATGATTCATTCCTGAACTGATTCAACCTTTCCAAAATTTTAAGAGGAACACTCAATAGACTTATAAGACAATAACTATTTGGATCGGGAGAATTTTTACTAGGCTTCAAAATTAAGAGGGAATGCTACCACTTGACTGCCCAGTTCAAAACTTAAAGGAGAATAACTATTCTTGCAGATCACCGATTTGTATGGGGTTTTCTGATAATTTCTTCAAACAATTATCTGAAAGGAACGGATTGGCTTTTTTTAATTTGCAAATGAAAAAACAAAAAAAAAAGTTGGTAACTTTTCTTTTTTCGCAATGGAATCGATGATATGGGGATAGGGCTCATCACTGATTTATTTTAAAATTATTCGTAAAAAGAAAACTATAGAAAAACATTTCAAAAGAGCTGAAATCACTTCGTAATAAAGAAGAATAATCGACCGTCGTATAGTGCTGCCCCTACTGTATAAATTCGCAACGAATCACCAGATTCTTCAATACTACCTACAATTTGATAATTCCGGCAACGTTGCTGCGTTATGAATCAGTTCTCAGTTAGAGTCGTAAACAGTATTAGGTGAATAGAAAGATTTCCAGCTTGTTCGTTTCATTTCGAAAGTTTGAATGTATAAACAGATCGACGCGGGACTTCGGGAATGGGAGCGATGCGTTCAGCGGGCAGATTGTATAGCATGCACACCTACGCGAAAATAATGAGACACGATTATTAGTATGAATCTAAAATTATGTATGAAAATGACAGTTTTTCGGAGGAAGAAGTTTTACTGCTCAAAGCCGTTGATTTCCATCCCACAAAAGTTTCTTTCCCGCTCCCTCAGTCACGCGTCGGTCTGTTCATACCTTTATTCAGTTTAGTTACCTGTCAATTCTTTTCGATATGGGTAACAAGAGATTTATTTATTCTGATCCTATTACTTACTTTTTGGGAGTATCATGTAAAAATATCAAATTTGATTTCTACAGGAAAACAAGAAGAATCTTATTAGTTCATGGTCATTCTTATGATGATACTATTAGTTTTTTAATCATGCATAATCTGTTTTGTAAATATTCATTCAATACCAATTAATCTTTCAGTGTATGGAAAAGAGATTATGTTCTTGCACAACATGAAATAACATTTCAGTTGAAATGGTAGATAATTATATGGTAATATTGAAGTTCAGTACTACGATGTTACGATGTGAGTCAATTTCTGAACATGAGAATTTTTTGAAATTTGAGAATCTTTTATTGCCTTCAAAATAAATGGATCGTAATTCTGAGCAAGGAGAATCAATGCGATATTGCGATATAACAATTGATTTTTGTACGAAGTCAATTTCTGAAAATGAGAATTTTCAAAAAAGATTTTAGTCTTTTTTTTGCCTTCCAAATTAATGGATCGTGATCCTGAGTATGAAAGATCAATAAGTGATATAAGAACTGATTTTTTACCAAATTTCATGTTTATAGTTTTCATATTTTACGAGAATAATCTCATTAGTACGTGGTCATTCTAATAATTATGACAACTATTAGTTTTTTTAATCATGTAAAATTGTTCCGTAGATATTCAGTCAATCCCAATTTATCTTTCAGTGTATGGAAATGTGATTATTTTTATGCACAACAAGAATTAATATTTCAGTTGAACTGGTTGGTAATTATAGCGGAATATTGAAGGTCAGTACTAAGATGTTATTATTGTTTAGAAATTTCTTGATTCTGCATAGTCAATTTCTGAAAATGAGATTAGAGTCCTTTTTTTCTCTTCAAAATTGTTGGATCGTAATCCTGAGCATTGAGAATTCATGCGATATTTTGATATAACAACTGATTTTTGTATGTAGTCAATTTCTGATAATGAGAATTTTTTATAATTCCATTTTTTTTTTGCCTTCAAAAAATGAATCGTAATCCTGAGCGTCCTGAATATTAGAATCAATGCGATATTGCTATATAACAACTGATTTTTATACATAGTGAATTTCTGGAAATGAAAATTTTTGAAAATGTTAATTATTTTTTTGCCTTCAAAATTATGCAAAATTATTGCCTGAGTATGGTAATCAATGCGATATCGCGACATAACAACCTATTTTTGTACGTAAGCAATTTCTTAAAATAAGAATTTCTAAAAATGTTAGTTATTTTTTTTGCCTTCAAAACAACTGATTTTTGTACGTGGTCAATTTTTGAAAATAGGCTTTTTTTTTCAAATTTCAGTCCTTTTTATGCCTTCAAAATTCATGGATCGTAATCCTGAACATGGAGAATCAATGCGATATAACAACTGTTTTTTGTACGAAGGCAGTTTGTGAAAATAAGAATTTTTGAAAATTTTAGTACTTTTTTTTTGCCTTCAATATAAATGAATCGTAATATTCAGCATGTTGATCAATACGATATAACAACTGACTTGAAATGAATATTGGTCATAAATGCCCATGTTCCATCATTCATCCGATATCATATTTGGATGACCATCATATTGATGGTTCATTTTGATTTGGCTAACCATAATGAGCAAAATCAATATTTTGCTCAATGAATGTGACCCGCTTATGTGAAAAGTTTCGGTGCATTTGTTTTGATTTTTTTTATTATTCCACTAAATACGTTTTTGAATCAAATTAATTTTCGTAAGAATGAAGGAATCTGAACAAATTTAGCATATACATTTTTTCTCGAACCCATCTGATAATAGTCGATCCTAACTGATATTTCTCACAACTTCGCAACCCTCTCTAAAATCGGTTTTATTGCCCATCATAAAAATCGAGTTATTTCTTTCAAAACATCTGGTCAATCCGTCCTAGAAAGATACCTAATACCATCTCTGTACTTGTCTTTCGAGCTCGAAGTTGCTGCATTGCCAAATGTTCGAACAACCGTTCGTACAGTTCGCTGCGATTTCATTGGCTGGCGTGTAAGAATTGAATGCCGTCAAACGTATCTGAATTCTTACATGTGGTAGAAAAGGACGGGAAATCAGAAGAACGTTTGAGATTGCTCCACTCAACCTGAAAAGTGATGGCTTCTCAGAGGGGCTGGAGGGAGCTGAATAGGTAAACTTTGACAGATGCGCTCAAACGCACGTGGTACCATTACCTCTTAATATTACTTCTGCTTTACGAAATTCATTTGGAAAATGATCTGAACCCAATATATCATTAAACAAAGATAAAATCCAAGATAATGCCTTTTCCCTAAATGTCTCATAAACTCAGAATGAATTCCTTCAAAACCAGCAGCTTTTCGAATTTTTGTTTATTTGATAGCACATGTCAACTTATCGATAAGGAATGGACGAGAAATAACATCTACAATAGATGACGATGTCCTCGATTCATTGATATATTAGGGAAATTGAATTTAGAATCAGTAATATCATCAACCAAATGTGTCTTTAGCTGCTATCTCATCTAATCGGAAGATTTCTTGGATTAACATTAGATTAAAAGTTTTCTCAAGTTCATTCTTATCCTTAATTTGCTGACTTTGATTTGTATAAATTTTTTTGTGTATGAATTTTCTTGTGTCAGAACAGTCTTGGGGTTTCTTCCGTTTACTAATTAGATATTATTCATTAGATTTATTTTATTCGATATTGTTCCCAATCGCCTGTAGTGACTCTGTGCTTGTCCAAAAGATAATATCGTGGGCTGCGCATAACTCTCTGAATTGGCAACCCCGGTTAAGCTAACCGGGGTAAATTACCCCGGTTAAGCTAGCAGAACCACTTTCGAATTTTTGATTTTTTTTTTGGCCACAATTTTAGGCTAATTTATTACCCTATTCAAAAATTTTTTGCTCCTTAATTGTCGGAGAAATCGCGGGTTCTGCTAGCTTAACGTTAAGCTAGCAGAACCACCAAGCTAATCGATATCTTATGGAAAATCTGATAACACCATAATTTTAGGCTCTTTTTAGGCTCACGTTTGAACCCATTACCAAATTTCTGAATATACTTTTTTTTAAAAAAACCCTGGGTTCTGTTAGCTTTACGGTTAAGCTAGCAGAACCCAATCGTAAATAAAGACCTCAGAATAATTTGAATATCATAATAATTTTAGGCTCTATCCAAGCTAATCAATTACCCTATTCCGAAATTTTTTGCTTTTCAAATTACCAAAACTCGTGAGAACTTCTACTGCATTCATCCAACTCCGTCAGTACGTGAAAAATGCAAATCTCATATGAATATGGAAAAAATTATTACTGCATAATTTCAGGCTCTATTCAAACTAATTAATTACCCTATTCCGAAATTTTTTGCCCCTCAGATTACCGAGATCTCATGAGTTCCACTACTTCATTCATCCAATTCCGTCAGTACGTGAAAAATGCATATCTCATATGAAAATGGAAAAAATTATAACGGCATAATTTTAGGCTCTATTCAAACTAATTAATTACCCCATTCCGGAATTTGTTGCTCCTCAGATTACCGAGAACTCATGAGTACTTCTACTGCATTCATGCCATTCCGTCAATACGTGAAAAGTGAGAATCCCATATGAATATGGAAACAATTATTACGGCATAATTTTAGGCTCTATTCAAACTAATTAATCACCCTATTCCGAAATTTTTTGCCCCTCAGAATACCGAGAACTCATGAGTTCTACTACTACATTCATGTCATTCCGTCAGTACGTGAAAAGTGAAAATCTCATATGAGTATGGAAACAATTATTATTATATATTCATATTTTTCGGCACATTCCAAAGAATACAGTGATCTCGGTGATAATTTAAAATTTAATCGCCCGGCCAACTCCTGCCAAATTGGATGAACTTTCGAGATGACTTCATTATTTTCATATATGAGTCTTTCATTTTCTTTGAAAAGCTCAATAACAAGTGCTCTGTTTACATTTTCTGGTCTTCCAGGTCTATTTACAATTTTGGAATTCATGTTACAATCACAACCTATACCACACTATTCGGGCCACTAGCTCTAAAGCTAGGTTGACATGGGTAGTGCATTGCGTTCGATGATTTCACTCTGTTTTTCACGGGAACGGAATGACGTATATTCGTATCTCCAGAACCTATTTGGCAAATTTATGTTGTTTCTTTGTCGGCACAAAGGGACCAGCCCTATCGCACTTCACGTGTCTTTCAGCGTCAATCCAGATATTTATGACTGTGATGCGGCTCCTTTTTAATGGGAATTAACTTTGTCGGTATTGCTGCGTGTTGTTTATAACCGAATTAAATCTCATTCCGAATTTCTAAACATGTGATTTTTGTTGATCAATGGCAAGACGTTTGTGGCTCTATTTTCATAGGACTTTTTTCATCCAAGGAATCTCCCTTTTTTGTTTTCTCTTGCCGTTAATATTTTCACAAAAATTTTTGTCTAAGAATTGTTTTATTTAGTTAGGGTGTATACAGGGTATCCCGGAAAGAATGTGACAAATGGATGCATAAATGAAGGTCATCATGAAGGACTCGTATCAAGATCGCCGTTTGCTATATACAGGTTGATGTTAACCTTATAAGTGAAATTTCATAGTTCGATAACTCTTTAACTAATCGACCGAATAATTTCAAATTTGGAGTGCAGTCACTCTACTATCGCCTTCCTTCAATATTTCTGAAATCGCGAACAAATCAGATCCGGACTTTTTCTATTTTCGGAAATATTGGATCACTCTGTATGAGTTTTATGATTTTATCTCGAATTCGTAAACACAAATAATTAATTCATAGAGAAAATTAAAAAATCATTATTGGGACTGTCATACAGGGTGATCAATAAACATTGCCTTATGAGCGGAATTTCATTGTGCGATAAACTCATCAGTAGAATTAAATTCGAAATTTGCAGATCGCAATTCCTGACGTCAAAGGAAATACTTTTTTCTTTTACCATTTTTTCTGAATCGGCTCGGTTGAAAAGATATGGGCTGTTGGAAATCCATAAAAAAAATGTAATTTTTAGTTATATCTCGCAAATGGAATAGAATCGGACATGTACAAGCAAAGACTCACCCTGTATAGTTGGGCTATATACCTATTTCAGCTGATGTCTGTCAGATTTTCAAACAATTTACTGATTTCCATTATTTGAAGAAAAAGTAGAGAGTTATTTCTGAAAATCTGACCAGAACAAGGATACTGCACAAATGTACCAAAAATATCTGAATTTTGGCCGAAGAAAAACAAAAGTGCACGACTAACTTTCTTCAAAATATTAGGGGCACATAAAATCGAAATACAGATGTGCTGGGATGAGTTTTTTTTTCTGATATTTGAGTATTTTGAAATAATGAGATATCATAGAGCTGATCGTTTTGATATCTTTGATGGTTTTTATGGAAATTGATCTGGGTTTTTCAGTCTCAGAGCAATAAAACTAATAAACATGATTATTCTGGGTTTCTAGCAAATTCAAGTTGAAAGTAAAGAAATCTGTACTTCTCCGAATCCCAAGTGAAATAAATAAATACCTGTAATGGGTCTATGTAGATTGTAGTGTCCCAGCGAAGGTTTTACTGGCGTCTATTTGAGAATCTATTGTATTTTGTAGGTTCTCATGTAATAAAACTAATTGCAGGATTTTACAAACGACAATTCGATTATAAAAATATGAGAATATTTTAGGAGAAACCAGGAGTTTGGACTTTCCTTAAAATTACGAACGTTTTTACATTCATCATCAGATAACAATATTACCTGTTCGTTAAATAAATCTGTTGAATAGTTATGCATATTTTTTTGCTAGATATCAACGAAGATCCAGTACAGTCATAGGTGGAATATTCGAATGAGTATTAACTGAATAAACAGTTATCATATCATGAGAGCATAGACAATATTCGATTGAACACCGAGTCATGAATGTAGTAGTAGAACTCATGAGTTCTCGGTATTCTGAGGGGCAAAAAATTCCGGAATAGGGTGATTAATTAGTTTGAATAGAGCCTAAAATTATGCCGTAATAATTGTTTCCATATTCATATGGGATTTTCACTTTTCACATATTGACGGAATGGCATGAATGCAGTAGAAGTACTCATGAGATCTCGGTAATCTGAGCGGCAAAAAATTTCGGAATTGGGTAATTAATTAGTTTGAATAGAACCTAAAATTATGCCGTTATAATTATTTCCATATTCATATGAGATTTGCATTTTTCACGTACCGACGGACTTGGACGAATGCAGTAGAAGTACTCATGAGTTCACGGTAATCTGAGGAGCAACAAATTCCGGAATGGGGTAATTAATTAGTTCGAATAGAGCCTAAAATTATGCCGTTATAATTTTTTTCCATTTTTATATGAGATATGCATTTTTCACGTACTGACGGAATTGGATGAATGAAGTAGTGGAACTCATGAGATCTCGGTAATCTGAGGGGCAAAAAATTTCGGAATAGGGTAATTAATTAGTTTGAATAGAGCCTGAAATTATGCAGTAATAATTTTTTCCATATTCATATGAGATTTGCATTTTTCACGTACTGACGGAATTGGATGAATGCAGTAGAAGTTCCCACGAGTTCTCGGTAATTTGAAAAGCAAAAAATTTCGGAATAGGGTAATTAATTAGCTTGAATAGAGCCTGAAATTATTATGATATTCAAATTATTCTGAGGTCTTTATTTACGATTGGGTTCTGCTAGCTCAACCGTAAAATGGCAGAACCCAGGGTTTTTTTAAAAAAACGTATATTCAGAAATTTGGTAATGGCTTCGAACGTGAGCTAGCTTAACGTTAAGCTAGCAGAACCCGCGATTTCTCCGACAATTAAGGAGCAAAAAATTTTTGAATAGGGTAATAAATTAGCCTAAAATTATGGCCAAAAAAAAAATCAAAATTTCGAAAGTGGTTCTGCTAGCTTAACCGGGGTAAATTGGCACCGCTGAGTATACAATAAACCCGCCGCACTACAAGAGGGACACCATACTCCACTATGATAATGGAAGGTGTATTTCCCATAGATCATTGAATGCCAAACTTATGATTCCATTAGTGATCTCAGAATGAGAAACCGTTATCCTCAGAGAGAGGATCCACCTTTGAAATTGGCCCTAGAACGCCTTCCCAATCGCCTCAGAAGAGAGCAGTATGGCATGTTCTATGTATTCTTGACGTCTTCTACTTTTTTATTTTCATACTTTGATCCTCTAAAACTTCAATCGTTACTCTTAATCAATTTATCTTAACGATCTATGATATTATGAAATAGCATATATATATGAGTCTCCTTTCAGACAATATTTTATTTAAAATTTTATCAAATACGACTATTTTCTACTTTGCAACCATCGCAAGGATTCGCTGGCAGTCTGGAGGTTCCCACCTTTTACATTTGACACATTTCATGATTCATAATGTTAATCGACCTAGCCTTTGTTGATAACAACGCACATCAGACTCACATGCTCTAGCGTTTTTCTTCAAATTCACGACATTATTTAAATTTAGTAATGGATTAGTTTAGTGATGTTGATAATACTATATTTGACACGATAGAATTTAAATATAGAGAAAAACTGATAAATCAGTGAAAAAATTTTGAAAATCCATCAATGAAGACTAAGAAATAGATAAGTGTCCTTCCGTAAATCTGATTATTTCTATGCATTTTACTAATTCCTACAAAATTCGAATCTAAATATATTTTATGAAAATAGTTTCCAAAAGAATAAATCAACTCAGAGAAAATTTCCTAGGTTGCTTGAACACAGTTTAAAATATTCATCTCTTGAATTCAGTGCCAAATAACAAGATGTGTCGACTGTGAATTTTGCAATGGACTAGTTTAGTGATGTTGATAATACTATATTTGACACGATAGAATTAAAATATAGAGCAAAACTGATAAATCAGTGAAAAAAAATTGAAAATCCATCAATAAATGACTAAGAAATAGATTATTTAAATTTACTTATTTTAGCGCGGAACGTCTTTGGTCTTCGTCTCGTCTGTGACGTCACGCCACTTGCCTGTGATCGCTACACCATAAATTAAGTTTAAATACTTAGCCGCGGCAAGGCTCTCGCGCCGTTTGTAGTTGTACAGTGTAGTTTTAACTGGAGTTTTGTTTTTATGTCATCATAATGGAAGAGGGCTTCGTGAAAGGACAAAGTGACAATTTGCCTAAAATGGATATATTCGCAGTGATGGAGTTTTTTTCTTCAAATCCATCTTATGTCAGTGCTGAAATAAAAGGAGTTAAACTTTTCAAGTAAGTATTGCTTCATCATGGTTAAACTTATAACGATTTATTTAAAAAACGTTTCATAAACAGTTTGTAGTTGAGTACTGGTTGTTGAAGTCTATCCATTATCAATGGCAAAACATATTTATGTGAGGAGTAAAAAGTAAAAAGAGAAAAAAGTAATGTTTATCATCAAAATGATCTTCACACATATATGAAGTAGTTTTAGGTCCAATTAAGTCACGCCCTATTAATTTGCACCAATTCTTCCTTTGATTCATGTCATCTGGTACATGAAAAAACAATTTATTGGGGTTTTTAATTGTCGTGCTTGCACACATAGGCACAATACAATATTTGTAGGATTTTTTTTTATTTCAGCCATCGTGTAACGAACAAAACACGACACGAACGGCACAAGTGATTGTACACCAATGAATTCGTAAGCACTCTGCGAATACCAGTCGCCTCGTGTAAGTGACGTGACGTCACACACTAGACGCTGCGTACTGTGAAATTATTCTTCCAAGCGCAACTTCAAAGTCCCATTACTTTTTCATTTCTAGAGATATTTCAATAATTTTTTCACATTTTTGTTTCATTTTACTTAAATTTTTAGAATTAATCCTTAACAAAAAAATGAAAACTAGTTCATGAGTGTTCACAACAAATTTAAGACACAAGTTGTCAATTTCTTCACAATTTATTAGTCGTCATTCAATCTACGCACTGATACCGAATTTCAAAAGGACCTCAGGAGTTTACCAAAGTAACTATCAAAGTCGCGGAGCCACAAAATATTATCTGCTCACTCAATCGGCAATGTACATAAGAAATATACAGGGTGATTTACCAGTAAACGGACAAATGAAAACTGTGACCAGAGTAGAGGACATCGAGCTGAATCTGAAATTCAGTCACCTTGTTTTCGATAGCTATTCAGGGGGCAATCTAAAATTTATAAATTTTTTATTTTTGCATAATTTTCTTAATTATTGTCGGATTTGACTAAAAATTGTTTTTTTGAATAACACAAAATAGCAAAAATTAGGTCGAACCTAAATATGGTCATTTTGAAGTTCAACTTTGAATAAAACACCCAATATGTTTTTTTTTTAATTTTGCACAAATTTCTATCTCAAAGTTATCAATTCAGTGGTTGGATCCTACTAATTCATTATCGATTGATACGGTAAAAATCGGTCCCCTTCCCTTACCCCCACCATAGTAACTATGGCGAGGGAAAGGGGGATACCGTTATAAGCATATCCATCGATAGTGAATTATTTGATTTATTGGATAGGTATGAATAAATAACTACATTTCAGATATTTTATTATTGCAATATTTTCATGTTATTCATTTCCTATTCAATTGATGTAGATGGTTTTAATATTTCTTTATTTTCATTTTCCGTCATGTACCAATTTGTTTAGTACTGTGAGAATCGAAATAGTGTCTTGGAGGAACTGAAAAAAATATTAAATCAGTTAACATTACAGCCATTCAGTCAATATATGGATGAAGGTTTGGATAATCATGTCTACTTTTTACAATCAATGTAAATTAATCAAAAATTATTATTTTTTCATCATATTTCTAATGTTGGTAATTCCATACTAACATATACAAGATTTTGAAACATAGGAAGGAAAATGCGCTCTCTCTTCTCAGACAAATTAATACCAAATTCGGCCCGATTAATTTCAGATTATAACATTACATAAACAGGGACGGCGCGAGCAATTTTGGCGCCTGAAGCAAAGAATTTTTTGGCGCCCCTGCGGAAAAAGTAACAATAACAACATGACCACCTTCATAAACCCCTCCTACCAGAAAAACATCACCTGCTCTGATAATATACAGAACTTTCTACTTCCGATGAAGAATCTAGTAATCGTGCTTAAAAAAAATTAAATTCTAGTGAATGAAGACCATTGAAATATTTTAATATATAATATTATGCCGGTTTTTTTAAGGTTTTTGGTTAAATAAAACAGCTATTTACGCTGAAGGTATTTTTTCAATTATGACAAACGACAGAGCCAATTTTCCAAGATATACAAAATTATTATATCTTGATTTATTCTTGGATTTCCATGGCGCCGATGAACAATGCGTAAGTAATATATCTGATATTCACTTTCACAATACACAGCGTACGATCGATGAAAAATTACTTATCATTATTATGATAGGTAATATACAAAGGGCGGTAGGGCATGCAAAGCTTCGAAAACTAAATGGGATTAAAAACATGTGTTATGCTGAAAACATTTGGCATTTAACAGTAATTAGTTTCGAATGCAAATCGTAGAAATTTTTCATATGTTCAATGTGTGAACAACTTCCACATAATTCGAAAGCGAAGATATTGTTGTTTCTCGTCTTTGTGAAATACATTTCATCACTCTTTCAATAAGGGTGATAGGCAATGCTGCTTATATTGGTTGGGTTGACATGTGTTATTTATTGAACAGGCGGCTCACTAAAGACAATTTGGAGATTTTTATTGCAGGGAATCCTGATAAACTCAGCGGAGTGGATCAACCTCATATTGTTTTTAAGAATCAAGACTATATTTTTTTAGAGATATGAAAAGGCGACCACAAACTTGGCTCAATTGCCGCCCCTCGAATAGAGGCACCTGAAACAGTCGCTTCACTGTTTCACCCCTTACGTCGCGTCGGCCCTGAACATAAACATTACTTCATTAATTTCAGCCGAATGTTGTCTTATCGAGAAGAAATGCATATTGAGGAAGATTTTCTAATGTTTTTCTACAGGTACGAGATTTTGGAGATGATGTCTAAAAAATACATAAAACTAGATAGCAGGGCCCTCTCCAGAAATTTTGGCGCCCCGCTTTGCCTAATTTATCTGAAATTTCTTTGAAGGAGCCTCTGTTATTCCCCTTAGGCATCTTTTCAATTTTTCATGAAATCGTATTTTTTCACAAAAAATCGCCTTGTCAAATTTATCAAAGAACGTTTTGTCGAGTTCATCCAAAAACGTGCTTTATTGTTTGGAAGTATGGCGCTCTATAAGTCTATGTATAGTAAAAAGACGACGGAGTTCTTAAAAGTGCATTTTAGTACGTATTTGTATTTTCATAACTACAGTTGAGAGCGCCTGTTCTATTTGAAAACAAAATAGCTCATGGTTATTTTATTATTTTCCTACAAAGAGTGGTATTTTTACTAGGAGAACATTTTGTTATTAACTGACTGCGCTCCTAAAATTTGGCGCCCCGGCAAAATATTCCTGGCGGCAGCCCTTCTATATAGGTACAACTCAATGCTGGCAAGTGCCGAATTCAAATGAGAAATGATTGATAAAGACTCCTTAGAATCTTAGATCATCATCAATTGTTCACAGATACAACCATGGATTATTCCTCCTCTGTAGGTAGTGGAGTCGCTGTTGGCGCTGTTTATTATCCTAAATCCAATCAAGTTTCAGCTGTTAATTTAAATGAAAAATCTTTTCTATTTTGAAGTGAAGTGGTTGGTATCACAATAGCTTCGTAGTACCTATGAAATTGTAGTCGAGGAATAATTTTATTCTTCAAAAATTATATTGTTCTTCTTGGGGTGCTGATGGCAGTACACTCAGCTGTGGGCATGGTTTTTTTTCTTCTGCTGAATACTGTTGTTCTGTTTGGTAAAATAGTGTTACCTATGTTACCCTGTTACCTTATCTGAGGAATTAATCTATACCGATGATATTTCTCTTGTGTTTCGTCATTTTGATTTCGGATTTATTGAATATACTTCGAATGGGTATAAGCTTGAGGGACAGAATTCCGAACACCGAAATACGAAAAAAGACCAGGGTAACTGACATCATGACTAGAATAGCGAAACCTAAGTGGCAGTGGGTGGCACATGTTAAAAGACAGAGTGTGGAGAGATGGTCACACAAAGTGACGTTTAGAAAGACCGAGAAAAAGATGGATAGACGACATAGTCGATATAGCCGGCAAGCAAGGGATGAGAACAGCAAAAGACAGAAAAGTATGGAAAAAACTGGAGGAGGCCTATGTCCGACAATGGATGAAAGAGGGCTGAAGAAGAAGAAGACTTCGAATGAAGATCTAAAAATTATGAAACATTATTTTCTTGGTTTAGGCCCTAATCCAAATAAAACAGGAGATTCTGTTTTCATTTAAATAACCAAGAAAAATGTAGAAAATTGAAAGTAACTTTCAATAATTCCGTCCTGACCCATGAAAATAGATCCAAATAAATTCGAGTTAAACTTGATTCTTCTCTGAATTTCAAGGTACACTTGGAAAATTTGCGTATGGAATTGAAGAAATAATATTCTTCAAAAATTACCTGGTTCTTCATGGGATGGTGATACCAGCTTCTGAATACTGTTATTTTCATTGGTTCAATAGTGCTCATGTTCATTAAATTAACGTTTCTATGAGAATTTTCAGTAAAACTGTTAAATCCACATCTTAACATGCGGTTACCAGTGCTTACCATATACATCTGCCAAATATTCAGTCAAAAAATATTTATTTCTACCCAAACTTATTTGCAATTGTATCTTACCTCCCAGATACTAGAACTTCCAGATAAAATCTCGTAAACCTTATGGATTTAAATTTCCTGATCTAATAAAAGTGAAATTTGGCATTCGAAATGAAGTTCTTTTAACGTTTTCAACAAAAGTCTAATCGTTGATCCTTCAGAGAGAGTTCCAGGTTTCCATTAGTTTAGGAAATTTGGTGTCGTTGTCCAATTTCTAAATTTTATGGTGGTTACCAAGCTATCCATTAGTTTTCAGATTCTCTTTAAGAATAAGTCGCTAATTTCAAACCAATATAATGGAAACTATAAACCTCGTAACTTCTTTCTGGGTCTTTTCTTTTTTGTTTTTAGATTTAATTATAATATATATATATATATATATATATCAACAATTTTAATTCCCAATATACAACAATAGTTATAAGTATGATAAGGGGTGTGGGAAAATTGATAAGTGTTATATTTTCACTCTTCTTTATTTCATTTAGTCGACGTTTCGATCCCGATGGGGACCTTCTTCAGGACTCTACAATAGCAATAGAAAACAGTCAAAAACATGGCAACCACAAAACATGTAAAAATAGTACATACCGAAATACAGAGTTGTAAAGATCTTATTTGAACACAAATCAATAGCTCTCAAGAAAGCAATGAACAAGAACATCAACAAATTTAGCGAAAAAAGATCTGATATTTCGTTAGCACAAGAGTAGAAATCAATTATCATATGTAAATAAGGTAAACAGAAAAATCAACAATTGTTAGCATTGTTAGCATTCCTTTTCACATTCCTTTCATCAAGAAATATGTTGATGATCTAATATGTGCTGTACCTAAAGACCAGGTTGCTTTCGTTCTAAACAGGTTCAACAGTGAACATGAAAGTATACAGTTTACGTTGGAGGAAGAAACAGCGAGTGGTGTCCCATTCCTGGATACAAGGGTGATTCGAACACCGGAAAATAGGCTGATTCTGGATTGGTACCGAAAGCCAACAAGTTCAGGGAGATACTTACACTATTTTTCCAATCATCCACATGGACAAAAGGTAAACATGATTTTAGGATTGAAGAATCGCATCGAAAAAGTTGCCCATCCAAGTCTAAGGCAGCAGAATCTGAGGTTATTGTTACAATTGATGCTAGAGAATGGATACCCAAAGAGGTTGTTGTCCAGATTGATATACAATACCACTCCTTCGAGACAGCCAACGAATGGAGAGAGGGGCGCATCCACCACTGTGGACACTGAGAACGTAGATAGAATTCTTTACTCTTCTATTCCCCTAATAAATGGTATGACTAATGCATTAATTAACCTCCTAAAGACCACACAAATTAAATTGATTCCGAAATCTTATTTTAAAATTGACAGACTATACAGTCGAGTGAAAGATAGGATGACTGTTGATAATATGAGTGGTGTGGTGTATTGTATTCCATGTTCAATATGTAGTGAGGTGTATATTGGTCAGACATATCAGCTTTTGAAGAGAAGGATTGCTCAACACAAGAGCGACATCAAGAATCCAAATAAGATTTGTGCCCTAGCAGACCATACCCGGGACAAAGATCACCCAATGGATTATGATTCCACCAAAATTCTTGAATGTGCAGTTAGTGGAAAGAAAAGATGTTTCTTAGAGATGTACCATATTAAACGACACACTTGTTCTATGAATTACAGAAGGGATGTAAACAATATTAGCTCCATCTATACTTATTTGATTCATTATGACCAGTTTGGTGGCAGAGAATTGGACGGATCAAATGGAATGAATATTTTCACAAGTTCTACAGTCGGGATAACGTAATAATGAAATCTGTGTTCCGGACTATTTCTGTGAGAGGGGATTGGATTCGGTTCATGGAGTCTTTCAATAATCGCATTTGTTCTGAGTTCGGTGAGAGTGAATTACTGCGACCAAGTGTGATTTAATGCTATTCTATGTTTCATTTGTCATGTGCGTGTATTCTGTGGCAAGTCTGGTTGACAACATTTTTGACAACCTCTCATTTTGTTGATTTTTCTGTTTACCTTATTTACATATGATAATTGATTTCTACTCTTGTGCTAACGAAATATCAGATCTTTTTTCGCTAAATTTGTTGATGTTCTTGTTCATTGCTTTCTTGAGAGCTATTGATTTGTGTTCAAATAAGATCTTTACAACTCTGTATTTCGGTATGTACTATTTTTACATGTTTTGTGGTTGCCATGTTTTTGACTGTTTTCTATTGCTATTGTAGAGTCCTGAAGAAGGTCCCCATCGGGATCGAAACGTCGACTAAATGAAATAAAGAAGAGTGAAAATATAACACTTATCAATTTTCCCACACCCCTTATCATACTTATAACTATATATATATATATATATATATATATATATATATATATATATATATATATATATATATTTTTTTTAATCACCTTTCCGGGAATTACGAGATACCACCGAACTCTCAGAGCCAAAGTGGAATCAAGAGCTATGAAGAGCTATATATATATATATATATATATATATATATATATATATATATATATATATATATATATATATATATATATATATATATATATATATATCAACAATTTTAATTCCCAATATACAACAATAGTTATAAGTATGATAAGGGGTGTGGGAAAATTGATAAGTGTTGATAATTTCACTCTTCTTTATTTCATTTAGTCGACGTTTCGATCCCGATGGGGACCTTCTTCAGGACTCTACAATAGCAATAGAAAACAGTCAAAAACATGGCAATCACAAAACATGTAAAAATAGTACATACCGAAATACAGAGTTGTAAAGATCTTATTTGAACACAAATCAATAGCTCTCAAGAATATATATATATTTATTTTTTTTTTCTGCTTCACACTTTCGTGGGGTTATTTCCCAGTTTAACCTACAATAAATTCCTGGATTTCTTCTACGCCGATGAACATGCGTAAGTAATACATCTGATTCTCACATTCACAATCGATCACCTACGATCTATGAAAGATTACCTATCACACCACAAGATACAAAGAGCGGTAAGGCATGCAAAGCTTCGAAAAATAAATGGGATTAAAAACATGTTCCGCTGAAAATATTAAGCATTTAGTTTCGAATTCAGAATCGTAGGAATTTTCCATATGTTGAATGTGTAAACAACTTCCACGTAATTCGAAGTATTGTTTTTCGTCTTTGTGAAATACATTTCATCCCTCTTTCGATTAGGGTAATAGGCAATGCTGCTTATATTGGTTGGGTTGCCATGTGTTATTTATTGAAAAGGCGGCTTAGAAAAAACGGTTTGGAGATTTTTATAGCTGGAAATGTTGATAAACACAGCCAAGCGGACCCACCTCATGTAGTTTTTAAGAATCAAGCCTATATTTTTTTCAGAAATATGAAAATCGGTCACAAACTAGGCTAAATTGCCGCCCATCGAAAAGGGGCGCCTGAAACAGTCACTTCACTGTTTCACCCCTAACGCCGGCCCTGAGTAGGGGGGTGAAATGTGTAAAGAATACCTAATCCTTTTTTGATAGTGGGGAGTTGGGAACCCTTGACTATTTTTTGTTGGCCTGTAGTAACTCCCGATTTCATTATCTTTCTTGATCATTTTGTTAATCACTTTATGTTCCTTCATCCATTCAATACTGGTTTTATTTTGTTACAAAAGAATTTATGCGTGTCAAAATTTCTGTACAATTTGTTATATTCGATCGATTAGACTTTTTTAGCTGCGATTTGATTCTATGCTTCTCCTATAAACTTATTCGTGATTACTTGTATCAGTGGCAGTTTTATGTGTATGTCTTAAG
Organism: Harmonia axyridis; assembly: GCF_914767665.1. Taxonomy (NCBI): domain Eukaryota; kingdom Metazoa; phylum Arthropoda; class Insecta; order Coleoptera; family Coccinellidae; genus Harmonia; species Harmonia axyridis. The sequence goes on from NC_059505.1 coordinate 17,880,876, forward strand.
ATTAAAAATCACCCTGGCTAACCTCTTGGCGTTTTATATCCCTGTTCGGTTTTTCCTATTCTCTTGCTGTGTTGTTCCCATTTTTTTTAATGGCTTATTTCTGTTCAGTGCTACAATTTATTATTTAAGGTTTAGGTTTCCTTATTGATTTGTTGTTGATTAATGACAAAGGAAGTTAATATTGCCACTGATAAAACTGAATTCACAATATAAAAAACTGTAGAGTTTCTAGGTCGATAACATTACCTAATACATCAGATAAAAAACTAATATGGGTAAACAAAATCAATGGAATAACAAGTTTACCAACTCGATCATTGATTAATTACTAAGTTAATTATTTACTTACTCTAGTAAGCATTGAGTAGGATATTTCTAGTGACATCGATCGAAGTCTTATAGGGTTTTGGCAATTCATTAAGATGAATAAGAATATTTTTTTATTTCGCCCATTCCAAAATATCCAAGGACTATCCTGTAAGTTTTGACACAGCAGTTCACACTGAAACAAATCAAATTTGTGCGAGGTGATTAGTTACATCGACTTTTCAAGTTGAATCACTTAAAGATATCAAAAAAGAAAGATCTTACGGAGAAATGTTTCGAATGAAAGGTTGATTGTTTTGAGAGGAAAGTATACTTATGCCAAAACCTCTTCCATTTTATTTCCTCTTGTCGGGGGACGGTGATCAACTTTGAAATTTCAAGTGGGCACCTCTGTTTTTCATTGCAAATTCGTATTCTACAAAAAATACAAATATTTTGTACGAACAATATTTCACGGTTCGTCACAAATGGCTCTGCAATCGAATTCAAATTCCACTAATGATTCACATGAAATTCTAACGTTTCCTACTGAACTGTTTGTTTTCTGCAGATGTACTAACCGTCATTAATCATTTGGAAATGGCGAAATTACTTGTTCCTGGTGTTTTTGATTCAAAATACTTCCAATTAATTAAAATGAGAGTATCAATTGAAAGAGAAGAAATATCGAAATGGGTCTCTTTTATTACGTCTTCCATCTTTTCAAATAATAGCTGTACAATTTATGACCAAAATTTCGTGTGAATGATCAATAAAACGGGTACATTGAGGTCGTTTGGACGGAAAATTGAAACATGATTATAGTCATCTGTGACGAACCTTGAAAAATTGTTCGTACAAAATTTTTTATTTTCAGCTAGAAATATAGTAATAATAATAATCTGCAGTAAATTATAGGGATTCTCATCTGAAATTCCAAAATTGTCCATTCGTGGGCAACGTTGATCTGTACGGAATGTAGATATACATGTGTGGCAAGCTAGATCTAACTAATGCTATTGTTTTCACCTTGAAAAGTTTCAAAATTTCCTTCATAATTATTCATTTATTTTTCTGCATAATATTTCCTTATATTCTCATCAAATTAATAATTATTCCACCAAAAATCGCCTGTATAAAATATAGAGGAATGATGTCAACTTCTGAAATCAAATGCGATCCTGCATCGAGTACTCATATAGACTTCCCTAATATCCTGGAACGTGTAACAAATCTCATAATTTCAGTCTGATAATTGTACCTGAAAAAGGATATTCTTTCCAAGATGACTAGAAAAATGATCCACAAGTCTTCTAGTTATAGCATAACCAGTATTGAGAGCCTGCATTCTAAAGCTAGGCGTCTATTAGGTGGGTCGGAAGAAAACGATCTCCAGAGACGTCCCCTGGTGGAACAATCCTCTTGAAAACCTCAAGAAAACTGCTAGAAAAGCCTTCAATAAGGCTAAGCGAGAAGGCAGCTGGAATGCCTACAGACTAGCCCTGACCAACTACAACAAAGAGGTCAGGAAAGCCAAAAGGCAGTCCTGGAGAAGCTTCTGTGAGGGAATAGATAAAACAGCCCCAGCAGCTAGACTTCAAAAGGTACTATCTAAGGATCACTCTAACCCAATTGGCCAAATAAAGAAGCCATGTGGGGAATTTACGAATGATCCTCAAGAGAGCCTAAGAGCTCTATTAGAGACTCACTTTCCTGGCTCCAGGCAGATTACTAGTGAAGATGGGGCTCCCGCTGGGGAAGTATATAACCCCACCAGGTGGGATTCTCAGAAAGCTGGTAGACTTTTCACACCAGAAAGAATTGAATGGGCGATAAAGAGCTTTCAGCCCTTCAAATCAGCAGGCATGGATGGTATTTTTCCAGCCATGCTTCAGAAAGGTGTTGAAGTGCTTATAGTCTCTATAAGCTCTTCAAGGCCAGCTTTACAAGGGACTATATCCCGAAATCATGGAGGGAGGCGAGGGTAGTATTCATACCCAAAGAGGGTCGAAAAGGCTCCCGGAGCCTAAATTCTATCGACCCATATGCCTCACCTCCTTTCTCCTGAAGACCATGGAGAAAATAATTGACAATAATATAAGGGGAGGTTCAAAACTCCACAGCAAACAGTTTGCTTATAGGGCGGGTAGATCTACTGTAGACGCCCTTCATCATCTTCTTAGAGAGGTGGAAGGCACCCTCAACGCAAAGTAGATTCTGTTTGTAATGTTCGGTGATATCAGAGGGGCCTTTGACAATACTCTACATACCTCCATATGCAATGCAGCCAAAAGGAAAGGGATAGAACCCTCCACTGTTAAGTGGATATCAGCTATGTTGAAAGGACGAACCGTTACAGCCTATCTGGGAGAAACCGAAGTGACTGTGCTGACGTGCAGGGGATGCCCTCAGGGAGGGGTTCTATCACCCCTGCTGTGGAGCTTGGTCATGGATGGCCTCCTTGGAGAGGCTTACAACAGGCGGCTTTAACGTCCAGGCTTACGCCGACGACATAGTGGTGACGGTTAAAGGCAAGCATGGGGGCCCAATAAGTATCCGAATGCAACTTGCTCTCAGAATTATTGAAAACTGGTGCGGGGAAGAGGGGCTAACTGTCAACCCCTCGAAAACATCAATAATCCCGTTCACTAGAAGAAGGAATCTCGACCTCAGAACTCTGGTCTTAAATGATCAGACTCTGCACTTCTCTAGTGAGTGTAAATATCTAGGTGTTATCCTGGACAGTAAACTGAACTGGGGGAAACATATAGATAAGACTCTTTCCAGAGCCACGGCGGCTATGTGGGCATGCAAAAGACTCTTTGGAAAGACATGGGGAGTGAAACCGAAAATGGTACCGTGGTTTTACACAGCGGCGGTACGCCCTATTGTCACCTATGCATCTCTAGCATGGTGGACAAAAACCGAGGAGGTCACCACACGCATCAGGTTGCAGAAACTGCAAAGGCTGGCGTGTATTGGTGTCACAGGAGCTATGCGCACAGCTCCCACGGCAGCGCTGGAGGTCATACTAGACTTGCCTCTCTTACACCTACATGTGTGGAAATATAGCCTGCTTGAAGCAATGAGAATTTCCCATAATGGAAAGCTCCTTCCTGGAAACTGGGTTGGACATATGAGGATACTGAATCAACTAGATTCAAGCCTCCTCGCAAAACCATCAGATATTATACCAACCACCTACGATTTTGAAACGCCCTTTGAAACGGTTATAAATGACCGTCATAGTGCAATAAGTCTCATAAATCGTCTGGACAAAAAGTCATCCATATGGTTTACAGATGAATCAAAAACAGAGAAGGGCACCGGCATTGGGATATATGGACCTAGACTGAGGATCTCTAAAGCCCTGGGAAGTGAGCCGTCGATTCTACAGACCGAGATAATGGCTGTTTATGTATGCTCATTCTGAGATTTTTATGTCTAGACTTTTATTCGGAGAATTTATTGTCAAAGTGTAAATATTGTTGAATTGAAGTTATAATTACTTGCCACTGGTTCGACATAACATCTTTCAAAAAATTATCGCTTCATTAGTCGTGCGCATCAATTCTTCAACAGCAGCATCAATTCTTTCTCAGAGTTCCATTTCAATACCAATCGGTTTGTGATACACCTTCTCTTTATTCAACCACAGAAGAAAAATCTAATGTATTCAAATCCGGTGATCTAGGAGGCAAAGGCGCTCAATCCATATTCGTAGATAATGTTTGTCCAAATAACTTCTAACTTGGCGTGCGTAGTGTGCGGGATAGTCATTATGTCACAACCACATTAATCCACGTGTAGCCAAAGGTATTCATTCTGAAATTAACCAATAATAATTGATACCTCATTGATTAGAGATCTGGGCCTTAAATACTTCGAAACTGGTGGAGCAAATGTTAAAGTTGCAAGGAACAAATTATTTTATGCATTTCATAACTCACAAAAATTCACATAATGTTGAAGACACCGAGTTTTTTTAATGGACTACTTTGGTCAGATGAAATCACCTTATTATTGTCCCTTATGTAATAAGCTACCGCATCTTCTAGAAAAAATACCTTTGGCTACATGGGGATTGATGTGGCTGCAAAATTATGGCTGCCAACACTACGCACCCCAGTTAGAAATTATTTGGTCGAACATTAACCACAAAGACGGATAGGGCGCCTTGAACCCATTTTATGGTCTACTAGGTTGTCAGATTTTAATCCATTAGATTTATTTTAACTCCGCCTGGGGTATCTGGTGGTGGATTGAGTAGCTACCAGATATCACTGCCGGTCCCAAGCCCGGATAAAGGAGGAGGGTTGTCAGGCAAGGTTAGCATCCTACCTGGCGTAAAAAAAAAATAACCTGCTCACAGATCCAATAATCAGCCTCGGAACAGGACGGATACAACGGCAACGGACACAGCTTTGAACAGGACAATGAACAAGGTTTTGAGAGACAAGAAGAAAAAATGGAGGAAGAAAATCCTGAGATTGGCCAGTTGGAACATTATGGCCTGGAACTCCAAAAATCATGAGATACTTCTCGAGATGAAACAACATAAAGTAGACATTTGCGCACTATCTGAGACCAAACGAAAAGGCAAGGGTACTATGAAACTGCCAGGATACGTCTTCATTTATAGTGGCGTAGACCTGTCTAAGAGAGCGTCAGGAGGGGTAGGAATCCTAGTTGCTGAAAAATACGAACCTTTCATCAATAACATCCATTACATAGATGAAAGAATCCTAGTGCTGTCTCTGAACTCAGAATCAGGAAATATAAATATTATGAGTGTGTATGCCCCAGATAGCAGTCGAAAAGAAGAAGAGACAGATGCATTCTACGAGAAGGTTGAGGCAGAACTAGGGAGAATACCCTCAACTGAAAAAGTGATCATATTGGGAGATCTGAATGCTCGAGTGGGCAACAAGGTGTTACCTGGGATTATGAACCGGTTCAATGAAGAACATACCAACGGAAACGGCGAGATCCTTATCGACTTCTGCGCCCGCTACTCCCTTAGGATAAACAACACTTTTTTCCCTCACAAACCCCAGCATAAGATAACATGGCAAAACACCCGAGGCCAGCAATCAATTATCGATTTTGTCATATCTAACAGAGCCATACACCCTTCTCAGATCTTAGACGTCAGAAGCATAACATCAGCAAATATCGGTACGGACCATAATCTCGTCCTGTGTAAGCTCCGAATGAACATACAAAGAAAGAGGCAGGAGAAGAACAAATGCACTAGAAACAAATTCAACATAGAATCTCTCAGTAACACATCAACAAAAAACCTGTACCAAACACGGATTGAAGAGAAAATCGAAACAGATAGAGTACAAGAAACGGATGACGTAGAAATATGCTGGAGGAAGATAAAAAACAACATCAAAACAGCAGCAACAGAAGCAGTTGGACAGAGACAAATAAAAACAGTAGAGAGAACCCAGAACAAAGAATGGTATTGCCCAGAAATAAAGGAACTAGCAATCGAAAAGAGGGAAGCTTACATAAGATACAGGAGCAGTAGAACACCGGAGGAGAGAATACGATATACAGATGTAAGAAACAGGGTCAACGCGGATATAAAGGACATAAAGAGAAAATACTGGGAGCAATTTAGCTCTGAGATGGAACATGATCTCTATGGAGCTCAAAGGAAAATATGGGGGATGCTGAGGAACAGAAGGAAAGAGATAGCGGAATACACAAAGACGGTACAGATCGATGAGGAAACATGGGTGGAACATTTCACAAAATTGCATAACACACGTAGAGGCCAGGATAGGGATCGTCATATTGAAGAAGATGGAAATACAGAAGCGTCGGAGATCACAATCCAGATGGTGAAGGAGGCAATCAAAAATCTGAAGAACCGTAAATCCCCCGGTCAAGACGAAATACCGAACGAACTTCTTAAATACGGAGGACCCAAACTTGTCAAGGAACTAACAACACTATTCAACAAAATAATCAGCACAGGAAAGGTTCCTGCAGAATGGAAAAAAAGCATAACAATACCCGTGTTCAAGAAAGGAGATAAAAGGAACCCCGAAAACTATAGAGGGATCACGCTACTTAATTCCACAATGAAGCTGTTCACAAAGATTCTGACAGATATAATTCAAAAATACACAAATACTTCTGAAGAACAGCAAGGATTCAGGAAAAACCGATCAACTCTTGATGCAATATACATAATCCGGCAGCTAATAGAAAAATCTATAGAGTATGACAAGCCTGTGTACATGTGCTTCATAGACCTAACCAAGGCTTTTGATCGAGTTCAACTGAAGGATGTCACTCGTATCCTACAGAACAAACATGTTCCACATGACATCGTTAACATCATTAGGGAACTAAATCTTGAAACATCTACGAGAGTATCAACGAAAACCGGTCTTACGAAGGATATACCCACACCAACAGGAATAAGGCAAGGAGACTCCTTGAGCCCCCAACTATTTAACATGATAATGGACGACATAATAGAGGAACTGAAGACAACAAAGGGATACAAACTAACAACAGGAGAAATAAAAATAATCTGCTACGCTGACGATGCAGTAATCATGGCCGAGAGCGAGGATGATTTACAAAGGCTCCTGTTCAAATTCCACACGAAGGCCAAAAAACTTAGCATGGAAATATCTACCCCAAAAACTAAGACTCTTGTCATTTCTAAAGAACCTATAAGATGCAAGCTTGTAGTGGAAGATCGACCAGTTGAACAGGTGATGGCAGTCGAATACTTGGGAGTACGAATAACATCCAACCAGGACAGAAACAGGGAAACTAGAGAACAGACCAGCAAGGCGGCAAGGATATCGGGTGCACTAAGAGATATCATATGGAATAACAGGCACATGCGTATGGAAACTAAAATTAGAATATATAAAAGTGTTATAAGACCAATAATGACATACGGGATAGAAACAAGAGCTGACAATCAAGTGACCAAGAACGCACTTCGAACAGCCGAGATGAAAATACTGAGAAACGCCCTGGGGTTCACCCTAAGAGACAGAAAAAGAAATGAAGAGATTCGGAACATATGCGGAGTCCAAGATATAGTACGTTGGGGTCGAAACAGAAGGAGACTATGGAATTCCCACGTGGACAGGATGAACGAGGAAAGAATCGCGAAGATTGCGAGAGACGGAACACCAGGAACAAGACGACCGATAGGAAGACCTCCAAAAAGATGGAGAGATTCGTGGACGTCGATTTCGCAGGAAGGTTAAATGGAAAACACAAGCCCAAGGCTTAAAATACGAAGAAGAAGAAGAAGATTTATTTTTCTGGAGTTGCATAAAGGATCAGGTGTATCAAAACCTGTATAATACTGAAACGAAATGCAGAGCAAGAATGAATGCTACAGGAAAGTCACCGCGTTCAAGCGAGTGGCAAACAACATTGACAATAAATTCTCCGAATAAAAGTCCAGAAATAGAAATCCCAGAATGAGCTCCCTTCTCATTAAAATATCAATATGTATTTGTTTTTCTCATTCTGTCGAAATTATATTTTATCGAGAATTTTACTTAAAAGTATCACTTTTGGCGTATCGTGCCGAGTTAGTCATACATTTTTTCTTAGCATACCATAGGTACCTTGGAAAAAATCTTTGGTTATGTTGGGTAAGCTGGTCCGTCTGTAATTTGCGGTAGAAAAAAGAATCACAAAAACCTACATTTGAATCTATTAACAATAAGTAAGCAAAAAAGAACGAAAAACATTTTTTAAATTTGCCAACGTTTCGAATCTTTATTAATTCTTCAGCGCTCTTCATTAGGTTTTATGGATCTCTCCATCTCAGACTTCTTCAGACCATACAATTATTGAAAGGCATTTCTTGGGCACAGGAAAACTCGTAAAGGTAACTCACATCTATTATGCCTATTTCTCTTATTAAAATCATTATAAGGTAGAAATTATTTAATAAATGCTTTGTCACAACAAAGTAGATCCCAAATGTAGGTGAATGGTAGAACCGAAAAAGATTCGAAACGTTGGCAAATTTGAAAAAGGTTTTTTATTCTTTTTTGTTGTTTCGCTGATAGGACACAGTTTTATCTAGGGTTTTAACACAGGGCTGGGTTTTGGGTCCCCTTCTTTTTGTCTTATGCATGTCTGGCCTGCAACGCTTACTGAAGTCTCCATGTACATTGTTGCCAATGATATGAAAATTTACATTCATTCGAGATCAAGAGGCCAGCCATAAAAAAAGTATACGTGTAGTGGTATACTTTTTTATGGCTGACCTCTTGGTTTCGACGAATGAATGTAAATTTTCATAGTGTTGTCGGTGATTGAATGATTGTTGCCACGTAAGTCAACCAAGGGTAATATTCTGCATCTCAGTGAGAATAATTTTAAAATTGTCCATCCCAACTGATATGTGGAATGGGTTATCACATAGTGATTTGGATGCCGATACTGTGAATACATTCAAGAACAGATTAGATCGATACTTGCCGGATCGATCGCCACACTTAGTGGTGGTGTTATTATGTGTGGTGTCATTGATAATCTTTTTTTCTCTTCTGTATATTTATTCAAGAACATTTGTGCATTCTTCTTCTTGTAAAACTTTTTTATGATTTAATAATCATAATAATGTAGTTCATCTTTGACGAATCCTTTCTATGAAATAGTAGTTATGAAGATAAAAATTCCAGTTATATTTAGCTGTAATCTGTAATACCTATAAATTATTTATTCTAGATATCATGTAAGAACTATTTGAATCTCGTTAATGAAACTCGATTTGAATATAATGTGTTTTACTTATATATTTCTATTCGGAATTTTTAAATAATTAAAATTAAAGCCAAGTTTAATAAAATGCAAGCAAAATTTTAATGCAGCATGCCTCTCAGAATCATTCGTAAGTTCATTACTTTCGAAACCTTGCGCTTTCTCTCATTATAGTCTCGCGAAGGACAGATGTATCATGAAGGATATATGAATATTTTTGAAAAATTGGTACGTCGAATTGAAAATTCCTGTGGAGTTATTCTTGATCAGACTAATTTTATTGGTATTGCTTGTACCTAATTTTGCGGACAAGATTGAGCACATCAAACTATAACCTTGGATACTTCGAACAACTCCTAAAAATAATTTGTATCAATTTCATCCACAATTTTCATTAAATTCATCATTTTCAGTTTTTATACAACTTTTCTATCTGAGAGTAGCACTCATTAGAATGAAGGGCATTGAAGATTCAATGAGAAAATGTATACGCGTCACTACGTTAGTATAAGTGGTGGAATGTTTTTGTGTCTTGAAATTAGATATTAAAAAATAATGTAAATAATCAAATATATTTACCTCATTCAACAAATATTGTCCCATGTAACAGAATGAATACAAGAAAAATACAAGCAGGAGAACTATTCCAAAAGATTTCAATATGGCGGTCAAGCTGTTATTCTGTTGGATGATCAATTACGTGAATAATACGAATCTACTTTTTGAATTACTTATATGAAAAAGGATCAAAAGAGTTTTTCTTCGCAACTAGATTTGACATAAAACAGTATTGTAAACTACCCAAAGAACATGAAAAGTTTTTTGTTTTTACGTTGACATAGTGTTCTTCTCCACAGAAGCCTTACAAGCATTTAACGAACTGTTCGAAAAAAATATATCATTGTCGAAACATTCGTTAATATTGTGAATATTCTGTGGATTAGAGGATGGCTACTACTTTATTACAATCGAATGAAAGTTTTGATTATTTTCGCACAAATAAATAGCTATTTGATTGAATTTAATTTTCACTGCAAAACTACTGAACCGCTAGTGTAACAACAAAATAAACTGTTTTGATCCTATTTCAAAATTTCTGTTGGCAAGAACTCTAAAAGCCTCACTTAAAATAGACACTTACCATTGTGACACAAAAATAAAAAAGTGCTGCAAAAATTACTCCCAAATTATACCCTACAAATATGGGAAGTCTCGCATAACTCTTGGCCTTTTTGGCATATCTGAAATCATTCACCAATAATAATAGTTTTTTAAATAAAAAAGATCGAATTTTTCAAACGGGTGAACATTCATATCGATATTGAGATTGTTAGTATGTTTTCAAGAAAATTTAAGAGTTTAATTATTCTCTTTTCAACCAAAAGTTCAATGTGTTCCTAAAAAATAATGTGGTTATGTAAATTATACATTATACCGACTCAAATTCTTGAATTATCTGAAATTATTTGTGTATGAAATATTTCGAGGCGATACTCATATTCATTTAGATTTTGAATGGATAACACGTTTTGAAACATGTCAACATTCCCGTATCGCTGCTGCTAATATTTCATTGATAGTGATAATAAAAAAAATTATCAACTCGGAATTAGTGCATTTTTGTGAAGATAGATTATTTCTTCATAAAATACTCATGTAATGGCAATCTGTCGATCCAGATCTGTTAATTCAATGTGCTTTCGCAAAATAATTGTGAATTCGACTACACACGTACTGAACTAAATGTAAGTTTCCTCTGGTTCCAATAATGGGATAATAATGGCTATCTTTTCAAAAAGCTTTATTGTATATTCACTTCAACTACTTCTATTTCCATTTGAAATGTGCCACTTTTTTTTTCAAAATAACAAAATAAACATTAAGCATACAAAACGGAATGGATTGAACTAAACTGCAAATCTGGTATTTCATGGTTAAGCGATGAAATTTCGAACTGAATGAATTTATTTGACTGATATTTTGAGAATAACTACTAGAAGAACGGAGGTGAGTACCTATTGGATTTTTGATTCATTGGTGAGTTGTTCAAACGTTAATATTGGGCTTATTTCAACTGGCATAGTGGCACACCCTATATTTTAATTCCTCATTAGGTAGAGAACTATTCGAGAATAATAAAATTTCCTAAGTGATGAGAAAATAGAGTACATACTATGCCATTTATAATGAACCTAATTCGAATGAGTAATCAATGAATTGTTTCACTTTGAATACTCAGTAGAGTTCTCAAGGATTATCAAAAAGTAAGTAATTTACTCTATTTGCCTAGATTTCAATTTCAAAATCTCATTTGTAAAAATTGTCTCATTTTGAAAACATTAGGTTCTTCCAAAACCCCTTCACTTCATGAAAACCAGAACTAAACCTGATTCAGATAGAAAAAATTCTTCCAAAATCTGTGCACATTGGCCTACTAATAACAAAGAATAGTAATAAAATCATCAAACTTGTCGACAGTAACAACGGACTGACGTCATTACTTCAGAAATTCAGTTGAAATATTTTTACCTAAATTGAAGCATAGTTTACTATGGATCATAGTTCAGTATACTATGCTATGATTGAAGATAGAAACTCGTCTAGATAGAAATTATTCGGAATAATAAAATAATGAAACGAAATATATAATAATAATAATATATAGTTTATTGAAAAAGTACAATTTGTATAAAAAATCAATAACATTTAAAATATTGTTTCAATAAACCGCAAAAAACTCCACAAATCTTTTAATGTTTGCGAAAATTATTTCTCCAAAATAAATGACAATTATATGAGCATTGACCGAAAAAACATGAACGCTAAATAGGACATAGTAAACTTTACTATATTTTTGTTTGTATATTCGTAAACCGAATGAAAGCTATATATAAAGTAAACTTTAGAGGTGTATTAGACCAACTATCCAAACTATCTCAAGAAATTCAATAATAAACAATCAGATATAAACTCATCCACATTATTGAATTCCCTCAAATAGTTTGAAATCACAGGGGGCAAATGACCAATATTTCTCTTGAGTTCGGGTAACACACGTAAGTTCTTGGCTGGCAAGTTTGTTTGAAGTTTTGAATGGTATAAAACAAAGTTTTTTTTTATAGAATTGTGATCAGGTACTTTGGTGTGTTGTATAGTTTCCAACACGTAAGCAAATTTTTGTTTTCGGAACTTTTCCTTCGATCTTCAATCGTGTTATTTTTTGATGCTCTTTCATTGTTTGTTTTCTTAAAGGTGAAATTCGCGTTTTTTCATACCTCAAATTCGATTCGCGCCGACGATCTGAGTTGATTTCAAATTTGTTCCCACCTCCTTTAGCAGCACCGCTGACACGCTTATTCTCTGTTCAGTAGGCCTGCATCTGGTATGAGATTAGTGCATTTGATACTGGTTTATTGATTTCCGTCTACAAACATCGCGTTTCATATCTCAACAATCCTGTCACTTCTATTTTTGATTTGTTCCTCGCTCGGAAAGCGTGATTCGCTGGTGGTTGAGGTCCGCACATTTTATCCTGGATTGTCGCTAGAATTTTTTTTTTGTTCATGGCGGTTTATTTTTGAGCACTTATCTTGTATTCCTGTTTTCATTACAATCGTCCTTGCCTTTGTAACATTCACCCCTGACTCCGTGGCCTTCCTTGTCTGTCTCAAGTCTCTCTTATCAGGCCAAGAGAGTGAAGTGCGTTTTTCTCCTCCTCCTTATCCCGTATTTCTGTGCGATCATTATAGAAATTCATCAATGATGCCAAAGTGTCATGTATGTTCAAAGCAGACAGCATCCGCTGTGTGAACCGTTTGATATGTAAGGGAACTTTCCACTTAGATTGCCTCAAGTTGTCGCCAGATGAGCTGAGTGGGGTGGGCGGGCAATGGACTTGCGGATATTGTGGAAGCGACACTCGAGTACTCCATAGTCAATCAGCCCCTTCGCCTCTTCCATCAAATGGCTCGATTGTTGCGGGTGGTGGTTCTCAGCCTTGCCCACTCGACCCTATGAACAATAATTCGCTTTACTTATGTCCAAACTTAACGAAATATCAACTGACATTTCCACCATCAAGTCCACTCAATGGACATTACAGTCTGAATTATCTGAGTGCAGGTCTATTTTGCAGGGGCATTTGGCAGAGATTGGTCCTCACAGCAAAGTTCTGGATGATATCTCGGCAACCCTCTCTAAACATGACGGTGAAATTCTCTCCTGCAGCAATAAACTTTGCAGTCTGTCTGCTGATCATGATCTGCTCAAAGCAAGCTTGGATACCGCCTTCTCAAGATTGTCTGTGGTCGAGAAAGCCTCTCCAGTTCGACTGTTCGTGACTGGGCTCCGGCAGGCTCTGCACCAGGACCTGCTGGAATGCTCGATCGTTTGAGGAGATCTCATAACGTTCTACTTCGTGGCATTCCTGAATCAGACTTGGGGGATGACACCGCACTTGTTTCACAAATAATTGATTTTGTTGTCCCAAAGTCTGATGCACATCGCGTCTCTCTTGAGAGAATTGGTCTTGTCGGACGCGATCGCCCTAGGATACTGAGAGTCACTTTCAATAACCCAATAGTTGTCACCAAGTTACTGAGGAATAAGAAAGTTATAAGCAGTGTACCAGCTTGGATGAAGTTCAGCTTTTCAGATGACAAAACACCTTTACAAATCGGGGAACTAAGCCAGCTGCGTGAGGAACTGAAACGAAGAAAAAATGCAGGGGAGTCAAACATCGACATTAAATATGTTTCTGGTGTTCCCAAAATAATCAAGATTTCAGCTCTAGAGAACCCAAAAAACTAAATTGTCTTCACGAGTGGTCGGCTGCGTACACCAACTCCCAATATCTCTGCTCAAAATACTTGGAACTGCTTGCTTTTATTAAAACATACCACCCTTCATTTGTTCTTGTTGCTGAGACCTGGTTACACCCTAGGATCCCAGATAATTTGGTCTCTATACCTGGCTACACCATTTTCAGATGTGACAGTGAGACGACGATTGGTTATGGGGGTGTTTGTATTCACGTTGTGGAGGATGTTCTTGCCTGCTTCTCTGTTCGCCCCTTTAGTCCGAAATTACCTGGTGTTGATAGTCTTTTCATTGACCTTCAAAACAGGCAGTCCCCCAGTTTCACCATTGGATGTGTATATAGACCTCGACCTTCTAACTCTGACAGCGATATGGCTGCCTTTCTGGGTGATCTCTCGATGACCAAACGAAACCTTTTTATTGCTGGTGATTTTAATATGGCCGACGTCGACTGGCTGCCAGAGTTTATAATTCGCCATCCAGTCCCTATGTAGAATCCTTTCGTGATTCTAATCTTGCACAGTTGGTTGAGGCACCTACACGTTTTCGAAACCACCAAAACCCCCCTTTATTAGACCTCAATTAGTCAACCACTTCGAATTGGTTTCTGATATTAAGCACCATCCTCCCCTGGGAAAGTCGGACCATGTCATGCTTCTCTCCAGGTTGCAGCTCCAGTTGCAGAAGGGCAATAAAATTAAGAAGTCGATAATAATTACCGACTACGAACAGTTGCAGCATGATGTTTGTGGTGTTGACTGGGATGCCGTGTTTGAGTCCGCGACTGATATCGAGACCATGTGGAGCCGTTTTGTGGAGATACTGACTGAATTAACTGATGAGTGCTCTTCTTCGAAGAATATATTAACAGTTTCTTCAAAACCCTGTATTGACAATGGCATTCCCAGAATGCTTAGACACCAAAAATCGCTATGGTAAAGATTTATTCGTGGTAGACAACAGCGTGACTACGATGCTCATTGCAAATACTCTAATTTTCTTTCCTGTACTGTTTCTGCTACCAAGAGGAAGTTTGAGTCGAAATTGGTGCAGTCTGGAGATGGGAAGCACTTTCTCAAGTATGTCCGGTCATCGTTGAGATCTAAAGGCGATATTCTACTGATCCGCAACTCAAGTGGCCGACCATGCGATGACCCCGGAGAGGCCGCAGATGTCCTGGCTGATACTTTTGCTGCAGATTTCAGCCTAGAGACTGGTTTACCTCCTAAGATAACAACAAATCGTATCAACATTGGTTTAACGAGCATCGACTTTGCCCCTTTCCTAGTCGAGAAACATCTTTCTGTTCTCGAAACTTCTTCTGCGCCTGGTAGTGATCGAATTTCATCGAAACTCCTCAAAGAATGTGCTCATTCCCTGTCTTTTCCTCTTACAAGAATTTTTACCAAATTTTTTGAGACATCTTTGCTTCCTACATCATGGCGGAATGCTCTTGTTACTCCTATCTCCAAAAAGGGTGACAAGCTGGATGCATCAACTTACCGCCCCATCAGCCTAGTTCTCCCATAGTAGCCAAGATATGTGAGAGGAAATGTTCAGTTTTGCATATGGGTAACAATCCCCGTCTCCAGTACCATCTTTGTGGTCGGCAGGTCTCTTCTGCCATCAGCCACTCTGATCTCGGAGTTATCATAACGGAAAATCTGACCTGGTCCGAGCATATACTATCTGCAGTCAACAGGGCGAGAAGATCCCCCTTTTTGGTCCAGAAGACCTTCGGTAAGTGTGATCCAGCCACATGTAGTGCAGTGTATGTGGCGTACATTTGTCCCATTGTGGAATTTGCTGGAACAGTTTGGAGCCCGGTGTTGTGCCGTGACCGTGACATTCTGGAGAAATTTCAGAGGAGGGTTACGCGGTTGCCGTACGGCGTGATTCGTCCTGACTATGCGACCAGGCTCTCGATAATGGGTCTGACGTCTTTTGATGCCCGCCGAGCGCGTGGTGATCTTATAGTCACTTTCCACTGCCTCCGTGGTTTTTTCGGCGTTGAATTGCAGGATCTCTTCGAGCTCAATCGAAATGAAAGATTGCGTGCTCATGCACTGAAATTGAATAAAGAAAGTTTTTCCTCGATCCGCAGGTAGCACTTCCTGTGCAACCACGTGTTTGACACTTGGAATCGTTAGCCCGAGAGTGTTGTCGGTTCTGGCTCGGTGAATGCGTTCAAGAACTCGTATGACCGATGGCTGGGCCATGGTGTACTATAGTGAACTTTGTCTATGCTCAAATTTTTGTATTTTTTTTGTGAGTTCGTAGGCTTTGCCTCAACTCTTGTAAAGTTTATAATAATAATATAATAATAATAAAAAAAGGCGTGAGAAGGAATCCGAGTTTGGAAAAATACATGGGACAAAACAACGGAAACGAGGTGGAAATTTGGGAGAAATATAACAGAAAAGGAACAAACGGGAGAAAACATTAAGAAAAGTAAAGAAAAGGAACATGAGAATTTAGAGGATTGGGACATGGAATGTGAGGGGCATATCGGGGAAAGAATTGGAGATTTGTGGAAAATACGAGAGTGCAAAGCTGTATAAGTTGATAATAACTGAAACAAAAAAGAAGGGAAATGGGAAGATACTAGTTGAACGACCATACACTTATATGGAGTGGGGTACAACAAGATAAAAGAGCCAGAGGAGGAGTAGCGTGCTGAATTAGAAAAAAAATTGAGTAAAAGTATATAAACAAGTGGGAAGCAATCAGTGAGAGGATAATATCTGTTGAAATGAATAATCAATAATAGATCATGTACTGCTAGAGGAAACGAGTCGAAGTCTAATACAAGATGTAAGAGTATACAGGGGGTTTGATATATCGAGTGACCACTACTTGTTGATTGCTAAAGTTGAAAGGAAATTCAATGGAAAATTAGCAGGTGTTAGCTTGGGAAAGAAGAGATGCCAAGAAACAATGAAATACTACAAACTGAGAGAAAGAAGTTGCTGATCGATTCGGATGTGAAGTTGACAAATACTTGGTAGAAAAACTAACTGAGGATATATATATATATATATTTATTTATTTTTTTTTTTTTTTTTTTTTTTTTTTTTTGCTTCACACTTTCGTGGGGTTATTTCCCATTTTACCCGGGCCAGTAGGCCAAGGGTAAACTGTGCTACTAGGAATTGTTAGTAGGGATATATGATTTGCCGGATTATGCCCACTGTTCCCAGTATTACGGCTTTTTGCATCCACGTTAAGGTGTTTGATGGCAGCTTCAGTTCTTCGATGTGTGCAGCAGTCTTCCGGTGAACCAGTCCATTGGCGGTTATGATTAGTGGTATTATTCTGACAGATCTTAGTTTCCACATGTCTCTCATTTGCCGTGCAAGGCTTTCGTATTTCGTCATTTTTTCGCCATATGCTTTCGCTATGTTATCTTCTAGAGGCACGGCAAAATCAATTATCAGAGCAGTTGTTTCGGTTTTGTTCCACACCACCATATCAGGCCTATTGTGCTCCACTCCTCGGTCAGTGACTATAGTTAGGTCCCAGTAAATCTTGATGTTATCATTTTCTAGTAGCGCTTGTGGAGTATACAATTTTATTTATATATATATATATATATGCAAAAATGATTCTCCCGATGTCTTCTACACGAATATATATGTTTGTCCAGTTTATGATGAAACACCCTGTATATATATATATATATATATATATATATATATATATGTCTCAATATACATATATATTGTATATATATACAGGGTGTTTCATCATAAACTGGACAAACATATATATTCGTGTAGAGGACATCGGGAGAATCATTTTTGCCTTATGCAATATATCCCGTTTTCGACGCATAAGAGAGATACAGGGTGTTAAACGTCAAATTTGAGCAAGATTCTTATGGGTGTGGTCAGTTTTGTATAACACTCAAAGAAACGGTTTTTGGTCAAATATCAGTATTTTTGGGTCCTCTATTCAGAAAAGTTGATGAAATCCGAAAAAAGAATTTCAAAATGGCGGAAAACCTGCAACGTTCCTAATTTTTTTTTCCGGTGGTCAAATTGAATTTTAGTTTCTGAATGAACACAATTTTCTAAGAATTTCTGTGCAAAAATTTTTTCAAAAATCGAACACAAATTTTTTTTTACATGTCTACAGCAATAAAAAAATTTCACCCGGAATGGATGAAATTTTGTACAATTGTACTCCTTCAATTATCAATCACGAATATGAAAACAGAATTGTAAAATATCAAACGGTTTCGTTACTACAGCCATTCAAATGTTTCGTTCAAACCTCCAAAAAAAATTTAGAATGGCTTCTTAGAGTCAAAATTATCAAATTATAGCTATTTCCAAAAATTCCGGATGCTAAAATGTATTTATACAAAAAAAATCGGTGAAACTTAGTTGGGAGTCGAACTCTCGATTCCAACGTAAGTATTAATGAAGAAATTAAGACAGTTCTAAGGATATTAATATTCGTTGCTATGCAACGGAAGTTCGTAGCTCATAGAATTCTACTGGTTCTTTGAATTTCACTGAATATAATTTCGCAAGTATCGTGACACGAATTTGTTTGGAAACGAAAATGAAATATCCTCTTTTGGAAAAAATGTCATGGTTCGTGCTTATTATTAAACGAATTATTCAAGGAATTAACCTGAATTTTGTACTAATAATTCTACATTTTATAAACACAAAAAAAAACAGATTAGTGGAAAAATCAATTGATAAATCGTTTTCGAAGATGTTTCCATTCTTAAAAATACACATTCTCGCCCTTTCCGCAACACTATCGACCGCTGAACGTATCATTTCGGGGTTTTGCCAGATCTCCTCGGCAGCTGATTCAATTCGTTGAATAAGTTCTTCCTTTGAGTTTACTGGAGCTCTTTTATCATAAACAAGACTTTTGAGATATCCCCAGAAATAAAAATCAAGTGGTGTGAGATCCGGCGAACGAGGAGGCCATGCGATAGGTCCTAATCGGCCAATCCATCGGCGTGGGTATTCTTCATCTAGATACCCTCTTACATCACGAGTTGTGTGGGCAGGGCAACCATCATGCTGGTACCAAATGCCCTGAATCTGACTCAGCGGAATATCTTCAAGAAGATCTGGCAGAATCTCCGTCAGGAAGTGATAATAATAGCCGTTTCCAGTCTGGTCCAATAATGAATTTATCTTTTATTCCCGCCCAAACATTAACTGAAAACCTCTTCTGGCTATTTTTTGATACCGTGGCATGCGGATTTTCTCTATGCCATAAAATATTATTTTTTCTGTTGAAGAAACCATCCCTATGAAAAGTAGCTTCATCCGTGAATAAAATTTGATGGAGAAAATCCCTATTTCCACGTACTCTTCTCAAAATAAACTGACAGAATTCTTTTCTTCTATGAAAATCACCGTCTTCTAAAGTTTGGCAAAGTTAGAAATGGGACGGATGGAAGCTGTTCCTTTTGAGTACCCCCCAAACAGTAGTTTTACTTTTATTCACTGAAGGGTGGTTCGAAAGAGTTCTTGTTGAAATCATTGGGTTATCTCCTACTAAATTAAGGATGCGATCATCGTTTGTTCTTATTGTTTCCTTCTTTTTCCGGTGCAAACTTCCTTTTTCACGTAATTTGCGTACTGTTTCATAAAAAGTTTTGAAGTTTGGCAAATTTCTGCTTGGAAATCTGCGGGAGTAAATTTCCCTTGCTTTTCTGCCTGAGCAATTCGCTTCATAATATGATAAGCCTGCACAATATAATTTTTTCCAAAAGAGAATATTTCATTTTCGTTTCCAAACAAATTCGTGTCACGATACTTGCGAAATTATATTCAGTGAAATTCAAAGAACCAGTAGAATTCTATGAGCTACGAACTTCCGTTGCATAGCAACGAATATTAATATCCTTAGAACTGTCTTAATTTCTTCATTAATACTTACGTTGGAATCGAGAGTTCGACTCCCAACTAAGTTTCACCGATTTTTTTTGTATAAATACATTTTAGCATCCGGAATTTTTGGAAATAGCTATAATTTGATAATTTTGACTCTAAGAAGCCATTCTAAATTTTTTTTGGAGGTTTGAACGAAACATTTGAATGGCTGTACTAACGAAACCGTTTGATATTTTACAATTCTGTTTTCATATTCGTGATTGATAATTGAAGGAGTACAATTGTACAAAATTTCATCCATTCCGGGTGAAATTTTTTTATTGCTGTAGACATGTAAAAAAAAATTTGTGTTCGATTTTTGAAAAAATTTTTGCACAGAAATTCTTAGAAAATTGTGTTCATTCAGAAACTAAAATTCAATTTGACCACCGGAAAAAAAAATTAGGAACGTTGCAGCTTTTCCGCCATTTTGAAATTCTTTTTTCGGATTTCATCAACTTTTCTGAATAGAGGACCCAAAAATACTGAGATTTGACCAAAAACCGTTTCTTTGAGTGTTATACAAAACTGACCACACCCATAAGAATCTTGCTCAAAATTGACGTTTAACACCCTGTATCTCTCTTATGCGTCGAAAACGGGATATATTGTATAAGGCAAAAATGATTCTCCCGATGTCTTCTACACGAATATATATGTTTGTCCAGTTTATGATGAAACACCCTGTATATATATATATATATATATATATATATATTGTTATGGATCGTATATATTCAAGTTGAGATTATGTTGTTGTTGATTTGATTTAAATTGATTCGATCCAATAACTAAATTTGATACTATATTTTTATGATTTTGCGCCGACTCTATATATCTCAGGAGGGTTCATTCAAATTCAATTATATATTTTTTTTAATTTAATTAATATTTTCAAAATTCACTAACTATAAAGAAATTCTTATCTAATAACTAAATTTATATTAATCTAATCTTATATTTACGTATTTAAACTTCATCGACCTCATCAGTGTTCTATATTATGGTATGGTATCGTCTTCTATGCTCCTACCTCGAATCCATTATAACCTTAATTTGTCTCAATTCAAGTTGCTTTGTTTTGAATCCATTTTCCATTTAATATTGCTTCAACTTGCTTGAATCCAGGGAAATTTCTTCTTGAGATTGATTAAATAATTTTTCACTTCTTCTCACAATGATTTTCAGGTACGTATTTAACAATTTTAATATCTTGCAAATTTTCGTAAATAAATTCTTTCGTTTATCAATTATTTCAGGTATATTTCTTGAGTCAGGTGATGTGCTCTCAACAATGGTTTTTTACTGACTGATTAGCTGTCATTCGGCTGGGCTTTATATAGATTTTCAATTTTTTCTTGAAATCAAGATTGCCTTGGATGTCAAAAAATTTTCCAAATATGATGCTTTCGCAATTTTCTCTTTTGAGGTAAGTTTTCTTTCTTCAATCTTGATCTAGTTAATTTCTTCATTAAATTCCCCATCTTTTGGTACCACATATGTTGCATTCGGTCGATTCGAAGTTACAAAATTTTCAAATATTCTATATACAATTTTGAAATTTTTCTAATATTCACTTTCTTTGACCTAATATTCAAAGATTTCTATCTATAACTCCTAAAATCTACTACATATTTTTAAATTATACTATAATCTAAAGAAATATATACATTTTTGTATGTTTGAGACATTAATTACTTTGGAATCCCTGATTTATCATTCGATATCCTATCCCTATCCATTATTTACAATTTTATTAGGAATTTTGGCTAGTATTACATTTTTGAGATTGCATCTAGATGTAATTCACTAGATCACAAGCTATTTCATGAAAATTAACATAAGAAATATAAAATAAATGATTATTTTTTATCATTTTGAATGAAAATTGAATATTCATTCTTTTGACTCTTTTAACATTATTTACATGATATATAAATAGTTCCTGATACTTGAGTTGAATATCTTTTGTTGATTTTATCAAATTGAACTTGAATTTTATTAATATTTTCATTTTGTTTCAGATCCTGAGATGTTTTGAATGAATATTGATATAGTACTTTAGAAATATTGGATTTATGCTACTTTTATAATGTGCAAATGAATGGAATAAATGAATAAAGTTACTCTACTTTTCTTTAAAATTATTGGATCATATCAAGTTAAAATTTATTATCTATTTGATGAATTTGCTGTAGTTTCCGAAGGATAGAGTCTGGTAATGTATTCTCATTGATTTTATAAGTTGATAATACCATTCCATAACAATTCCCCAAATTTAATATTTGATAATTTTTATTTTCAATATAAAATTTAAAATATTAAAATTTCTCCAAAATTTTGAAATTTGATTGAAATTTAAATTAACTTTCATTCGTTGTCTGGATGAATTCATATAAATCATTAATATGAAAAATTCCTCTTATTCTTTCTGTTTCTAATTCTTTTAATACATAACTGTTCAAACCATTCTCATTATCTATTATATATGGTCCCTCGAATGGAGTTTTTAATTTCGCACAAATGTTATTCCGCTTGTCTGTTACCCTGTGGAATCGTACAATAACCAAATCTCTTTTTTTTTTAAACTTCACATATTTCCTTCTATTCATTCTCTCCATTTTCTTTCTGTATCTTTTTCTATTCTTTTTCAATCTTACTTTTACCTTCTTCATGATGTCTTCATTATTTATATGACTTGTTCTGTAACAATTTCTTTCTTGTTTCATTGAATATAAATTTGTTTCTTTTCTAACTGTATTATGCGTTGTATTCAACAAAAATTCCACTCTGTTTAATTGTATATCCCATTTGTTTTGTTCTCTATTGACAAGTTTTCTTGAATATTTCATTACTTCTTGAATGTATCGTTCTGATGGGTTTGCTTGAGTATCACTTATACTGTTATAATTCAGAATTATCTCTTTATTTTCATAATATTTGTCTTCTATTAAATTTTGTGGATTTCCTAGCTCATATATATTTTGGTCAATCTTGTTTTTATTTTCTGAAAATTCTATTAAAGGTGCTGTATACTGATTAATTAATTTTTCATTGAAATTCATGTTGATCTCTCCTAAAAGTTTCAATTTTTCATTCGACTTCTCATTTTGAATTCTTGCAATTTTATACATCTCAAGCTTATTGTTTTCTAGTTGCTCATTTTGTTTTTCCATATCATTCTGTATAATACTCAGATTTCCTTCTGTTAGATTGTGAACTTCAGTTTCACAAATCTCCAAATTCTCTTCATATATTTTACTTTCTGTATCTAATTCAGCTGAAGATTCCTTTTGTACTTCATTTCTTTTGGTATATAACCTTTCCTTGCAAATCATTAATACATTCCCAAGATTCTTTTCCATTTCAATTATCTTATCTGCCAAATTAATTTTCATTTCTTCCTTAATTTCTTTAAAATTTTTATCCAATATTGTTGACTGATCTTCAAATTTTTTACTCATATTTTCTTCAAATTTTTTTATTGCATTCATTATATCCCATAAATTCAGTTCTTTTCTATTTTCTTCATTTATTTCCATATTTCCTCTTGCATTTTCTTCTTCATCCCCTTTTTCTCCAATTTTCGTTTTACTTCTTGTTTCCATTTTTTATTGAATAATCGATGATATGATTCCAACAATTATGTATTAATTTGAAATTTTTTTTTTAAAATAATGCTGTAATTGAATTAATATAATCATGCTGTAATTGAATTAATATAAGCCACGCGTTGGGCGCCAATTGTTATGGATCGTATATATTCAAGTTGAAGATTATGTTGTTGTTGATTTGATTTAAATTGATTCGATCCAATAACTAAATTTGATACTATATTTTTATGATTTTGCGCCGACTCTATATATCTCAGGAGGGTTCATTCAAATTCAATTATATATTTTTTTAATTTAATTAATATTTTCAAAATTCACTAACTATAAAGAAATTCTTATCTAATAACTAAATTTATATTAATCTAATCTTATATTTACGTATTTAAAACTTCATCGACCTCATCAGTGTTCTATGTTATGGTATGGTATCGTCTTCTATGCTTCTAACCTCGAATGGATTATAACCTTAATTCGTATTAATTCAGTTGCATTGTTTTGAATCCATTTTCCATTTAATATTGCTTCAACTTGCTTGAATCCAGGGAAATTTCTTCTTGAAATTGATTAAATAATTTTCCACTTCTTCTCACAATGATTTTCAGGTACGTATTTAACAATTTTAATATCTTGCAAATTTTCGTAAATAAATTCTTTCGTTTATCAATTATTTCAGGTATATTTCTTGAGTCAGGTGATGTGCTCTCAACAATGGTTTTTTACTGACTGATTAGCTGTCATTCGGCTGGGCTTTATATAGATTTTCAATTTTTTCTTGAAATCAAGATTGCCTTGGATGTCAAAAAATTTACCAAATATGATGCTTTCGCAGTTTTCTCTTTTGAGGTAAGTTTTCCTTCTTCAATCTTGATCTAGTTAATTTCTTCATTTTATTCCCCATCTTTTTGGTACCACATATGTTGCATTCGGTCGATTCGAAGTTACAAAATTTTCAAATATACTATATACAATTTTGAAATTTTTCTAATATTCACTTTCTTTGGCCTAATATTCAAAGATTTCTATCTATAACTCCTAAAATCTACTACATATTTTTAAATTATACTATAATCTAAAGAAATATATACATTTTTGTATGTTTGAGACATTAATTACTTTGGAATCCCTGATTTATCATTCGATATCTTATCCCTATCCATTTTTTACAATTTTATTAGGAATTTCAGCTAATATTACATTTTTGAGATTGCATCTAGATGTAATTCACTAGATCACAAGCTATTTCATGAAAATTAACATAGGAAATATAAAATAAATGATTATTTTTTATCATTTTGAATGAAAATTGAATATTCAGTCTTTTGACTCTTTTAACATTATTTACATGATATATAAATGGTTCCTGATACTTGAATTGAATATCTTTTGTTGATTTTATCAAATTGAACTTGAATTTTATTGATATTTTCATTTTGTTTCAGATCCTGAGATGCTTTGAATGAATATTGATATAGTACTTTAGAAATATTGGATTTATGCTACTTTTATAATGTGCAAATGAATGGAATAAATGAATAAAGTTACTCTACTTTTCTTTAAAATTATTGGATCATATCAAGTTAAAATTTATTATCTATTTGATGAATTTGCTGTAGTTTCCGAAAGATAGAGTCTGGTAATGTATTCTCATTGATTTTATAAGTTGATAATACCATTCCATAACAATATATATATATATATATATATATATATATATATATATATATAACAACGGAAAAGTAGAAAAAATATGGCAAGTGTTCAGCCACGCCCCCATAGAATCCGCTGAGAATTTATGTGGAACAAGGAATATTGTAAGAAATAGAAAACAAACGAACTGGTGGTCCGAGAGTATCAAGATGGAAATACAGAACAAGAAAATATTGTGGAAAACTTATTTAAAGGCGAGGAATTCGAAAGCATTCGAAGATTAAAAAAGACAGAGGAAAAAAGTGAAACAGTTGATACAAGAGGCAAAAAGAAAGAGTTGGGAGGAATTCGGTAATAAATTGGAACTGGATAGCAAGGGAAATAAAAAATTGATTCTGCGATGAAGAATATGAAAGAAGGGAAAAGGACGGAATTAACTTTTAAATAAAAGATGAGAAGGGCAATATCCTTAAAGATGAGGAAAAGGTCCTACAAAAACGGAAGGAATACTTCGAGGGACTGCTGGGAAAACAAGACGACACAGACAATATATCGGAGGATAATGAGAGTGAGATAGGGATCCAAGAAGAGCAAGAACCTACGATAACGGAGGAGTTGATAGAGGCACTAAATAAGATGAAACTAGGTGAATCTCCAGGAAAAGATAGGATAAATGCAGAAATGCTGAAAAGTATGGGTGATAGAGGATTAGGAGCATTGTGGAGGATCATCGAGAGAGTTTGGCAGTCCGAGGAAATACCGAAGGAATTGGAGGTGGGATTATAGGTGCCGATACACAAACGCGGCGAAAACAAAGAATGCAAAAACTACAGAGGAATAACATTGCTGAGTACAGTAAGGAAAGTTTATGAGTGGATTTTGGAAATCAGAGTTAGGCAGGAGATAGATAAGAATTTGTTGAAATCACAGAATGGGTTCAGGAAGAACCATAGCGTACAAGATCACATTTTCAGCTCAAAAGAGTTAATGAGAAGGACTTTGGGAAAAGACGGAGAGGTATACTTGGCATTTGTCTATATAGAAAAAGCTTTTGACATAGTGAAAAGGAAAACAGTTTGGAATACGTTGAGAAAAAGAGGAGTCAGTAGAAAGCTCATCAGATTGATAGGGAAGTGGTATGAGAATACTGAGAACCAGATAATACTAAAGGGAAGAATCTCAAAGAGTTTTGTAACAACAAGAGGTCTGAGACAGGGTGGGGAGTTGAGCCCTTTATTGTTCACAGCGCTTATGGATGACATAATCCAAAAAAGTAGGCAGAGAACGAAAACAACAATAGTGGGGTTCCATAAGATGGAGAGAATATCTGTGTCAGAGTTAGTATTTGCGGATGACATAGTAATATTGGCCAGGAGTGAAGAAGAACAGCAGAGAAATTTGAAAATTTGGGATGAGGTGATATCCAAGGTATGGGATGAAAATAAATAGAGAGAAAACTAAGGCAAAAAATAACAGAAAATTGGAAGTATATCTGGAAGGACAAAGAATCGAACAGGTTGATAGATATAAGTACCTTGGAGTCATTTTTGAAAAGCACGCAAGACAAATTGATGAAATAGATAACAGAATAGAGAGGACAAACAGACTATACAATGCTATAAGATCAGGCATTGTAAACCAGAAAGAAATTTCGAAGTCCACAAAACTCATGGTATATAAATTCGTATACAGGCCAACATTGACATATGGATGTGAAACATGGACACTGAACAAAAGAGAAAAGTCAAGATTACAGGCCATGGAAATGAAGTACCTGAAAAGAGTAATGGGAGTGACTATAAGGGATAGGATAAGGAATGAGAAAATTAGAGAGGAATTGCAAGTGGAGTCATTGGAAGAATTTATAGAGAGGAGACAACTGGAATGGTGGGGACACTTGAATAGGATGGATAAGGATATGCTGACAAGAAGAACTTGGGAGGCCAAGAAAGTTAGGAAAAAACGACGAAGAAGATCAGAAAAAAGCTAGAACGAAGTCATTGTGGCTATTTTGGAGAAGAAGGGAGCAAATTTGACTACAGCAAGACTTGTGTCGAAAGATAGGAAAGGATGCAGTGGATTTTTGAAGCAATAGGGACCACACCACACATCATACCCTACGCCCAATTGGTAAAAAAGGGGTTTATTTATTAAATATATATGTATATAGATTAGTTGTAAAATTTTTATTATGATTATTATGCAACTGATAAAGTGAAGTTCACTAGATGAACTTTGTCCGTAAGCTTAAAACATATATCTGTGGAAATTAGAAAGTGCTTATATTCATTTTTACCAAACTAAAATATAATAAAAAAAAATAATAATAATTTTTTCTCTTATGTGCTTCACCATCTCATACAGTCTCTAGCCGTCACTGGTAAGAGATACAAAGAGAATGTACTTATATGAAGTTATCTAATTGACCTGAAATTTGACATGCGACAATGCTTTTTTTTGAAAACGTAACTCAAAGAATATAGCAGTGGGTTCAAACGTAGGCCTGAAATGAAAAAAAAAATTGTACAATTAGATTTTTCATATAGATACATTCTAATTCTATTCGTTACTTTCATCTCAGAGAATGTCTAGTTGAACACATGCTATCTCGTTAAACCAAAACATTTCGTAAAAAGTTGATAAACTAGCCTAAACAGAGCCTAAAATTACTATATCTTCTTCTTGGTAGAGCCAATCCGTTATCGGATATTGGAGATCATTCTGGCTATTGCGATTTTTCCACCGCTGCCTGAAAGAGTCCAACTGTTGTCGTCGAAAACCAAACTCTCAAATTACTGAGCCACGAACTGCTTTTCCTGTCGAGACTTCTTCTCCCCTCGACATTGCCTGCAGAATCAGTTGGAGCAGGAGTTATATATCTCGTTCTGAGACCATAACAACAAGATAAGCAGAATAAGGAACAGAAGATATGTGCAACCTGACCGCTTCGTGGAAGATGGCTAAGTCCGCAATTCTTACCAGCGACACGGACGCTTTATCTTATCTTAATCTGTAATAAACATCTAATACGAACACTTGTATTTGATTTCAATAAAATTCTATCGTAGAATTAACTGGTAATTTCAATTGTAATATTAAAGTTTTTAAAAACGATTTTGCTGGACCAAAGAACATAAGTGGCGCAGTCGACGGAGTTTTCGCGAGTTTTCATTGTGAAGGACTTTTGAGTTTCAACTCATTAAGCGAAAAAACGAACCCATCAAAAAGACTTGGTGCAACCGTGAAGTTCCATCGAGGATACAATCACGCAACGAGGCATGAAGATTTTGATGTTCAACTGGATCCTGTAAGTGAATTGAATATTACCATTGTTTATGTCAGACTCCTCTGATTCCAATCCTATTGATTCAATTTCCGAAAACAATTCTATTGAGTTAGAGACAATTCTTGATTTAATTAACACATTTGATAATTTAAACATTACTGAAGAAAGTAATACAGTAAATATGGCCGTAACGCCCAATTTTGACACAAAGAATCTTTGTATCATACCGGAATTTGACGGTAACCCAAATAAACTACACAGATTCGTAAAAGCTTCTGAATCGCTTTTACTTCACTATTTTGATGTTAATAACCCTAATAACTTTCAAAATACCTTACTGATTAATGGAATTTTGAATAAACTTCAAGGCAAAGCCGAAGAAGTAGTAGCTATTCACGGAGCAAATAATAGTTGGGAAGAAATAAAAAATTCTTTTATTCTAAATTTTGGAGATCAAAGAGATGAAAACTGTTTGAACCAAGATTTAGTTAACTTGAGGCAAAGACCCGGAGTATCTCCCCAAAAGTTTCATGAAAAAGTTTTAACCCTTCTTAACACCATTTGAAACTACATTGACCTTAAATGCGCAGAAACAGAACGTAAAGCCAAGAGAGAATTTTTCACCAAACAAGCTCTCAAAACATTTTTAGCAGGATAAAGAGATCCACTTGGACCAATGATACGCGCTATGAGACCTAATAGTTTAGCTCAGGCACTTCAATTCATCATTGAAGAAGATAATATAAAACATTATCAAAGTCGAAATAATTTTCAAAATTTGGGAAAACCGAATCCATAAAATTTTTCGACACATCAGCAATTTTATCGATCACAAAATAGACCAATTCTGACCCAACAACACTACATTCATCGCCAAAAAGCCAAGCAAATTCACAAAATAATTCTAGTTTCAAATACCAGCAATTTCCTAGTGTCCCCATAAATCTCCAGAGGAATCCAAATTTCGTTCCGCAACGATTCCCAACCAACTCCCAAGTTTTCAAACGATCCCAAAATTATCAACAGAAAAAACCTACACCAATGAGCATTAGCAGTTCCCTTAATAGTAAGCAGCGAACTCAAAGAAATTTCCAAAATACACCCTTCCAAAATACCTCTCAAAAACCAGATTTTATTAGCGAAGAACTTTTCAATACTGAACATTACGATAACGGACAAGAAAACATAGAATTCGACGAAAACATTGAAATTGACAACCGCGAAGAAGATTTCCCAAATTATGATTTCCCCGAAAATTTTCAGACGGACGCTTTCTCGGAACAAGAGACTTAATTGAAACATATATATTCT
The DNA here is from genome assembly GCF_914767665.1 of Harmonia axyridis. Classification (NCBI taxonomy): domain Eukaryota; kingdom Metazoa; phylum Arthropoda; class Insecta; order Coleoptera; family Coccinellidae; genus Harmonia; species Harmonia axyridis. Next base: position 17,910,536 of record NC_059505.1, read on the forward strand.
CGGATAAAAGAGAACTACCGTATATTCGGATAAAAAACCCTCCTTTGAAACTACTAATAGACACTGGATCAACAAAATCTTTCATTAACCCAAAAATCGTTCATGAAAATTATCCAAATCAGATTTTACTAGAACCATTCACAGTTTCTACAGTTTTTCAATCAGAAACACATCAACATTGTGCCGACATCCCAATCTTTCCAGAATTCAAACAAAATAGCAACCTTAAATTTTACCTTTTCAAATTTCATAATATTGTTGACGAATTTTTGATTATTTAGGATTAGATAACCTAAAGTTATTGAACGCCCAAATTGACTTGATAAACTCCAAATTAAATACCCTGTAACTACTATTCCCATTAAATATCAACCAAGCCGAGTAAACCAAATTTTCAAATTAAGAATTAATCCTCATACCCAAGTTATTGCGAATGTACCCGTAAAACAAAACAACGGCGATGTTCTTGTACCACATCAGATTATTCAAAAATGCGAAATACCGGCAACACTTTCGAAAGCTCAAAAATTTAGCACAACCAATTAACTCATTCCCGTTTATAGAAAGCAACTACGAATTTTATCACTTAGACTCACAAAAAACCGGCAATACTAAATTCAACGCAGAAAAATTAATCAGAACCTCGCACATGAACGAAGAAGAAAAATACTGTATCCTAAAATTATGCAATAAATATTCCGATATTTTCCACATCGAAGGCCAACTTCTCACCTTCACAAATCAGATCAAACATTCAATAAAAACAAAAGACGAAATTCCTATTTATACTAGATCCTATTGGTATCCATTTGTACACAAAGACGAAGTAAGGCGACAAATTAATTCCATGCTAGAACAAGGCATAGTTAGGCCAAGTCTTTCACCCTGGTCTTCTCCAATTTGGATCGTACCCAAAAAGAACGACTCATCCCTAAAGAAAAAATTTAGAATCGTGGTAGACTTTCGGAAACTAAACGAAAAAAGTATTGATGACAAATATCCTCTCCCAAACATCACCGATGTTCTCGATAAACTCGGGAAATGCAACTATTTTTCAACCATCGATTCAGCCAGTGGTTATCACCAAATTGAAATGAACCCTGATGACATTCCTAAAACCGCATTTAGCGTCGAGAACGGTCATTACGAATATCTCAGAATGCCCTTCGGATTGAAAAGTGCCAGTGCAACCTTTCAACGAGTAATGGATAATATCCTTGGGGGATTACAAAACGAAATATGTCTTGTATATCTTGATGACATAATCGTCTATTCAACATCACTCCAAGAGCATATCGTCAATCTTGAAAAAGTTTTTCTGAGACCCCGCGAAACGAATTTCAAAATTCAACTCGACAAGTCAGAATTTTTAAGAAAAGAAGTAGCTTACTTAGGTCATATCGTCACCCCTGACGGCGTCAAACCTAATCCAGATAAAATCAAAGCTATCAAAAAATACCCAATCCCTAGAACACCTAAAGAAATAAAAGGCTTCTTAGGACTTCTCGGATACTATCGAAAATTGATCAAGGACTTTGCTAAAATTACTAAACCCCTTACTCAATGTCTAAAAAAAGGTTCAAAAATTGAACACACTACAATTTATAGAATGTTTCGAATACTGCAAAAATCTCCTTACAAACGACCCCATTCTTCAATATCCCGACTTCGAAAAAGAATTTCTTCTTACAACCGATGCAAATAATGTGGCCATAGGAGCCGTACTTTCACAAGGCCCCATTGTATCCGATAGACCAGTAGCATACGCATCGAGAACACTAAACGATAGCGAACGAAACTATAGCACAATAGAGAGGGAGCTTTTAGCCATAGTCTGGGCAACTAAATATTTCCGCCCCTATTTATTCGGTAGAAAATTTAAAATATTATCCGATCATCGTCCATTTCAGTGGGTAATGTCACTGAAGGAACCAAACAGCAAACTCTTAAGATGGAGATTAAAGCTATCAGAATTCCAATACGAAATTCTGTACAAGAAAGGCAGCTCAAACAGCAATGCCGACGCACTTTCTCGAGTCGAACAACACAATAAAGAACTTTTTGAATATATGCAAAAATTTAATGAATCATTTTCAAAATTGAACGATAATGATAAAGACAACGACAATTTTTCTATGTTAGCGAACGTAAGCGAAACACCGAATGTTAACGAAATACCTGAACCCGAAGCAGGTCCATCGGTATCTCGACCTCTCGATGGGGAGGATGCGACCGCAAGCCCATCTCACCCATCAGCAGTGACGGCTCGTGCCCTCGAGATGTGGGTCGGCCACACTCCGGAAAATTACGAACGTATATATCAAATTTATTAAAATTCATTAGTTCCAAAAACTGAAGTGATGAAATGTTATAATTAAATCCAGAATTTCACAAAAAAGCCGTTTCATTGAGGAATTATCCGTGAGCTGAATTTCGGAATCTATTTTACGTTTTCGACGTCTAGCACTCAGTGGCATTACTTCTGGGAGTTTTTCTACTTCTGAATATAAGCGAATGAAATACTCATCTTCTGTACGAAATTTTTTCAGAGTCGATAATAAAGAAGTGATTCTGGCGTTGCAATAAGTTATATCTGATAACTTATGCTGGATTATAGAAAAAGCGGGATCTGTGTATGTAAAATCAAATTAAAAGAGTGGAGAATGAACAAAAATTCGAAATCATTCAACATTTTCCTCAGACCGGTAGCTTCACGTATTGTAATATCATCCCATTCATCTAAATTGTCGCTGATATGATCAAAAACTTCAATTAATTCTTATCTCTTATCGAATATTGTTTTTACAGCGCGAGATTTGAAATTCCAATGAGTTTCCGAGCTAGAGGGTAATCTTTTTTTGCAAATTTCGTCTAGAATATTAGTGCGTTTTACTTGATTCAGTGAAAAACGACGAAAATCCTGAAAGATTCGAAAAAAACACGCTATACTCATTGATTTTCTTGGTCGAATCTTGTAACACTAAATTCAATTTATGTGCATAACAGTGCGTGAATAGTGCTTGAGGAGCAATTGTTTTTATTCGCGCTTGTAACCCATTAATTTCCCCCGCCATCACAGCTGCCCCGTCATATGTTTGACCTACTAATTTAGTCGCTAAATTGAAATCTTTAAAATTGTCCAACAAGGTATTGAAAATATCATTCGCGGTTCGACCTTTACTAACATCGAAAAAACCCCAAAATCGTTCGGATATTTTACCTTCTCGAACGAAGCGGAAAATTACTGACATCTGACAAAAACATTTAACATCCGTTGTTTCGTCTATTTCCCAAGAAAAGCACGCAGAATTATTTATTTCCTCGCGAATTTTCTCCCTCGAAATTACAGAACTCTTGAAATCAGGATGTTTTCGAAGTTAGGAATATATTAATTATATTTTCATGATCAGAAAATCAATACCTAACTACTATCGAACGGCATAAATAAGTTCTTTTCTGATTGAGATGTAATATCCCATAATTAACCATTCATTTGAATATATTAATTATATTTTCATGATCTGAAAATTAATAGCTACTATCGAACGGCATAAATGAGTTCTTTTCTGATTAAGACATAATGTCTCATAATTTAATAAAAATATAAATAAATACATAAATTAACTATTCATTCAATTATCAAATATTTGAAATAAACTGTGAAAAGTTGCTGCTTGACGCTCTGCAATACGATAACCGGCCAGCCGACCCTGTGTATTGGGAAGCGACCTTACATCGAGTTGTTGTGCCGTTCTATTGAGTGGTCGTATTCTGGGCGTATGTCGTAGTATCTTTTCCTTTACGTAGCGCTCTCGGTAGCGCTGGTTCCGCCATCGGCTCTTGGCCGACCTAACGTGATGAGATGCTTTCAGTGACATTCCAGGGGTTGCAATTGTATAATTGTAACATTTGTGTTACATTTCAGACCTAATGTTACGGTGTTACGTACAATTCTGGAATAACCTGTTTGGGGTGATGTTACGAAAAGTAACCATTTACGATTGTGGTTTGTTACAATTTATGAAAGGGAATAACAACGCTGGATGCTTTGGAAATCGAATATTAGGTGGGTCCGAAAGAAAATATTGGCCGGTATAAGCTATATTTTCCTGTTCTGAGTGGAAATATTCATTACCGAGGGAATTTGGATATCGAAATCGATAACTCCGATTGAGTTTGAATGAATTGAATATCTAGAATTATTTTCTATTTCCCGATAATTTTGGGGTCGGCCCGGCCGACCCTGCCGACCCTGACGAGCCGTCACTGCCCATCAGACAATCCTCCAGATTCCGACGATGACGATACAGTTCATTCAAGTTCTGAAGAATCAATACAAGGAATCGCAATAACAGAAAAAGCACTTAACATTTTCAAACATCAAATTATCCTAGATTTCGTTTACCACTCACCAGCAAAAACAAAAATAGAAAATCTCTTTTCAACAAAGCGTAGAATTTATTGTCAACTCTCCGTGAACAACTTACAAAGTGGTACCATAAAATTATTCAAAAATTACATAAAACCAAACACAATATATGCGATAAATTTCAAAAATGATGAGTATGTCCCAAAAATTTGCGAATTCTTGAGAAATACGTTCAAAAACTCTGCATTCAAATTGATCAAATGTAATACCGTTTTAAAAGATGTAGAAGATAAAGAAATACAACAAGAACTCATTAAATTTCTCCATGAAACAAAAACCAATCATAGAGGAATATTAGAAACAGAAAACCGTATAAAACAAACATATTATTGGCCAGGAATCAAAACCGACGTAAGTAACTACATAAATTTTTGCGACATTTGCCAAGTCAATAAATACGACAGAAACCCTCCAAAACAAAAATTAATGCTAACACCGACCCCAATCAAACCTTTTGAAATAATCCACATCGATACTTTCCAGACACAAGGCCAAAAATTCCTTACTTTTATACAAACATTTTCCAAATACGCACAAGCATATCCGTTAATTTCCCTATCAGGTATTGAAGTTGTCCGATCTCTATTGACTTTTATCTATGACCCATCATGAAGCACCGACTACCATTGTAAAGGATAACGGAAGCGAATTGAAAAATTCGGTTGTTCAAGAATTTTTAAAACACCATCAAATTCATCCCCATTACATTACGGTGAACAATAGTCAATCAAACGGATCAATCGAAAGACTTCATTATACTTTAATAGAACTACTTCGTATCAAAAAAGAAAAAGACAAAAATTCAACCAACATTCTAAACCAAATGCCTTACGCTATACTAAGTTACAACAACTCTATTCATTCTGCGACAAAGCAGAAACCAATAGACGTAATCAACGGACACTTGAACACAAAAGACCCTCTTAATATTGATATCAACGAAAAATTCATAAACAACTACATCGAAAATCATCGTGATAAAACACTCGAAATATACAAAAACCTAAATGAAAATTTGGCCAAGAAAAAACAAGCTACAATCGAGAAACACAACGAGAAACGACACGAACCATTGACATACAAACCCGGAACTATAATTTATCACAAAATTACATCTAACAATCGAAATAAACTAACACCAAAGTTCTCAAAAGATCAAGTAATCCAAAACAGAAAAATTAAAATCACGACCCATCGAAAAACCCTCCACAAACAGAACTTAAGAAGACCAAAGACTAAACAAAATGAATCTTTACAGGACGAGCCTAATCGCAATAGCGACGACAGCAGATCAGAAGATAACAATAACTAACCTCAAAGACAACCCAGGAATTCTTCCAATTGACCTAGGCAACGCCAAAGTAAAATTGAAATCCCACAATTTCATCCACTATTACAATCTCCTACCCATACACACTGAGTTGAATATGATAAGAAGTCATTTCGACAAAATTACTGAAACAATTCTAAATAATAAAAAGAACCCATATTATTTCGAATTGCCAAATTTCGACAGAGCTTTGAGTTACCAATTAGACATGGCAGAACAAAAATTAAACATAATTTTTCCCAAAACAAGAGTCAGACGTGGTGTCATTAACGGTTTAGGCACAGTGATTAAAGGCATTTCAGGTAATTTAGATGCAAATGATGCAGTTCACTACGACCAAATTCTTGACGATTTAAAAAATAACCAACAGGAGATTGTCACTAAATTAAATACCGAAATTTCAATAACCACCGAAATAATCAAAAATTTCAATAATACAGTTTCATTCTTAAAACAAAATCAGGGAGAAATTAAATCTGCACTTTCTCAGACAGTATTCCAATTAAAAGAACTAAATTTCAACTTCTTTAACTACCTCCAAGCAAGAAACGTCTTAGATCAAATAAATGTATGTTTAAATATAATATTACAATTACTGAACGATATCGAAAACGCTGTAAACTTTGCAAGGCAAAGAATACTTCACCATAGCATAATAAAACCATCAGAACTACACACGATAACGAAATTCGTTCGAAAACATAATAAACCAGAAAACCTCCTTTTCGTTGAGGAAGCAGAGATTCACAAATATTATAATGTCATAGACGTAGATGCATATATTTCTGGCAACAGAATTGTTTTCATCCTATATTTTCCAATAACATATCCCACAAAATTTTCACATTACCACCTTTATTCGATACCAACAAAAAAAAATACAACCATAATTCCTGCCAACTCATATCTGACAATGAACGAGAAGTATTTTCAATACACTCCAACACCATGCATAGATTTGCACCCAGGATACTATTGTACCCAAAACAAACTCACCGATGGTAAGAAACGTTCAGATTGCACATTCCAATTACTACAACTCCAAGATACCTACAAGGACTGTCAACACATCCCTATATCATTATCAGAAAATTTCATCGAACAAGTAGACAACTCCAAATACATTGAGTAGCACCAAAAGAAATGAAAATTCTAACAACCTGTGAAAGAACCGATTTTGCTACTCTGAAAGGTACCTTCTTAGTAGACATTCCCTCCGGATGCCTATTCGAAACTGAAACCAATCAATACAGAAATGATAAACATATGATTAAGAATCAACCAATGTTCCTGCCACAAATAATTTCAGAATTAAAGAACTCTACACCCCAATACACCAGGATACATCTACACAAAATTCGCTTAGACCAAGTACATGAACTTCAAAAACAACAGGAGCAGATAAAACCCCTAATACCAAAATTTCAAGAAACAAAATCAACAAAATATTGGATCCTTATCATCTATTTACTAATTATCCCATTATGTTTCTATTTTATTGTGAAAAAATTGACAAGACTAAATTTGTGCAATCGAAGGGCTACCAGTAGATCCACCTCAGTTGAAGACACCAACAGTCCAAGGACATTCATCATCCCGTAGACGACACTCTGAGGATGGAGGAGTTATATATCTCGTTCTAAGACCATAACAAGATAAGCAGACTAAGGAACAGACTCGGGAACAGAAGATATGTATAACCTGACCGCTTCGTGGAAGATGGCTAAGTCCGCAATTCTTACCAGCGACACGGACGCTTTATCTTATCTTAGTCTGTAATAAACATCTAATACGAACACTTGTATTTGATTTCAATAAAATTCTATCGTAGAATCAACTGGTAATTTCAATTGTAATATTAAAGTTTTTAAAAACGATCTTGCTGGACCGAAAAACATACGTCAGGCCATATCCATATCTTTATACATTCCGCATTGTCCAAATACTCCAGTTTCCTCCTCTTCACGGTGTTGAAAATTTCGGTCTTCCTGTAAGTAATATTAACACCCTCTCATTGGTTATGCACTCTGTCCAACTGATTCGGAGCATTCCTCTGTAGAGCCACATCTCGAATACTTCTAGTCTTTTCACACCAAGCTACTATATTATATAAGTGAATTTGTTCTGAGGAGTTTTATGGTTGGGTTCTGCTAGATTAACGGTAATGATAGCAGAACACAGGTTTTTTTTAAGAAAACGTAAATTCAAAAGTAGTGAGTTTAAACATAAGCCTAAAATTATCGAGAAAATTATGGTGTAATCAGATTTTGATATTGATAGCTTAACGTTAAGCTGGCGGAACCCGCGATTTTTCCCACAATTGAAAAGCAAAACATTTTTCAATAGGGTTATAAATTAGCTTAAAATTATAGCCAAAAAAAATGAAAATTCTATAGTGATTTACTAGGGTTACAATTCTTAATGTCTTGAAAGTCAGGACTGTCAATTAGATTGGATAGTTTTACTCAACTCGTGTTTATTGAACAATCAATTCAATATGAAGATCTCAACCTAACAATATTCGAAGCGTAGGTAATTTAGAGTCTGACGGTCTGCAAATCGACATGTCGCCGGTACATGAGTGGGCATCTTGACTTACCTCAAGACAAATGCATGCTGTTTAGCACACATCATCAATGTCTTCTCCACATTTTTCTGATACTCTTTGTTCTTGATGGAATTTTCTGTAGGGGCTTGTATGTTTATTTTCGATAACCTCTTCCTAATAATCTTCAAGCCATAAACCATATCGCCTATTAAAACGATAGATACGAAGTTAGGTGCATATATGACGTGGGAAACGAAAATCTTCGCAAATATCGTCCCAAATTTGATGAATGCAACTATTATCATATATTGATCCCAGTTTTCAAATAAATACAGCACATTGTAGACCTCTCGGATATCATCACTTATTGGAACACAGGTAAATGCCACAGTTTGGCAAATGATGCCGATGAGTACTCTAAGATACCTGGAGTATCTTAGAGCTTCCTTAAACTGGTCCATTACATCTGGATAAGTTCCAACAGCTAATAGTTGGTTTCTTATTTCCAGTATTTCTTCGAAGTCATCCACTAAACCGAACATACTTTTCAGCGAAGCAACTGTCTATAAATATTTAAAAAATTGCAAACAACTTTTGTTATAATCTTTCTACACCTATACATGAATAAAGAAGTAGAATCTCAAGTTCAAACTTACAGGCATTAATCTCGTTCCTTCTGTCTATCGAATACTAATAAATTGTTTCTTAAATAATCTTATTTATCAAAATTAGCCAATTTCTTCAACGACAACGTACTAATTTGAATGACAATTTATTTGTTTGGATTCCGAACACTGACAGGAGAACTAAAATAGCGGTGTGTGACGTCATCACTAATAGAGCGTATACATACAGCCTATTAGTAATTAGAGTATATTTACGCTTGTCTCCAACAAAAAAACAAGATATTGATGAGTCATATCAACAGGGCCGTCGCTAGCCAAACTGTCGCCTTAGGCAGAGTTCCAATTTGCCAGAAACTAACTCTGAAAAATGCTTAAAATTAATATTGGATATCCGGGGTTCAAAACCCGCTCTGGAGTTTCTGCCGCCTCGGCAAAAATACAAGTCGGCACCCTTCCTGGTTTGGGGTTTTGTACCTTCTACTTTTTTTGTAAAAAGTATTTTAAGAAAGAAGAAATTCCAATTATAATTATTTTTTATGGATTCAAATTCGAATAAAACATATGATTTAGAAAACGTGGAGTGTAATAAACCATAAACTTCATGAAACGCTCAAACATTTCGTGTTTTTTTTCTTTAATATTATTAAATAGAACAACCGGATGATGCAGTTGAACCATTATTTTGAATTGGAATAGATGTTGCAGACATTCTGGATACAAAGATGTTAAAGGTTAGCGAAGTTGATAAAAAAATTATTTGTGAAATTCGTTGAAATTTAAAAAATTATTCAATTCATTCTACCAGGAATCCCAATTTCTCCTAAAGTGAAGAGAATGCCGACCTCCGTCAATTGCCGCCTCTTAAGAGTGGGCCCTGCGGTTTCAAGTTCTTCTGCTCAATTTCGACTCTATAAAAAGCTAAAACATTTTGTTCTTTTCTTTAAGATTATCGAGTAAAACAATCGGATGACGGGGATGAATCATTATTTTGAATTCGAATGCGCCCACGCCCAACACTAGTTTTGATATAAAAAAATGAAAAATATTATTTATTATTATACTGGAATCTGGTATGAAATAAAAAAAACTTCTTATATTTCTCAAGAAGGATGAGTTAAAAATGATGAAATGGAATCGGTTCTCATATATTTCAATATATATTGAGTTATTGGGTATAGCTGACCAAATTTATTCCAGTGAAATACTTTTTATTTTATTCAGCAATGACGACGTTTCAGCAATTGTTTGTAGCCATTCTCAAGTCTAAAAAAATTATCCTACTTCAGATCTTACAATAAAAACTATAATATTTCAAATACTCCTCAAAACACAAAAAATAAATACAATGAATACTATACAATTTTAAATACTCTTCAAAAACACAAAAAAAAATGACTATTATATACAACAGAACACAAGACAGGAAACTAGAGAATTCTCTCACCATTATGAAATAAGTATTTCTACAACAGAGTAAGCACCATCATTGATTTTATTAGTATTCATGATCTCTGAGATGCGAAAACATATATGCAATCATATACTTGGAAAATCTTCTCGCCAAATAAATTTCTCACAAAATTTACGGTAATATCAGATGAAAAAATGTGTGTTCTCGATGCAAAACGTTAGATAAATAAACAATCCATCATCCATCCTCCTTCAGTTTTCAGTTTCTAATCAACAATCATAACTCGTTGCTGTATGTTAGGTTATATATTTCGTCTATTTTTATCCTTTATTATATTGGAATAAATTTAACTGAAATTCGCACAGTCTGTTATTCTATTCATTGAGTTTATTTCTCGTTTTATAACATTTTTTTCCGCTATTTCTCTTTTGTTCTTTATTTTTTCCTTATGTAGAATGCTGGTTTCCCCAAAATCCATATCGTGGTCTAGTTTCAAAACATGTTCGGCTAAAGCCATATGTACTTTCTGCCTCATTCGTCCTAATCGTGCTCTTATGTGCGGAAATAACTCAATATATATTATTCTAACTAAGGTGCAGACTCAAGAAGAATTGAAAAGAATAATCCAGAAGCCGCCCAAAGTGGCAATAAAATTCGGCAACGTTTAGCGAATGTCGACAAGCATGATGAGTGCATGAGTTTTTTTAATTACTCGTAAACAACACTATAAGGGGATCACGCGACATCTGGATATTTATGAGTATAACGCTCAATGATGGTTTTTGATGTTAATTAAATTTGTCGGTATTCCTTCCTGTTTTTGCTGACGGATTAAAATCTCGTTTAGTACTCTTAATTTATGTACATGTGATATTTTTTGATCAATCTTGAAATGCCGCCCTTGAATTTTGGCGCCCTAGGCGACCGCCTACCCTACCTCCCCCCTAGCGACGGCCCTGCATATCAATAGACATGAATAAAACTTTTGAAGCCATTTATTTCATCAAATAATTGAAATCAGATATATGTTTCCATGTTTCCAATTACCATCATGTTTTTTTCTGTTAAAATTACTTAAAATTTAATATAGAAAAATTTTTCGGTGAGCAAATAAATCACCCTAAAAATTGCAGAATACTTCGTTAGTCAGTTAATAAGTAACTACTACATGGTATCAAAAATTATCATTTGCTTCATTTGATATTCAGGAATCTACTATATGTTGATTAGTGTTACGAGGCTGTAATCATTTTGAATAAATACTCACGTAAACTGCTAAGAACAAGAAAAATCCATTCTTAATGAAGAGTTTGAAATTCCAATGTGTCATAAAAAAGTAGATATTCAAAAGAACTACTACAGAAATGTGTACTGATGCCATAATTGTTATTTTCCTCAAAATTGGGACTTCAATATGATGAGTAAGATATGGAAATCTTTCATGTATCAGAATACCTGTAAAATCGGGAAGGTATTAGAACATGGTTATTATTTATATAATCTGTTCAGATAATTACTTTCAAAAGAAAAATGATATCAATTTATGTTATCGTTATATTAGTGAATAAAGGTTTCTGGTTTCCAAATATTTCCGTTTTTCCCTTTCATAATCTGTAAATATTTGTAAGTATTGATTTCCAAACACATAATGAATCCGAATGTGTTTGTTTGTTTTTTTAGCTTATTTCCTTATTTGATCGTTCGTTGGTCACTAATAATCGCCTCAACCAATTCTCAAGAGATTCGGTAAATTGCTATATGTTGGCAGTTGTAGGAAAAATAGAAGAATAGAAGGCTGATTTTTATTCCCAAAAATATCCATATGAGGGAGGTTGTTAATAATTCGTAAAGTAGAAGAAATACATTGGAGAACATTAAGAGGTTTCGTCTGTAGTAAAAATTATAGCACTTTTTTATGAAGTTCAACTTCGAAGCTTTTCTTATGCTCCCCCAATTAGTTAAACTTGTTTCTATTGTACACCATGACATCAAGTTAATATAATTCAACAGGCGTGAGTAATCATGTAAAATTTTAGTGTTATACATATTTCGAATCAAAAAGATGGAAAATTGCTACAAAAACCAAAAATTTTCGATTTCAAAATACAGAGTGTAAAGAATATCACCTGAATAATCTCCAAAACTTTGTCATTTTTAAAATTGGAATTATATTTCAAGACAAAAATAAACCAAATATATCATCTAATATATAAAATTCTTCTGTCACGGGGTGCGTTATCGAACTCCTCCGAAACGGCTCGACCGATTTTCGTGATCCTTAGCGAGGATATTAGTCAGGGATGAGAATCGGACAACATCTATTTTTCATTCCCCTAAATGTTAAGGGTGGTTCACCCCTTAATTTTTTTTTTTATTTTTCAGACAAAATTTTTTGTTTTTATTTTTTTATGATACATCATACAAAAATACATGCAACCCTAAATTTTCACCCCTTTACGATCAACCCTTATTTTTTATTTGGTAATTAAAAAGTTTTATTTTTTTTGCAAGAATTTTTTTTTATTTTGTCATGACTTATAAGGAAAAATCTTATATGACTCTCAATTTTTCACCCCTCTACGTTCAACCCTTATTTTTTATTTGTTAATTATAAGCTTTAATTTTTTGGCAAAAATTTTTTTTTATTCTATCATGACTTTAAATGAAAAATCTCATATTACTCTCAATTTTCACCCAATTATAAACTTTAATTATTTGGCAAAAATTTTTTTTTTATTCTGTCGACTTAAAAAAAAATCTGATTATACTCTCAATTTTTCATCCCTCTACGATTAACCACTTGTTTTTATTTGTTAATTATAAACTCCAATTTTTTTGGTAAGAATTATTTTTAATTTGTCATGACAGAATAAAAAATTTCATATCTCTCTCAATTTTCACTCTTATACGATCAACCCCTATTTTTAAATCCCGATTTTTATCGTTTTTAATCTATCCACAGATCCGCAATACGGTTGCAAGATGGCAATCTATATATATAAAAATGAATCCCTTTTTCCCTTGGCCACGGCATCACGCGTGAATGGCTGGACCGATGTCACTAATTCTTTTTTTGTTGTATTTGTTATTATTAGGAGAAGGTTCTTATGTAAGAAAAAAATACGAAAGTTGCATAATTCACGTAGTTGACATTGAAACAAAGAATAGTTAATTATAATACAAGTGCAGAAGGCATTGATATTCTTCCACGAGTTCAAAATTCAAAAACGAGCCACGAAGTGGCGAGTTTTGGAATGAACGAGTGGTAGAATGAGCCTTCTGTACGAGTATTATACATTATTTTCTCTAATTCAATGCATTTTTATTGAAATTAATGAAATATTTCCATAAATATAATTTAGTGATTTTTGCATTGAAAAATGTTGGTTGGCAGAACTGATTTCTTTAAGGCAAATTGATGAATTGACAGATAAAGCCGTGGCGGAAAGTTCGGAGTACCAACATATAATAATGAAATATAACCATGAAAACTGTGCGTTTCTGATATATTCTCGCACGATTTTGTTCTACAAGATGTGGAAGAATGAACGGAATAACCACAGAATTAGAGAAACGTAATTTACAATGCTCTTTGCACATACATCAGTACGAGCCGCCTCAGTGGCGTGGTCGACAGAGACCACGACTGCGGCACTGAAGGTCCGGGTTCGAATCTCAGTGAGGGCATGGATGTTTAGCGGTTCATCAAGTCTTTGAGAAAAAATAAAATTGTATGTTGAAATAAGAATGATTGCGAGTGTGAATTATATGTAATACATGTGGGAAAATTAGGAGAAATCCAACAAATTTGTGACTGGGTACATAACCAAAGGTTGAGCCCGACAAGCGAGAAAGATGAATGAATGAATAACGGTCGGAGTTGGTCTGTGGTAGGGCATGAAAGTTTAGTGATTGTTCAAGTCTTTGAAAAAAAATAAAAATTGTATGTTGACATAAGGATGAATGCGAGTGTAAATTATATGTAATACATGTGGGAAAATTAGGAGAAACCCAACAAATTTGTGACTGGGTACATAACCAAAGGTTGAGCCCAACAAGCGAGAATGAATGAATATCGGTCGGACTTGGTCTGTGGTCGGAGTTATAATAACAAGATACCTACATAATTCATTTACCATTTCTTAGTGTATTTTTCACATTGGTTTTTACAGGATAATATGTAGTGTGTGTTTTTTTCTGAAGTGTTTGTTCAACAAGGGTAGTCAAATTAATATAGTGTTGGAAAATTGATAGACATACTTCATACTTTTACAAAAGAATAGGTACTATAGTTTTTTTTTTATTTTCAGTTGAATTTTTGTTTCTGAAAATGCTGGCAGTTAGACGTACAAACTCAAGTCGCAGAACCCGTAATGCTGCAAGTCAAAGAAATACAAGAGCAAGTCAAACTGATGAGAAACATGAAACGCGAAATGAATTTGAACGGAATCGATGGAACCGGAATCAACAAATTAGAAGTGTTGCGTTTAACCCCTATAGAGCTGCATTTAATTATAACATTGAAATTGACTACAGTACACTGCATATCGTTGCTATTGGACCAATGAACGTTGTTTGTCAATATTGCAAGGCATTTGAGTTTAAAAATGAAATCTTGAAAATTCATGTTTTTCACATGGCCAGTTATATGTCGTCTGTTCCAGTGTCGGAATACCAACAACACTATTTCTATACGCGCCAGAAAATAAAACGAAGAATATTGTGCATCATAAAGCATAAGAATAATAAACACTTTATTTTTGGAATAATTTTGATTTATTAATATCCCAACAGCAATACTTAATAAAGAAATTAACTCAATTCAGATAAAAAGGTAACAGATATTCCTTGATTATAGGGCGGTACGAAGTTCGCTGGGTCAGCTAGTAAAGATATATTATTGTGAAGGAAAGTAATAGACACAAAGTTGTTGTTTTTAGATATTTATATTGAATATCCTTCATCAAGTAGACTCAAAAAACCTTTATAATCTGAAGTAATCATTTATTGATTGAGAGTCATTACAAACCAAAAAATAAACTTGAAATTTCTAAAATTGTTATTTCAATTTTAAATGTTGATTTGTATATATAGCTGATAAAAATAAGAAGAAATAAATCTATCATATAACTACCAGAAGTAATTCATTTCTCTGTGAATCCTTACTAGAGAAACAGGTACGTTTAGTTAGTTTGAAGTTCCTCAATTGCAATTTTTGTGAAGTAGATATATAAGTGGCGAGTTGGTATATTTAGTAATTTCGACTAAGTAGGGAAAATTGTATTAGTAAATACAAAAATTCCGAAACGTACGTCTGTTTTTATGTTAATTCAGTTATTCAATTTGTTGACCCTTTACTCAATTTGTATAGTTTTGGTTATTTTGAATTTTCTTTTGGTTGGCTATTAATTTTGTCATAATTAGAATTGGAATTATATTTCAAGACAAAAATAACCCAAATATATCATAAAGATATATTATTATAATAATAAGCCTTTATTTCCAACAGGCAATGGTACCCAATTACAGGAAATCAAAAACAATAATCGATATAAAATCAATACTAATTCATAAAGAAAAACAAAATCAGTGCTATATCATGAATGTAATCCAATAAGAATATGCAAATCAAGAGAAAAATAGCCCATATACACCCCAACAGACAGTTTCCAGGCCCCAGAAAGGAAAAACAAAATACAATAATGAAATGGAAATCAAATACAATATTTTGTGCCGAATCCGTAACCTAGACAAATCCAGGTGAGGGAATGGACACAAAGCTGTCAATTTTTTTATATTCATATGAGCCTATATGAAGGTTCAGTACTTGTTTTTAAGTAGAACTAAATGTAAATTTTTCAATTTCAGTATAAATTTTCATCAGATATTAAATTTATTCATGTAGGTGCGTACTTATATTTCGAGTTTGACCAAGCGGTTTTTCCCAATTCGCACGGTGAATTTGGAAATATTTATGCTTCGTTACAGTCTCTCAATTCTAATATCTCTATCTCTAGTCACCAGAATTATTTTGAACAAAATCTAATCAGTGAACACACCAGTATTTTAGATGAACCCTAAGGCTCTAAGTAGTGCCTTATGTACTTGTAATACCCGAAGGTCTCGACCTTCTCCTTAATTTTGGTCTTACCCACTGGTTGAACCCCCCAATTCATGATTTAAATAAATTATTATTATTATTATTTAAGTGAATTATATATTTTTAAATAATTACACAAATAAAGAATATAATTTTTGACATTTTGACAATTCTAATAAAATTGAGCATAGATTCACTTTTCCTAACAATTTCTGGCATAAAAGTTCATTAAAAAATGTATTAACTCTATCAACAAAAAAAAGGAATCAATATTTCATTATCAATTATGACAGGAAGAAATCTATATTTCTAAAAATAGAAAAATTTCGGTATTGTTATTAAGATACATTGAGTATTGAATCTGGATAGCTCACTTACATGGACCATGATATTTTCGCCCCATATTTATAGGAGGAATGTTCTACCTTTTCTATCTAAGAACGAAAATTATTTTCACAGAATTTTCCTCATTGCTACTTTATATTCAAAAAACTATATTTATTGATCGTTTTAGGTTAATAATTCTAATTAGGAATTTCATTTGAACATTCTGATCAAAGTGCTGATAAAAGAATATCAAAGTATAGATATAATCTAATTATTCCTTAAAAAAATTGAAATCCCCAAGCAAGAATCATTAAGACTATAAATTCCACTTTTCAATCATTAGTTATCAAATGAATTCCTTCTTGCCTCTTTAACGAAAATATAATTATAGCGGGCTTCACAAAACTATTATTGCGGTGAATTAATCAGTAGATAAAACTTGTATGAAATCCGCTGACAGGACTCAATTCGATCGAAGAAGCGATACCTACTTGATCTCGCCTCAATCATCACAGCTGCAAGAAACC
This sequence comes from Harmonia axyridis, assembly GCF_914767665.1. Taxonomy (NCBI): domain Eukaryota; kingdom Metazoa; phylum Arthropoda; class Insecta; order Coleoptera; family Coccinellidae; genus Harmonia; species Harmonia axyridis. The sequence goes on from NC_059505.1 coordinate 17,927,834, forward strand.
TGATTCAGTAATAAAAATAGTAATCTTTATTCATGCTTTACAATTGGAAAACAATGTTTGCACTCGTCAATATAAAATATGGGGTAAATCTTCATATTTACATTTATAAATATATATACTATATTCACACATATTTTTTTGGTAACTCCTATTCCTAAGGTGAAAGTTCCCAAACATAAGGGTGATCTGCATCCGATCAGTGTTCTTTGTGTTCTATCCAAGCTCCTCGAGAAGATCCTGAAAGATCAAACAAATGAATTTCTCAACAAATTTTCTTTGATTCCGGTTGTTCAATCTGCGTTCCGCCCACGGCATAGTTGTGAAACTGCGCTTTTGCATGTTATAGATGATATCGTTTCTGCTCTAGATAAAAACCATGTGACCATCTTGATTTTATTAGATTACTCTAAAGCGTTCGATTCTATAAATCATCAGACAGTACTTTCTGTTCTGCGGTATACAGGTTTCAATTCTGGTTCACTTTTGTTTGGTTTTCAGTACCTATTCAATAGATCTCAGCTTGTTTCGTTCGATGGCACGACCTCTGCACCACTACCGATTACTTCTGGCGTGCCCCAGGGTAGCATCTTGAGGCCCCTGCTCTATTCTCTTTACACTGCAAGGTTACCATCACTTTAAAATTCTGTAAAGTTCACTTTTATGCTGATGATACCCAATTATACTTCTCCTTTCCAGTCTTTGATTTTCAGAGTGCAGTTGGTAAAATCAACGATGACCTATCTTCAATACATCAATTTACTAGGAACCATTTATATACCATTTTATATTTATATGAATGCCAAAAAATCAAAGACTATGTTATTCGCACCAAACCATCCTCGAACGAGTCTCCGCTGCCTTGATTTATTTATTGATGGTGATCGTTTGGAATTTGTTCATGTGGCTAGAAACCTTGGTGTGATGCTCGATGATCGTCTCTCATTTGATGAGCATGTGAAACTATTGCTCCGACGTTCTTTCAGTGCTTTGAAGTTGATTTATAGGAATAGACACTTTCTTACTGCCAAAACGAAGAATCTTTTATGTGATACATTAGTGTTATCTCAATTCAACTTTTGCGACGTATTATATGGGTCATTTTTATGATATATGTTAAGGCTTACCGAGGAAGAAGAAGAACTACTGTGATTCTAGTCGATGCTTTCTCCCACCATTGTCTCACCACCAGAGAGGGCTTTCAGTTATTCACTATTCACCAGCCATATAATTCAGTATTCACCCAGTTAACATACAAGCAGTCAGTAACTCAGCATCAATCATACATATTCAAGTATTCAACAAGTTATTACTATTATAACATTACAGTCATATACAGTGTTTGTGTTAATATATTAAACAGTAAAAATCATACGTATTTTCTTACATCCATAATTAAGCATAAACACCACAAGGTCCTTCGAAGCCGAATTTATACAAATCAATCAATCCATACAATCGTTCATGGTCCTTCCGGAGCCGGATTTAAATATATCAATCAATCCATACAATCGTTCATAGTCCTTCGATAGCCAAATTCACAAGAATCAGTGAAACAGCAGAAAAACACAGTAAGTCATCCACTATCCTTCTATATATTATTATCCATATTAATTCCCTATTTTTAGTATTTTTAATCTGTCAAAATATAGTTGTTGCATTTTCCCTATATTTGAACCAATAAAATGATGTTATAAATTGTCTTACCAATATAAACTGCTCTCTTGCTTCCACACAGCACCGCACTGTATAAGGATGTAAGGGAACAGGGTATAAGGATTGAAATGGAACAAAATGGGACTTATACAATGCAAACTGACCTTCTAATGAACTGTAATCCTAATATATTTGAAATGTCCGTTAATTAAACCAAAACCGTTATATTAAACACCGAAAACTTTATACTAACAACCTTTAACTTTTCTTTCCGACCGCCGATACCGATACATCTTATTTCTTTCTAACAAAACATACGTCTCGATTTCCCAGAATCCGCGACGTTGCCAAAACTAAAATCATAATAACTTAAAAAGGGCTAAAACATACCCCCCGCCCTGAAAACTCAATTTCAGACACTTTGACATCAAATACCTTTCATAAATGAACTTGTCAAAATCATCCACTGTTAAAAAAAAATTCACCAAAAAAAGAAACAAAAACTAACCTACCAAAAAAAATATATATAGTAGTCAACTCTTCTGACTACTGGGTCGGTAAAGGACATACCTTTACTACAGGTCGTGTATAGGCACCTTTACTGGTTTTCACCGTTACATTACGAACTATACCATCCTTTCCGGGATGGACCTCTGTGACCAACGCCAATGGCCAATGCAGTGGTGGCGAATTTTCACATTTCAATATGACAACCGTGCCAACTTCAATATTTGAGCATTTCAAATGCCATTTCTCCCGAGTTTGTAAAGTCGTTAAATACTCTAATTTCCAGCGCTTCCAGAAATCCTGAACCATCCGGTCAATCATTTGAAAACGATCAAGCCTATTCAACTTGATATCCGACAAATCATGCGATGGAATACATTTTAATGGTGACATTGTCAAAAAATGTGAAGGTGTTAATGCTTCCGGTGCACTTGAATCTGATGACAGACGACAAAGAGGACGTGAATTCAATAAAGCTTCCACCTGCGTAAGAAGAGTGCTGAACTCTTCAAAAGTTAGAATTTGAGTACCTATTACCTTATAAATCAGATTCTTAGCCGATTTAACATTGCTCTCCCACAAACCGCCCATGTGGGGTGCCCCGGCCGTCTTAAATTTCCACTCAATACCATTCAAAGCTAATTCATTTTGAAAAGAGGTTTCAAACTGATCCGAATTAATAAATTCATTAATTTCACGAAGAACTTTTTTAGCACCCACAAAGTTAGTGCCCCTATCTGAATACAGAACATTACAAGTACCCCTTCGAGATAGAAACCGTTTGAAGGCTTGCAAAAAATGATCTGTAGATAAGGAACTGACGAGTTCCAAATGAACTGCTTTTACGCTCATACATATAAACAAACAAACATATCCCTTATATACTTGAGTCTTTCTATTTTTACCGAGTGATATTTCGAACGGTCCAAAGTAATCTACCCCCGTTTGAGAAAATACTTTAGTAGAATTCACCCTTGAAGCAGGCAAATTCGCCATCAGAGGATAATTATTTCTGGGCTTTAACCTAAAACAATGATTACAGGCATGTATTTGCTGTCGTATAACATTACGACCACCCACTATCCAATATTTTTGTCTCAACAACGCTTCCAAAAGAAATGAACCAGAATGAAGATTTATTTTATGATAGTATTGAATTAATTTGACTGTAAAAGGATCTTTGCCTGGAAGTAAAATAGGGTGTTGGCTATTAAACTTGAGTGAAGAATTTTCTAATCGTCCCCCCACCCTGAGAACTAAATCTTTGATGAATGGAGTCAATTTGCGTAATTTTCGATAGATTCCTTTTTCTAAATTCAATAACGTTATTTCCGATCCGAATGCTTTATTCTGAACAATTTTTATCAATACGATCACCGCTTTTTTCAAATCATCAGCTATAATAAATTTTCTCTTGGCAGGCTTCTTCAAAAATCTAAGTAACCAAACCGTAATCCGCAAAATAGAAATCCAAGACGAAACTCTAGAAAACATTGTATAAAACGATTCATTCGCTACATTCCGAACAGACACATAACACCCAGTTTTTGTCTCCGCTCCAAATGTTACCGAATTTACAAGTGGTTGATCATTAGGAATTAACTTCAATAGATCGAAAGAGTTAGAAGACCACTTAACTAACTCGAATTTTCCCCTTGCGAATAATGATTGTGAATACAAATTAAACGCTAATTTTGTTGCTAAAGGATAACTACATCCATTTTCTTTAATCAATTGCTTTATAGTACGAAGAGCCAAATATGGACTTGATTTTACCCCAAATGCTGAACGATTGAATTCAAATACCTGAACCGGATCATCAGGATTGAAACGCCACAGCAATCTTTGAAACCTCCATTGATAATCAACTAATTTTGTTTTATGATACATTCGTCGAATATCCGCTGTGACATCATTATCGGATGATGTACTAGCATCTAAAACCACACGAATTGGCGTACTTGAACTACCTTGCTTAACAATAGCATGATGAGGAATGTAATACGCAGGTTCTGAATCTTTTAAATATTCATCCTCAACCAAATGCATATATCCTAACTGAATTGCTTCTTTCATTATCTCATTATAACTCAAACGAAACTCCGGAAATTTCGCCAACCTTCTTTCTAATGAATAGAGCCGAATCAATGCCGTTGTCTTAGAATTACCCAAAGTATTCGGAGAATTCTTAAAAGGAAGCGCTACCGTGAAACGTCCCTCATAATCTCTACTAAAAGATGTAGAAAACAAATTTTCGCATATTTCTTCTGCTGGGTCCGGCAAAATATTCTTTGGAACTTGTTCCATCTCCCAAAATTTATTAACCAAGTCATTTAACCGACACTCCTCCCTTAAACTGAAGAATATACCGAACTCCCCTTTTGACTCTAACTTACGAACCTTACCCATAATCATATGACCAAATACCGTTTGTACCGCCACTGGAGATCCCGATGCTGATGGTACCGAATTACCCACAATAATCGAGAAAAGATCCGCCCCCATAATGCCATCAACTTCAGCCGGTTCCTCAAATTTTTCATCTGCCAATTGTATATTTCCAAAATTCTTTAAAACACCGCGATCAATTTTGGCTATTGGAAGTTTATCCGAAATTTTATCTACTAAAAATGCCTCAATAGAATATTTCTTAGTAAAATCATACCTAGACGAAACAATAATACTTGTATAACCTTTAATTGAATTTGAACTGAATCCAACCCCATGAATTGACGTTGAACATTGTGAAAATTTCAATCCTAATTTCTTACAACACCTATAAGTAAGTAAGTTAACTTGACTGCCACTATCTACCAAAAACCTAGCCGTTTTCAAACCACCCGAACCGTTTAAAACATTTACCACAACCGTCGACAATAAAACCGTATGAGTATCCCGATCGCCCAAAGCAGTAGCACAAAAATTGTTATCTGTTGAAACCAACGTATTTGTATTCGAATCCGATTTCGAATTTGGATATTTTTCCAGTTCACCCCGTATACGTCCCAAATGTAATAGGAAGTGGTGTTTTCTGGAACACTCTGAACATAATTTGTCTGAAGGACAGTCTCTTACTCCGTGATTTGGCGATAAGCAATTGTAGCACCATTTGTTATCCCTTACAGTAGCATATCGTTTAGATGGCGACAGTTGTTTAAATTTATCACATCTACCCAACGTATGATTTTTCCGATTACAAAAAATACATATATTGGACCGATCCATTCCTACACAAGAATTATTTTGATGTACAAAAAAGGATTTCGAATTACGAGTTTTATAGCTATCACCTCTACTAATGGTTGATTGCTGATTTAGAGCCAAAATTTTCGATTGTTCCTTCACAAACTTAATCACATTTTCATAGGTAGGTATTCCATTACCCCTAATAGTCATTTCAAACGATCTCACCGTATCAGAATCAAGCTTAGAAAGGGCCTGATGCATTAAAATGAAGTCCGACATATCATCTAACTTAAGCTTTTTCAAAGCCTGTACCGCACAATCAAATTTTTCCAAAAATATATTGAGACCCTTAGATGACTCACCCTGTATCGATTTGAACTCTAAAATTCGGCGTAGATAATTAGTTGCAAGAGCGCGCTTATACTGATATTTTTCCACAAGCGAATTCCAAATGATTTCATAATTTTCTCCAGTAGGAGCTAATGAAGAACAAATAGTCAACGCAGATCCTTTTAAATGACCTACTAAATAATTCACTTTATCAGTATCCGTAATTAACTTATTTTCATGTATCAAACTCTTGAATATTGAATAAAAGGTTTCCCATTCTCTAATATTTCCCGAAAATTCCGGCAATTCAATCTTCGGTAGTGTAGGAAGATTACGTATCAAACTTCCCTGAGGTTCAACATTAACCGAAGAAACATCTTTCTGAATTTGTTCTCGTTCCAACTTAGCCGCTGAAAATTGAATGTGACAACACATTTCATCAATGGTTCTAAATATATTGAAGTCTGGTTCGAACACATCATTAATTTCAAAACTGAGCTCTGTTATATCGTCTATTATTTTCAGTAGGTCATTCTTTGTTGAATTAATTGAACTGACCATTGTTAAAAATTCAGTTTTAGCTATTTCACTGGTTAATGATTTTGACAAATCCAATAAATTCTGCAGTATCGAAAATAAAGATTCTTTCTTAGCAATAAGCATCTTCATCTTCCTTTCAATTGACGTTCCACCCATTGTGAAAGTCAAGTGCGCAGAATACTCGAAAACTAACCCCGCGAGTCTAAACTGTGAATTGAATACTTTTGTGTACGCTTGGCAACAAGGCTTACTCTGGGACCCGTCGTATTTGATAACCGCTGACCAAATACAAAAAACTACCGCACGTTTTTACTTCGCTCAATACCGTATGAACGAACAAAATAAACTGAATTAATATTTCCGAATACAATTAGGAATGAAATGAAAATGAGTTCCGAAACTCTGTATACCGATTGAAACCTAAATAAATGTAACCGAAACTTGAATTAAAGTTCAAAAAACCCGTGCTCGAAGAACCAAAAAATGTTGCATTTTCCCTATATTTGAACCAATAAAATGATGTTATAAATTGTCTTACCAATATAAACTGCTCTCTTGCTTCCACACAGCACCGCACTGTATAAGGATGTAAGGGAACAGGGTATAAGGATTGAAATGGAACAAAATGGGACTTATACAATGCAAACTGACCTTCTAATGAACTGTAATCCTAATATATTTGAAATGTCCGTTAATTAAACCAAAACCGTTATATTAAACACCGAAAACTTTATACTAACAACCTTTAACTTTTCTTTCCGACCGCCGATACCGATACATCTTATTTCTTTCTAACAAAACATACGTCTCGATTTCCCAGAATCCGCGACGTTGCCAAAACTAAAATCATTATAACTTAAAAAGGGCTAAAACAATAGTGTATATATATAACTAAATCAAAATGGTTGAAGCATTGAAACTCAAAAGAGGACAAATCAAAGGGCAACTAACTCGATTCAGCTTCAGCAATTTTCTATCTAATCTGTCGGATGGAAGTTGTAAAACGGACATTCACCAAATCAACAGTAGATTAGAAAAACTGAGAACGCTTTATGACAATTTCGATCAAATTCAAGGCAGTATCGAGTTAGAAACCGGGAAGATAGATGATGACGAGCGAGCATATTTCGAGGAAACTTATTTTGACTTAGAAGCACAGGCACTCAAATTAATTTCCAAACATTCTCTTAATACGTGCCCTTCAGAAAACGGATCTGTTTATTCGAACAATCCAATAAGTTCAGTAAAGCTACCTCATTTAACCCTACCCGATTTCCAGGGTTCTTATACGCAATGGTTAACTTTTCACGATACCTTCGGTTCATTAATACATTCGAACTCTCAACTTTCTGATGTTCAAAAATTCTATTACTTAAAATCATGTTTGAAAGCGGAAGCTGCAGAGTTAATACGATCAATAGAAATCACCTCAGATAATTATGCTATAGCATGGTCACTATTGAAAGAAAGGTATGAAAACAAAAGATTAATAATTCGTACACATGTAAAATCAATATTTGAACTACCTCCTGTTGAAAACGAATCATTCTTTCATTTGAGAAAACTTCTAGATAATTTCAATAAAAATATTCGATCATTAAAAGCTCTTAATCAACCCATTGAAAGCTAGGATACTCTTTTAGTATATATATTATCATCAAAATGAATAAATAAATAAATAAATAAATAAAATTGGATTCAATCACCAAAAGAGAATGGGAAGAATTCGTAAACGCAAATCTAAGTATATATAAAACCGCTTGCACATATACGTCAAACTTTAAACGTAAAATCACAGCCCAAACGGGACCATCTAGAGCAAAAATGACAAGAATAAGACACCCCTCAAAATCGTCTGGAGATCCCGGGAGAAATCCCAAACCTTCGATTCTCCCCGCGGTTTTCGAGTATACGGGGTGTTTCGGATCATTTTGACATTTCAAGTCCCATATTTCTGTGGTATCTGTGGACAATTTGGCTGTCAGTGTCATGTTAATAATAAATATTCCATTTCGATATATGAAAGTTCTTGAAAAAGTTTGCAGTTTCCAAAATTGTTATTCAATATTTAAATAAATGCCGACAGATAAAATGCAAAGTCTACGGCGAATCAAAAATTCGATAGATATTTGTCAAAATTTGGAAATGAACATTTATATCATCGAATGCATTTTCCTCAATTCAGGTTTGTTTGAAGGGTTTGTATTATTTGGAATTAATTGGATGAATGTTACTTTATTTCAGGAATTTTTCGTTTATTTTCCACAATCTATAAAACTACATTTCCTTTCGTGAGAATTTGAATTTATTGCGACAGAAGATGGAACTACCAAAGAGAACAGAAGCTTCATTCATCAATTCAGTCTTGGATTGGAGTAAAAGTTATGCTACTATGAAACAGTATTAAACAGATAGAAAGACTCCTTATAGATAATTCACAATTGGCTTTATTACTGGAAAAAAAAGAGCCAAGTTAGTCAGATAACAGTCAAAAGTTTCCATGAGTTTTTTGAATATCTAAAATATACACTTTTACGACAGAGGAGTGCAAAAATATAAGTGACCACTCCGTTTTTGAAGAATTTGAGTGCAGTGCTGTTGAATTTATAATGAATAAGTCAAATCTTTCATACTAATAATTTCAACTATATATACCCTGTTATATATAATTGCTTATGAGGTAACATAGGCCATGGGTATTTGAAAGGCAAGTCTATTCATTATGTCTCTTTTTAGTTGGTTTATTATAGCTATACTGAATATTTCTAAAAATAACATTCACTTTAGATGTGAATTAATTAAATTTGGACTTATGCATCATATCATATATGACTATGAAATTGAGAAAGACATATTTTTCTAAATTCCATTATAAGTCTTTCGAATAGTACTTTGAAGATATTGATTTCAATGACGTATGGAATATATCAGTTGAAATACTAGTCAAAATGTTACGACAGAAATAAATTTTGAAGGATCATTCAGTATATGAAGAATTTAACATGGCAGTCACTTTCGAAATTGGTATCAATTTTCCAGCAATTCAATGAAGGTATAAAATACTTTAAAAAGCAACTATTTATTGAAAATTTCCATGTCATGAATGAATGATCAAATTTGTATAAAAATGTTGATACCTACCTATTTGTTCACTAAAGTTTCCAATCTTTTAATCGTTATAGGAATAGGTGCTATATGGCCATTTCAAAAATGCTATCCTACTGATTTATTCATTGCTTTTCATTTTGGTAAGAATTAAATTATTCATTGATTCAGATCCAAAGTTAACATTTGAAAAAATCAAGTCAATGTAGTTATTGACCCATATGGGTCAATAGTATTGGCCGATACAATTTTAGTACCGATTTCAAATACTCAGTTCCTTTTGACTGAAGTAAAAATTGAACAATTATCTTTGTATCTTGAAATGAGTTTTGCACTTTTCCAGTGTTCAACAATGAGATCATTATTAAATTGACTCAAGAAATTAACAGAGTATGCTATATCAGGACTAGTTAATACTGCTGAAGATATTAATAAACCTATTAATTTCTTATATGGTTCATCATTACAACTCTCTTTTGTTGAATCAAAATTCAATTTAGTTTTCACATGTTCACAATCAGACATGTTGAATTATTGCAATACATATTTGAAGAATATAATCGATAGCTTTACTACCTTTTCCATAATTTCTAGTAATATTCATCCCTAATCATTTTTTAGCTTCCCCTAATTTCTTTATCATAAAATTTTCTATCAGAAAATTCATTCAGAATTAACATTAGTTAAAACAAAAAAGTCATCCATGTACAATGCAACAATAGTAAGCCAGTTATTTTTTGATTTATGTAAATACTATGATCAATTGTTGATCTTTTGAAACTTTTATCTATCAAAATTTTATTTACTATATAGGACATAAATTGCCCTGTTTAATTCACCCAGAGCCTCAAGTCTCGTTCTATAACATAGCATCAATACAATCTTCAGATACTAAAAAACTCCTTAGTTCGTCAGGAATTTCCAATAGGTCCTTCAAATTGTTCAATTATATTGTATTTCTTCACAAAATATGGAATAGAAGAATAATTTGCTGCTCAACTGAAAAATGTATTGATAAACCTTGGAAATGAGGGACTTCTTATAACCTGATTTCTCAGATATGGGTATCCGAAAGGTAGATCTATTATTCATTCTGCCTCTTTTCAGTTTGTTTATTACAGCTATACTGAATATTCCTAAAACAACATTTCACTGTAGGTCTTTTCATAGATCTTATCGAATGATTATGTAAATTCAATATTTGTCAAAACTGAAAATAAACATTGAATGCAGTTTCTTTATTTCAGGTAGTATTTCTATTGACTGATAATAACTCTCACATTTTGATTATGCATTTTTCCCAAATTTTTTAAATAAGAAAGAAATTGCCATTTCTAGAGAAATGAGAATTTCAGATTTCAAAATGTCTCATTTCTCCAAAAATGACTAATTACTACTTCAAATATATACACCCTATATAATAGTTGATCAAATATTGTGTATTTCTTTACAAATTAGTTAATAATTTGAAGCTTTAATCTCAATTTTCAGACTTGAATTGGTCCAACATCTCTAGATATTTCTAATTGATATTCCACAAATAAAAATCCTGTATAATTATCCATCCAAATCCTGTATAATAATCCATCTTCTGAAAAGAAAAACAGGTGAATGTTTACTATATAGAATTAATTTTGATAATGATTCAAAAGTGATGAAATTTTGCTTACTTACTAATTTTGGGTATTAGATCACGAATCCGGTGACATAAATTCCTCAATCCTGCTGGTTTTTTTTAAAAATTTGTAAAATTGGCTTGATGAAGGTAAGGTTATCCACATTAATAGCTCGTTTTCTTGTATTTTATCAACTGATTCTCGTTAGAAATGATTAATTAATCACATTTCAAGCTTTTCCCTAAAAAAAAATGGCTTTTTCTCGTCAAAAACTACTATTTTATTCATTGTTTATATCCGTTGGCGGCAATTATGTTCAATACGTAACGTCTGTCAAATGCCAAATAATCTGCAACGTTGCCAGTATGCCCAGATCTTCTTGATGGGATCGGTCTTTACTTGGTAGAAATTCATATTAATAAATTGTTTGAGATTATGACGTATTATAAAACTGTATGGAAACTCATAACATGACAAGTCTACAGGGTGGCCACTTTTTTAATGGGATTGTATTGGTAACTTTTAAACCATAAGAGTTAGAAAGTCGGTCAAATGGAAAAAAAGTTGCATGCATAGAAGCATTATTATTGAGATATAAGAAAACTAAATTATGTCATTTTGATTTTTCTTTTTTTCCCACTTTATTTCAAATATCATCAAAAAATGTCACAGGAATTTTTTATTCGACAGTAAATTATCCTCAATTTGACGTAATCAGATTTCGTTTCCAACGTTTCGTACTCTCTGGGACACCCTCAACCTCAATTTTTTCAATACGGACCTGCATATTTTATGACATTTTTCGAAATAACTTTTAACGCTGAATTCAACGATATATCATTCAAAGTAGATTTTCAGGTGATTTTGACCCTTATCCAATTTTCTTTGGGTCGGATCTGTATTACCTTTATTCAGTTTAATTGGCAACATGCAATATGCAATAAATTTCGATAAGAAAGTCAACTTACCCATCTTGAACTAAATGGAACATATTAGAATCAAAGCAAGAAACCAGTATACTGGTTTCTTGGTTCTTCTTTTATAATAATCATTTAAATATTTCAATTCATAATAATTAAACGAAAGTATCATTTAACGAAAGAAAAATCAGATGATTATTCGAAAGTAAATGAAAATTAATGAAGTAAGTGTTTGAAATGTCCACCATTTTGTAAAATAGGTACACTTTACGGTTCTGGAACCCATACTTCTTATACATTTGCTTGTTTGGTCTCCTTGAATACCTTTCGAAACATTCTCAATTTTCTCGCGAGGTATCACTATTGTTGTATTTGTCATTTGTTCCGTTGAAACAAATTACAGAATCGAACTTTATTTTGAGATCATTACGATATAATTTGTGCAAGGCTTGGTATTCAAATTTGAAATCATTGTATTCGCGTCTGTTGACTATTTTATTAACAGCAGTTTTTGAAAAATTCCATTCACTGGCCACAGTTCTCGATTTTTTTCTGGGTTCGATTGAATTTGGGTCAGAACATTGATATCGTTAATAAACTTATTTTTTCTTACATACACACCATTAAATTTGGATGAGGGTCAAAATCATCTGAAAATCAACTTTGAATGACATTGTGTGATATATCGTTGAATTCAGCGTTAAAAGTTATTTCGAAAAATGTCATAAAATATGCAGGTCCGTATTGAAAAAAATGAGGTTGAGGGTGTCCCAGAGAGTTCGAAACGCTGGATACGAAATCTGAATACGTCAAATTGAGGATAATTTACTGTCGAATAAAAAATTCATGTAACATTTTTTGATAATATTTTAAATAAAGTGGGAAAAAAATCAAAATGACATAATTTACTTTTTTTATGATACCTATCTCAATAACCGGCCCTGATAATCTCGATTTGTTTGAACTGCTTTATAATGCTTCTATGCATGCAATTTTTTCTCCATTTGACCGACCTTCTAACTCTTATGGCTTAAAAGCTACCAATACAAACCCATTAAAAAAGTGGCCACCCTGTAGACTTGTCTTGTTTGGTTTCCGAAATAGTTATTTAGTAATCTTCCATTCAACTCTTTCTTAGTACCTATCCTCTCAATTAATTTTTACTTTAATCTTTAATAACAGTAATTAATGATTTTTCAATACTTTCAATCGGTTTGCCAATCAGAAATGCTTGACTGTGTAGAAATAGAGTATAAAGTTCTAATAAAGAGTCAAAAAAAATCGGTTACAGCTTTTAAGGCCTTTTTTTCAGCTAAGAAATTTTTTTTCAATGGCACCCATAGCTTCAGCAAGCGTTCAATAGCTAGAACTAGTGAAAGCCATCGAATTCTAGAATAAGAAAGAACATTGCTGTAAGTTGTTTCTGCATACTCACGAAAACCTTTCATCGTTCGACCCTTACAAAAAATATCGAAAAATATTTGGAAATTTTAAGACCAATAGAATGCACAGAAATTAAAATCATATCGGCGGAAGTGGAAGCAGTATTGTGAAGTCTATGCGCTGGACAACCGATAGTTTCATTGTCGAATTAAAAAAAAACTCGCCTTTATTTTACTTCGAAGTAAGTACCGCACTGACAGCGAAAATATTTTATATGGAAATATTAAGGTACTCTAAGGATTCAATATAAAATAAAGTGATTGCATAAGACTATTTTTTTGAACAATTTTAATAATTTTATTTTCAATCCTTCGGTTTCTGAAAAATAATGTTTGAGCAACGGAAACAGCATTTCAGATTTATGATTACTGGAATCCGTTAAGATTCCATGAAAACAAATTTTGTCTCACCTACACTATATAAGGAAATATGAATCTCATAACGGTCAAATTACTGACCGGGACAATTGAATAACTAACCGGGACACGGGGACTCAATGGTCCAAACCGGGACATGTCCCGGCGTACCGGGACGTATGGCAGCTAATCGTGAATAACTTTATGATGCAGATACAAATCGACTAACATGTCGATGGCGTTATGTTCACAAATACCTAAACTTATTGTGTGACATCTACGTTATATTTATTTCTACTACCACTTACCGTTACAGCCATCTATTGCAAAACGGCGCGCCGTTGCCGCGGCGGAAGCAAAGTTGTACGCCTTATATAAATATTCATATGAATATCTAAATATAAATATTTTTGAGAGGTTAGGCTTGATATCGGTGTAATATGGGATTTGGTCCCATAGAAAAACTCGAAGCCCAAAATGGCGAACCCCCTCAAAATTTAAGGCTAGGACCGCCCTTGATTTGTCGTCATGAAAAGTTAGGATTTGCATCAAATATTTTCATGTGAGCAAGGGCGAAACGGTATATTCTAGGAAAAAAATCATATAGAATTCCAACCTAGAACCAGCATAGTATACCGAGTGAATCGTCTGAAATCAGCTAACGATACAAGGTTTCGGAAAAAAAGCTTTTATTTTCTAGCCGGATACCCAGTGAAGGATCTACCGGCATAGTGACGGGGTCCAAGGGGCGGAGCCCCTTCGGCGAGCAGAGCGAGTCTAAGTATATATAAAACCGCTTGCACATTTACGTCAAACTTTAAACGTAAAATCACAGCCCAAACGGGACCATCTAGAGCAAAAATGACAAGAATAAGACCCCCCTCAAAATCGTCTGGAGATCCCGGGAAAAATCCCAAACCTTCGATTCTCCTCGCGGTTTTCGAGTATACGGGGTGTTTCGGATCATTTTGACATTTCAAGTCCCATATTTCTGTGGTATCTGTGGACAATTTGACTGTCAGTGTCATGTTAATAATAAATATTCCATTTCGATATATGAAAGTTCTTGAAAAGGTTTGCAGTTTCCAAAATTGTTATTCAATATTTAAATAAATGCCGACAGATGAAATGCGAAGTCTTCGGGCGAATCGAAAATTCGATAGATATTTCGAAATGAACATTGATATCATCGAATGCATTTTCCTCAATTCAGGTTTGTTTTAAGTGTTTGTATCATTCAATTGGATATGAATGTTACTTTATTTCAGGAATTTTTCGTTTATTTTCCACAAACTATAAAACTACATTCTCTTTCGTGAGAATTTGAATCTATTGCGACAGAAGATGGAACTACAAAAGAGAACAGAAGCTTCATCTGATCATGTATTAAACAGATAGAAAAACTCCTTATAGATAATTCACAATTGGCTTTATTACTGGAAAAAGAGCCAAGTTAGTCAGATGACATTCAAAAATTTCCATGTGTTTTTGGAATATCTAAAATATACACTTTTACGACAGAAGAGTGCAAAAATATAAATGATCAATCCGTTTTTGAAGAATTTGAGTGCAGTGCTGTTGAATTTATAATGAATAAGTCAAATCGTTGTGAAATCTTCCATACGAATAATTTCAACTATATATTATCTATTATATTATTTGCCGCTCAACTGAAACATGTATTAATAAACCTTGGAAATTAGAGACTCAAACTTTTTACCTGATTTCTCAAAAAGGTTCCACCAAGATATTAAAATTTCTTATGAGGTAACATAAGCCATGGGTATTTGAAAGGCAAGTCTATTCATTCTGTCTCTTTTTAGTTTGTTTATTAAAGCTATACTAGGATATACATATAAAAAATCAGTTGAAATACTAGTCAAAATGTTACGACAGAAATAAAATTTAAAGGATCATTCAGTATATGAAGAATTTCAACATGGCAGTTACTTTTGAAATTGGTATCAATTTTCCAGCAATTCAATGTAGGTATAAAATACTTTAAAAAGTAACTATTCATCAAAACTTTCCATTTCATGAATGAATGATTAAACTTGTATAAACATGTAGATACCTATTTCACTAAAGTTTTCAATCGTTATAGGAATAGTTGCTCTATGGCCACTTCGAAAATGCTATCCAACTGATATATTCATTGCTTTTGATTTTGGTAAAAATTAAATTATTAATTGATTCAGATCCAAAGTTAACATTTGAAAAAAATCAAGTCAATGTAATTATCGAACCCACTAACATGGGTCAATAGTATTGGCTGATACAATTTTAGTACCGAGGCAGTCATTTCAAATACTGAACACATCTTCTGACTGAAGTAAAACTTGAACAATGATCTTTTTTTACTTGCATCTTGAAATGAATTTTGCACTTTTTCAGTGTTCAATAATGAGATAATTATTAAATTGACTCAAGAGATTAACAGTATGCTTTATCAGGATTAGTTAATACTGCTGAAGACGTTAATAAACCTATTAATTTCTTATATGGTTCATCATTACAACTCTCTTTTGTTGAATCAAATTTCAATTAAGTTTTCAAAGGAGTTTTCATATGTTTACAATTAGACATGTTGAATTATTGCAATACATATTTGAAGAATATAAACGATTACTATACTACCTTTTTCATAATTTCTAGTGATATTCATCCCTAAACAATTTTAGCTTTCCCTAAATTCTTTATGATAAAATTATCACTTAAATTTTCTATCAGATATATTCATTCAGAATTAACATTTGTTAAAACAAAAAGTCATCTACGTATAATGCAACAACAGTTAGCAAGTTATTTTTTGATTTTATGTAAATACAATGCTCAATTATTGATATTTTTTAACTAATATCTGTCAAAATTTCATTTACTATATATATTGCCCTGTTCAATTTACTTCTGAGTAAAACCCAGAGCTACAAGCTTGCTCTATAACGTAACGAACCATCACGATTAAGCTTTAATTCAGCTGTCCTCCACTGAATCAGAATTATCTAGTGAAATTTCTATATCATCCCTTATCTATGATAACTATATCTTGACTGGTATTAATGAAATTGTTACCTGTATCCCTTTGATCATTCACCAGAACCCACAAAAATCATTTTTGTCCATATACCTTCAAGAAATATGCAACAGAAGAGTATGCAAAATTCATCGATACAATTTTCAGATTCTAAAAACGCCTTAGTTCTTCAGGAATGTCCAATTGGTCTTTCAATATTATAAATTATGGAAAATAACCTACTATTAACCAAATTTTTAGATTTCAAAAGGTGTCCTTCCTTGTATTCTAAATATATACACCCTATATAATTGTTGATCGAATATTGTATTTCTTAATAAATTATGAAATAGAAGAATAATTTGCTGCTCAACTGAAAAAAGTATTGATGAACCTCGGAAATGAGGGACTTCTTATAACCTGATTTCTCAAAGATGTTACTGATATTATTACGATTGCTTGTAAGGCAACATTAGCCATGGGTTTTTGAAAGGTAGATCTATTCATTCTGCCCCTTTTCAGTTTATTATAGCTATACTGAATATTCCTAAAACAAAATTTCACTGTAGGTCTTTTCATAGATCTTATCGAATGATTATGTAAATTCAATAAATAAATAAACATTGAATGCAGTTTCTTTTTCAGGTAGTGTTTCTATTGACTGATAATAACTCTCACATTTTGATTATGCATTTTTCCCAAATTTTTTAAAGAAGAAAGAAATTGCCATTTCTAGAGAAATGAGAATTTCAGATTTCAAAATGTCTAATTACTACTTCAAATATATATACACCCTATATAATTGTTGATCAAATATTGTGTATTTCTTTACAAATTAGTTAATAATTTGAAGCTTTAATCTCAATTTTCAGACTTGAATTGGTCCAACATCTCTAGATACTTCTAATTGATATTCGACAAATAAATATCCTGTATAATTATCCATCCAAACGAAAATAATCCATCTTCTGAAAAGAAAAACAATGTTTACTATATAGAATTAATTTAAATAATGATTCAAAAGTGATGAAATTTTGCAGACTTACTTATTTTGGGTCTTAGATCACGAATCCGCTATCATAAATTCCTTAATCCAGCTAGTTTTTTTTTTAATTGTGAAATTGGCCTAATGAAGGTGAGGTTATCCACATTAATAGCTAGTTTTCTTGTATTTTATTAACTGATTCTCGTTAGAAATGATTAATTAATCACATTTCAAGCTTTCCCTGAAATAAAAATGCCTTTTTTTCGTCAAAATCGATGGTTTTATCGATTGTTTATATATGGCGGCGGCCATCATGTTTAATACGTAACGTCTGTCAGATGCTATGATGCTAAATAATCTGCAACGTTGCCTGTATGCCAGATCTTCTTGATGGGATCGGTTTTTTACTTGGTGGAAATTCATGTTAATAGATTGTTTGAGATTATGACGTATTATAAAATTGTATGGAAACTCATAATTTTCGCACAGCTATTCGAGCAGAAAATTCGGCAAGTTTATTTTCGAAATGAATAAATGGTAGTTCATATGGTGTTATTCTGGTTTTTTCGATACTGGCATCGGATTCAGTTTAGTCCTCCTGAACATATACAGGGACCATAGAGAAAGGAGGAAAAGAGTGACGACTCAGCGGTAAAATAAATAAGCGTGATTGTGGCGACCTTATGGGCAGGGATTGGAACTAATGATGTTGATTCTGCGCATTTGGCTCCTTATTATTTCATAATTCCAAACAACTCAAAATTTGAATGAAAACCTGCACCGAAAATTGTGAAAAAACTGTAATATCAATTACAGTTTTTTCAATATTTCAGTGAGGTTTTGCATCCAACTTAATTTTTACTTAAGTAATAATACTCAACGAATTTTGACATACTTTTTATTGCACATAATTATACAAATTGATATTTGTGAACAGAAATTAATGAAATAATTGAATCAAATTATATATATCGTATTGTACCACTTAAATATTAAAGAAGGAAACATTTCATTTGAAGATAAAATAATTATTTTTGTAATTACTGACAAATATCCAGGAAATCGAAGGATTGATTGAGAATTGGAATTTTCAATTCTTTGGCAGAACTCCAACGTAAGCCTTTTGAAACCTGGAACAAAGTGAAAAATTGATGGTGATCCTGAAGAGACTTTCATTGAAAGTATATAAGGTGATAGCAATAGAACAATATGAAGTGAAAATATAGCTCCCTTTTCTTAAATCGACACAACTGCTCCCTTCGACATTTAGGTACTAATATAAAAAAAAACTCTCTTTGTTAAATGACTCTTTTTCTTGATATTAATTTGATTTAAAATGCCTGGTCTTTTCTTCACAAAAAGGGAAACAGTATCAGTATTCGGTTGGTAATTTCTGATCCTACCTGAACTTGAATCTGTTAAACTAGTACTCGGCACATAATTAATTAAATTATTCTGATATTAAAGCAGTGCATAAATTGGAAAATCTGGCAGGGATGAAAGTAAAAGTCTTGTTTTAGGTGTATTGAACAAATTGTCCTCACTGATATGGTCCCCACATATTTTACTCATACTCATATTAATATTTGCTGGATAGAACAGCTTCAATTGATTTATCCCATTCAAAAATTCTAGTTGGAGGTCTAAAACAGTGCTTGTTCGTGGTTGAACCCCTGACAAGTTTGGATGCAACATGAATAGATAATGATATGATAAAATGCTGATCAGTTATGACAAAAGGTGCTTTATATTTATAATTATCATACTTATACGATAAAACTAGAAGATATATGCCTAAGATTCTTCAATGCGTTGCCATCAAATATTCAAACGGAGGAAAATTTCGAAAAATACGAAAAATACTTACCTACATGATCATTTATTTCAACTGGAACCCTCTAAAATTTAGGATTTTTTTATGTAAAGAGTTTTTGACATTGTTTCATTTGTTATTTTTTTGTAAATGAGAACCTTCTGAAATAAAGATTGTTATTATTATTAACAAACTTGTACCTGCAAGAAAATAAGAATCAGGAGAGAACTGAAATGAAACACAAAAGAGAGGTTGGAATTTACGCCGAAAACATTTCATCAGTAGATACTAGATACAGTAGATAAGGATGAAATATGTTTTTGTGTGAAATAGCGATACATTAGTTCCTAACCCTGTCCCTCGGGTCGCTAGCATCAACATTTCAAACGACTGCACGCAGTCGTCAGTCTTCTCTTTATTTGTCTATGACAGGGACATTGATGTTGACGAGGACGCTGTGATTACAAGGTTTTCAAAGGGTTCACAGACCAAATTAGATTTTGTGTTATACTTGCCAATTGTCTTTTTTTTTTCATATGAAACAATAGATTTACTATTTTTTTTTTTTTAATTTCTACCTGAATGGCTAAAACCGTGATAAGTAAATAAATATATTATAATATAACAAATACATAAGCGTACAAATTTTTTTACCGAAATTTGAGGCTTTATTGTAAAACACTGGTTATACATTTATGATTCGAAATATTGCCCATCGCTGGTCACTATACTTTCTCACATCTTTCGGGCAGCGTACGAATTGAAAAAACTGGTCATCTTTTGAAGCGATCCACGAATCGATCCAAGTTTTTAATTCTTCATAAGATAGGAAGTGCTGGTCAGCCAGGCTGTGTGCTATTGATCGAAACAAGTGATAGTCCGAGGAAGCAACGACTGGAGAATACGGTCGGGTGGGGTAGGAATTCCCATTTCAACTTTTTCAAGTATATCTTGACTTTCGCAACATGGAGTCGAGCATTGTCATGCAGTAAAATCCATTCATCTACTCTCTCGTCGTATTGCGGCGGTTTGTCTCTCAATGCTCAATGATTGCGTTCGATAACGATCGCCTGTGATCGTTTCAGTCGGTTTTAACAACTCATAATACACTACGCCGAGCTGGTACCACCAAATACTGAGCATGACCTTAGAACCGAGAATATTCGGTTTAGCCGTCGACGTGGAAGCATGGCCGGGATATCCACATGATTTTATGTGCTTGGGATTATCGTAATGAACCCGTTTTTCGTCTCCAGTCCCAATCCGATGCAGAAATTCCTTCCGTCTTTGCCTCGAAAGCAGCTGTTCACAAACAAACAAACTCCGTTCAAACACCTCCCGGCTTCAACTCGTACGGCACCCACTTTTCTTGTTTCTGAATCATTCCTATGACTTTCAGGCGTTTTGAAATGGCTTGTAGTCCTAATGATCCTGTCAATTATTGTTGCGTTTAAAATGAATCTTGATCAAGTATTGCCTCCAATTCTGCATCTTCAAATACCTTCTCTCTTCCACCGCGATGCTGGTCTTCGACATCAAAATCACCATTCTTGAAGCGTTGAAACCACTCTCGGCACGTTCTTTCACTAATAGCGGCCTCACCATAGGTATTTGAGAGCATTCGATGAGCCTCAGCCGCAGATTTATTCATATTTCAGTAGAAAATTAAAACCTCCCTCAAATGACGAGAATTTGACTCGTAAGCTGACATGGTTAATCGTGAATAACTTTATGATGCAGACACAAATCGACTAACATGACGATGGCGTTATGTTCACAAATAACTAAACTTATTGTATGACATCTACTATATATTTATTTCGACTATCACTTACCGTTACAGCCAGCTATTGGAAAACGGCAGGAGCAAAGTTGTACGCCTAAATCTAAAATTTCGGAATATGACATTGTTCAGCTAAAATATTTTCGAAGTTCAGGCGCTTCCGGTTTTATAAGAATTAAAAAAATTTTTTTCAAAACAAACTTTTTTTTCATTTTATGTCTCAGATATTATTGAGATTTCCATTCTCAATTACTCTTTGCTAAAATTATTGTGTTAGTCCTCATAGTTTTCAAAATATCAAGGAAAAACCGTAAAAAAGAGAGAATTTCCTTAGTCACAATTACCTGAATTATTTTTACTGTGAATATCCTATGCCTATTTCAATTCACTTTCTCAAACAAAAATGATGTTGGAACATCGTGCATATCTTGAATTTGAGAAATATCATCACAGGGTGCCAAAAATTGTGAACAAAATTTCATCATAACTTTCGATTTTCAAATCAGAACCCTATTTTTTTGTGATTTCGCTGGATTCTACGGTAAAAAATAAGGGTAGTGTCCAAACGTGATTATGCTCTCAAATTCAATAATTCAAGAGTTATTTGACATTTTATGAATTTATGTTATACGTAGGGTCAATTTTATTCGATCTGTTTCCAGACAGACTAGCAATAATACTCTATGACCATAGAAATTTAAATATCTAATTACTTTACATGTAACAGGTATTTTCATTATCCAAGCTTCACTAATTTGATTTCACGAATTGAATTTCCGATATTCAAATGACAAAATTCTGGATATACTTTTCTCTAATTATGTGGCAAATCAGTTCTTTCCGACACATTTTGTGGAACAAAATAGACTGGAACGGATTTATCTATTATTTGTCAAATTTGTGATACAGAAAACTGTTCTACCAACCAACATTTTTCAATGCAAAAATCACTAATAGATATTTATGGAAATTTCCGTCAATTTCAATGAAAAGGCAGTGAATTCGGGAACATAATGTTTAAAACTCGTACAGAAGGCTCATTCTACCACTCGGTCATTTTGAACTCTTGGAAGAATATCAATAAGTTCTGCACTTGTATTATACATATCTAATTCCATATTCACGATGAATGCATTAGAATTATTGGTAGAACTCATCAAATTTTAAATCAGAAATTTCCTTATCTTCTTGAAAGGATGTTGCATACTTCATGAATATCCATTATACTGGATGGAGTACCTACCTAGAAGAAAAAAACCTCTACCTACCAAATGAAATAAAATCATGCAGGACTCCTGTGTGCCAATTCTATTCATATGAAAAAGCGGTAGAATACACTTTATGAATTCAGGAAAAAATCAGCGTGGTGATGAAAAGGGAGTAACAGAAAGTTTGAAACAATTCTGTTGCATTCACCGTGGATATGGAATAGATCCAGAATTTCATTATTTGAATAACGGGGATTCATATCGTCAAATTATAATCTACTTTATTCAATAATGAGTACACCTGTCACTTTGAAATAATTGAATATTTGAAACGCACTCTAGAAACAGATTGAATGAAATTGACCCTACGTATAACATAAATTCATAAAATCAGGAATAACTCTTGAATTATTGAATTTGAGAGCATAATCATGTTTGAACACTACCCTTATTTTTACCGTAGAATTCAACGAAATCACAAAAACATAGGGTTCTGATTTGAAAATCGAAAGTTATGATCAAATTTTGTTCACAATTTTTGGCACAATATTTGAAACACCCTGTGATGATATTTTTCAAATTCAAGATATGCACGATATTCCAACATCATTCTAGTTTGTGAAAATGAATTGAGTATACGCATAGGATATTCACAGTGAAAATAATTCACGTGATAGTGACTATGGAAATTCTCTCTTTTTTACGTTTTTTTCTTAATATTTTGAAAACTATGAGAACTTACGCAATAATTTTAGCGTAGAGTATTTGAGAATGGAAATCTTGATAATATCTGAAACATAAAATGAAAAAAAATATTTTTTTCGAAGAATTTTTTTTTAATTCTTGTATAACCGGAAGTGCCAGAACTTCTAAAATATTTTAGCTGAATAGGGCATCATGAACAATGTCATATTCTGAATTTTCAGATTTCAAATCGGCCCCGTTCTCCAGAAACATCTAATAGGCCTTCGAACTTGAAACACCCTGTATAAATATTCATATAAATATCTAAATATAAATATTTTTGAGAGGTTAAGCTCGATATCGGTGTAATCTGGGATTTGGTACCATAGAAAAACTCGAAACCCTTAACGGCGAACCCCCTCAAACTTAAGGCAAGGACCGCCCTTGATTTGTCGTCATGGAAAGTTATTTGCATCCAATATTTTCATGTGAAAATGGCGAAATGGTATGTTCTAGGAAAGAAGTCATATAGAATTCTATCCTAGAATCAGCATAGGATACCGAGTGAATCGTCTAAAATCAGCTAACGATACAAGGTTTCCGAAAAAAATCTTTTATTTTCTAGAGGGATACCCAGTGAAGGATCTACCGGCATAGTGACGGGGTCCAAGGGGCGGAGCCCCTTCGGCGAGCAGAGCGAGTCTAAGTATATATAAAACCGCTTGCACATATACGTCAAACTTTAAACGTAAAATCACAGCCCAAACGGGACCATCTAGAGCAAAAATGACAAGAATAAGACCCCCCTCAAAATCGTCTGGAGATCCCGGGAAAAATCCCAAACCTTCGATTCTCCCCGCGGTTTTCGAGTATACGGGGTGTTTCGGATCATTTTGACATTTCAAGTCCCATATTTCTGTGGTATCTGTGGACAATTTGACTGTCAGTGTCAGTGACGGCTCGTCGGGGTCGGCAGGGTCGGCCGGGCCGACCCAAAAATTATCGGGAAATAATTCTAGATATTCAATTCATTCAAACTCAATCGGAGTTATCGATTTCGATATCCAAATTCCCTCGGTAATGAATATTTCCACTCAGAACAGGAAAATATAACTTATACCGGCCAATATTTTTTTTCGGACCCACCTAATATTCGATTTCCAAAGCATCCAGCGTTGTTATTCCCTTTCATAAATTGTAACAAACCACAATCGTAAATTCGTAAATGGTCACTTTTCGTAACATCACCCCAAACAGGTTATTCCAGAATTGTACGTAACACCGTAACATTAGGTCTGAAATGTAACACAAATGTTACAATTATACAATTGCAACCTGGAATGTCACTGAAAGCATCTCATCACGTTAGGTCGGCCAAGAGCCGATGGCGGAACCAGCGCTACCGAGAGCGCTACGTAAAGGAAAAGATACTACGACATACGCCCAGAATACGACCACTCAATAGAACGGCACAACAACTCGATGTAAGGTCGCTTCCCAATACACAGGGTCGGCTGGCCGGTTATCCTATTGCAGAGCGTCAAGCAGCAACTTTTCACAGTTTATTTCAAATATTTGATAATTAAATGAATGGTTAATTTATGTATTTATTTATATTTTTATTAAATTATGAGACATTATGTCTTAATCAGAAAAGAACTTATTTATGCCGTTCGATAGTAGCTATTGATTTTCAGATCATGAAAATATAATTAATATATTCAAATGAATGGTTAATTATGGGATATTACGTCTTAATCAGAAAAGAACTTATTTATGCCGTTCGATAGTAGTTAGGTATTGATTGTCTGATCATGATAATATAATTAATATATTCCTAACTTTGAAAACATCCTGATTTCAAAAGTTCTGTAATTTCGAGGGAGAAAATTCGCGAGGAAATAAATAATTCTGCGTGCTTTTCTTGGGAAATAGACGAAACAACGGATGTTAAATATTTTTGTCAGATGTCAGTAATTTTCCGCTTCGTTCGTGAAGGTAAAATATCCGAACGATTTTGGGGTTTTTTCGATGTTGGTAAAGGTCGAACCGCGAATGATATTTTCAATACCTTGTTGGACAATTTTAAAGATTTCAATTTAGCGACTAAATTAGTAGGTCAAACATATGACGGGGCAGCTGTGATGACGGGGGAAATTAATGGGTTACAAGCGTGAATAAAAACAATTGTTCCTCAAGCACTATTCACGCACTGTTATGCACATAAATTGAATTTAGTGTTACAAGATTCGACCAAGAAAATCAATGAGTGTCGCGTGTTTTTTTCGAATCTTTCAGGATTTTCGTCGTTTTTCACTAAATCAAGTAAACGCACTAATATTCTAGAGGAAATTTGCAAAAAAAGATTACCCTCTAGCTCGGAAACTCGTTGGAATTTCAAATCTCGCGCTGTAAAAACAATATTCGATAAAAGAGAAGAATTAATTGAAGTTTTTTATCATATCAGCGACAATTTAGATGAATGGGATGATATTACAATACGTGAAGCTACCGGTCTGAAGAAAATGTTGAATGATTTCGAATTTTTGTTCATTCTCCACTCTTTTAATTTGATTTTTACATACACAGATCCCGTTTTTTCTATAATCCAGCATAAGTTATCAGATATAACTTATTGCAACGCCAGAATCACTTCTTTATTATCGACTCTGAAAAAATTTCGCACAGAAGATGAGTATTTCATTCGCTTATATTCAGAAGTAGAAAAACTCCCAGAAGTAATGCCACCGAGTGCTAGACGTCGAAAACGTAAAATAGATTCCGAAATTCAGCTCACGGATAATTCCTCAATGAAACGGCTTTTTTGTGAAATTCTGGATTTAATTATAACTCAAATTGAAATAAGGTTTAAAGACATTTCATCACTTCATTTTTTGGAACTAATGAATTTTAATAAATTTGATATATACGTTCGTAATTTTCCGGAGTGTGGCCGACCCTCATCTCGAGGGCACGAGCCGTCACTGGTCAGTGTCATGTTAATAATAAATATTCCATTTCGATATATGAAAGTTCTTGAAAAAGTTTGCAGTTTCCAAAATTGTTATTCAATATTTAAATAAATGCCGACAGATAAAATGCAAAGTCTTCGGCGAATCAAAAATTCGATAGATATTTGTCAAAATTTGGAAATGAACATTTATAACATCGAATGCATTTTCCTCAATTCAGGTTTGTTTGAAGGGTTTGTATTATTTGGAATTAATTGGATGAATGTTACTTTATTTCAGGAATTTTTCGTTTATTTTCCACAATCTATAAAACTACATTCCCTTTCGTGAGAATTTGAATTTATTGCGACAGAAGATGGAACTACCAAAGAGAATAGAAGCTTCATTCATCAATTCAGTCTTGGATTGGAGTAAAAGTTATGCTACTATGAAACAGTATTAAACAGATAGAAAGACTCCTTATAGATAATTCACAATTGGCTTTATTACTGGAAAAAAAGAGCCAAGTTAGTCAGATAACAGTCAAAAGTTTCCATGAGTTTTTTGAATATCTAAAATATACACTTCTACGACAGAGGAGTGCAAAAATATAAGTGACCACTCCGTTTTTGAAGAATTTGAGTGCAGTGCTGTTGAATTTATAATGAATAAGTCAAATATTTCATACTAATAATTTCAACTATATATACCCTGTTATATTATTTTCCACTCAACTGAAACATGTATGAATAAGCCTTGGAAATTAGAGACTCTCAAACTTATAACCTGATTTCTCAAAAAGGTTTCACCAAGATAAGATATTGTAGGTAATTGCTTATGAGGTAACATAGGCCATGGGTATTTGAAAGGCAAGTCTATTCATTATGTCTCTTTTTAGTTGGTTTATTATGGCTATACTGAATATTTCTAAAAATAACATTCACTTCAGATATTTAATGGATTCGGTCCTTACTTGGCGGAAATTCATTATAAATAAAATAAAACGAAGTAATTTCCACTATGTTATTTAATTGTTAGCAACAATTGTTTCGCCACACTGTGGCTTCATCAGGCTACATTTCTGAACTGATAAGAGTACAAAGGTTTTCGGAATCTTATATAGGAACAAAATTGACACAAAAATATTCGAAAGGGTATAAATTACAAAGTTATATTGGACCATTTACAGCCTGGGATTTCCAAACTATCGGAAGAAATTCAATAAAGGGGATGAGTTTACATCCGTTTGTTCGTTCAACAGAATATTTTGGGTATTATACCTGTTTATTTCCAGGGATTCTAAGAGTGTTAGTCTTAAGCTCTTGTTTTCTAAATGAAGAATTTTAAAGTTATTATTGAAGGTATGGTCCCATTCTTTTAAGTGATTCGCGTAGGTTGAAAACGAACTATCAGATGTATAACTCTTTTGGTGTTCCTTTATCCTTTTATTGAACGATCTTCCTGTTTGTCCAATATAAACCATAGGGCAATCATTACAGGTTAACTTGTAGACACCGGATTTAGTTTCTTTATCTGTTTTGTCTTTATTGTTTTTAATGAACATCTGTTCATTAAAAACAATAAAGACAAAACAGATAAAGAAACTAAATCCGGTGTCTACAAGTTAACCTGTAATGATTGCCCTATGGTTTATATGAACAGATGTTCATTAAAAACAATAAAGACAAAACAGATAAAGAAACTAAATCCGGTGTCTACAAGTTAACCTGTAATGATTGCCCTATGGTTTATATTGGACAAACAGGAAGATCGTTCAATAAAAGGATAAAGGAACACCAAAAGAGTTATACATCTGATAGTTCGTTTTCAACCTACGCGAATCACTTAAAAGAATGGGACCATACCTTCAATAATAACTTTAAAATTCTTCATTTAGAAAACAAGAGCTTAAGACTAACACTCTTAGAATCCCTGGAAATAAACAGGTATAATACCCAAAATATTCTGTTGAACGAACAAACGGATGTAAACTCATCCCCTTTATTGAATTTCTTCCGATAGTTTGGAAATCCCAGGCTGTAAATGGTCCAATATAACTTTGTAATTTATACCCTTTCGAATATTTTTGTGTCAATTTTGTTCCTATATAAGATTCCGAAAACCTTTGTACTCTTATCAGTTCAGAAATGTAGCCTGATGAAGCCACAGTGTGGCGAAACAATTGTTGCTAACAATTAAATAACATAGTGGAAATTACTTCGTTTTATTTTATTCACTTCAGATGTGAATTAATTAAATTTGGACTTATGCATCATATCATATATGACTATGAAATTGAGAAAGACATATTCTTCTAAATTCCATTATGTCTTTCGAATAGTACTTTGAAGATATTGATTTCAATGACGTATGGAATATATCAGTTGAAATACTAGTCAAAATGTTACGACAGAAATAAATTTTGAAGGATCATTCAGTATATGAAGAATTTTAACATGGCAGTCACTTTCGAAATTGGTATCAATTTTCCAGCAATTCAATGAAGGTATAAAATACTTTAAAAAGCAACTATTTATTGAAAATTTCCATGTCATGAATGAATGATCAAATTTGTATAAAAATGTAGATACCTACCTATTTGTTCACTAAAGTTTCCAATTTTTTAATCGTTATAGGAATAGG
Organism: Harmonia axyridis; assembly: GCF_914767665.1. Taxonomy (NCBI): domain Eukaryota; kingdom Metazoa; phylum Arthropoda; class Insecta; order Coleoptera; family Coccinellidae; genus Harmonia; species Harmonia axyridis. Next base: position 17,956,570 of record NC_059505.1, read on the forward strand.
TGCTATATGGCCATTTCAAAAATGCTATCCTACTGATTTATTCATTGCTTTTCATTTTGGTAAGAATTAAATTATTCATTGATTCAGATCCAAAGTTAACATTTGAAAAAATCAAGTCAATGTAGTTATTCGAACCCACTAATATGGGTCAATAGTATTGGCCGATACAATTTTAGTACCGATTTCAAATACTCAGTTCCTTTTGACTGAAGTAAAAATTGAACAATGATCTTTGTATCTTGAAATGAGTTTTGCACTTTTCCAGTGTTCAACAATGAGATAATTATTAAATTGACTCAAGAAATTAACAGAGTATGCTATATCAGGACTAGTTAATACTGCTGAAGATATTAATAAACCTATTAATTTCTTATATGGTTCATCATTACAACTCTCTTTTGAAGAATCAAAATTCAATTTAGTTTTCACATGTTCACAATCAGACATGTTGAATTATTGCAATACATATTTGAAGAATATAATCGATAGCTTTACTACCTTTTCCATAATTTCTAGTAATATTCATCGCTAATCATTTTTTAGCTTCCCCTGATTTCTTTATCATAAAATTTTCTATCAGAAAATTCATTCAGAATTAACATTAGTTAAAACAAAAAAGTCATCCATGTACAATGCAACAATAGTAAGCCAGTTATTTTTTGATTTATGTAAATACTATGATCAATTGTTGATCTTTTGAAACTTTTATCTATCAAAATTTTATTTACTATATAGGACATAAATTGCCCTGTTTAATTCACCCAGAGCCTCAAGTCTCGTTCTATAACATAGCATCAATACAATCTTCAGATACTGAAAAACTCCTTAGTTCGTCAGGAATTTCCAATAGGTCCTTCAAATTGTTGCAATTATATTGTATTTCTTCACAAAATATGGAATAGAAGAATAATTTGCTGCTCAACTGAAAAATGTATTGATAAACCTTGGAAATGAGGGACTTCTTATAACCTGATTTCTCAGATATGGGTATCCGAAAGGTAGATCTATTATTCATTCTGCCTCTTTTCAGTTTGTTTATTACAGCTATACTGAATATTCCTAAAACAAAAATCTCACTGTAGGTCTTTTCATAGATCTTATCGAACGATTATGTAAATTCCATATTTGTCAAAACTGAAAATAAACATTGAATGCAATTTCTTTATTTCAGGTAGTATTTCTATTAATGAGTCAATTGAATAAATGTAACTTCATTTTAGGGCCCACAAGTAAATATCCAATGGAATGATAGCCCTTAAAATATATCTATTATTCATTTTGAATTGACTTAGAAGAATATCAATATTTTCATCGGCAAGACATAAAACGACAAATTTTCTTTCAAAGTTGAAATTCAGAGAGAAATATGCTAATAATTGTCTATTATAACTATTAAATAAACAAAAAAAAGGACCATAAAAAGGATTACAACTTAACTAACAAACATAAACTTTTTTTGTCAATTTTTCCCACCCAATCATCAATTAAATTTGGACTTATGCATCATACATGTCTCTATAAAGAAGAAATGTGCTAATTTAAAATCTTAATGTTGGGATTATATTATTATTCAATATTCTCTAAAAAATTTTTACAAACCTATACGCATGAATAACTTTCTTGAAAGACTGACGCTCACATTTTGATTATTCATTTCTCCCAAATTCTTCAAAGAAAGAAATTGCCATTTCTGGAAAAATGAGATCTGAGAATTTGGTTGATATCGGTTATTTTTTATTCATTATTAAAGAATACAATATACGATTTATATTTCAACAAAATTTTAAGACATGCGTGTGAGTTGTGACTGACAATTATGATCATAGAGAAATCTTTGTTTATGGTTATGACTGCGTTCGGCAAATCCACACTAGGGATGGGCAAAGGTCAGAAAACTATCGATATCTATATATTGTATCGATATTTTCTGACACTATCGAAATGTGTCGAAATATGTAAGAGTAAAATATCGATATATATCACTGTGATATTTTGGTGTGAGAAAATTCTGTTGATTTGAATAAAGTTTTTCTATCATAGAGGATAATAATAAGATTCAGATGACAAGATTCAGTGGAAAACGACATATTTAGTAGTTTGCTTCCATTTTTATGGAGTATTTTGTCCTCCTGAACATTTATAGGGACATTGATGTTGACGAGGACGCTGTGATTACAAGGTTTTCAAAGGGTTAAAAGTTTTAAAGACCAAATTAGATTATGTGATGTAGTTGCCAATTGTCTTCCATGGGCGCCCGCAGAAATTTTTCTCAGGGGGGGCAAAAAAAAAATTATTGAAAAACGATAAGGCGTCCATGATTGTCATTGAAAACCGGAAAATTGTTGAGAATCCATTACTTTCCTTTTTTCCATGCCCTTTGGATTGAGAAAGTAATATTGAGTGTGTTGTGCTGAAAAATGAGGCAATCAAAATCTTCATATTAAACAATGTAATTTTTTTTTAATTTCTACCTGAATGGTTAAAACCCTGATAAGTAAATAATGGTATTATAATACAACAAATACATAAGGGTACAACTTTTTTTGCGAAATTCGAGGCTTTATTGTAAAAAACTGTTTATACATTTATAATTCAAAGTATTGCCCATCGCTGGTTACTACTTTCTCCTATCTTTCGGACAGCGTACGAATTGAAAAAACTGGTCATCTTTTGAAGCGATCCACGAATCGATTCAAGTTTTTACTTCTTCATAAGATCGGAAGTGTTGGTCAGCCAGGCCGTGTGCTATCAATTGAAACAAGTGATAGTCCGTGGGAGCAACGTCTGGAGAATACGTCGGGTAGGGTTGTGGGGTAGGAATTCCCATTTTAACGTTTCCAAGTATATCTTGACTACTTTCGCAACATGGGGTCGAGCATTGTCATGCAGTAAAATCAATTCATCTTCTCTCTCGTTGTATTGCGACGGTTTGTTTTTCAATGCTCGGTACAAACGCATTAATTGCGTTCGATAACGATCGCCTGTGATTCTTTCAGTCATAATACACTACGCCGAGCTGGTCCCACCAAATACTGAGCATGACCTTAGAACCGTGAATATTCGGTTTGGCCGTCGATGTGGAAGCATTGTCAGGATATCCTCATGATTTTATGCGCTTGGGATTATCGTAATGAATCCATTTTTCGTCTCCAGTCCCAATCCGATGCAGAAACCCCTTCCGTCTTTGTCTTGCAAGCAGCTGTTCACAAGTAAATAAACGTCGTTCAAACACCTCGCGGCTTTAACTCGTACCGCACCCAATTTCCTTGTTTCTGAGTCATTCCTATGACTTTCAGGCGTTTTGAAATGGCTTTTAGTGACACTCCTATTGATCCTACAATTATTGTTGCGTTTGACATGAGTCTTGATCAATTATTGCCTCCAATTCTGCATCTTCAAAAAACTTCTCTCTTTCACCGCGATGCTGGTCTTCGACATCAAAATCACCATTCTTGAAGCGTTGAAACCACTCATCTATTTCTTTATTTATTTAATCAAACGGAACAAGCCATTTCACTGATGTACCAGAAAATAACTAAACCTAGACATAAACAATATCGTTGGTACGTTCTTCCACCAATATCGTTCTCACTATATATTTTAGTAGAAAATTGAAACCTCCCGCAAATGACGAGAATTTGGCTCGTAAGCTAACATGGTTGATCGTGAATAACTTTATGATGCAGACACAAATCGACTAACATGTCAATGGCGTTATGTTCACAAATACCTAAACTTATTGTATGACATCTACGATATATTTATTTCCACTACCACTTACCGTTACAGCCATCTATTGCAAAACGGCGGACGCAAAGTTGTACGCCTTATATAAATATTCATATGAATATCTAAATATAAATATTTTTGAGAGGTAAGGCTTGATATCGGTATAATCTGGGATTTGGTCCCATAGAAATACTCGAAGCTCATAACGGCGAACCCTCTCAAAATTTAAGGCTAGGACCGCCCTTGATTTGTCGTCATGGAAAGTTATTTGCATCAAATATTTTCATGTGAGCAAGGGCCAAACGGTATGTTCTAGGAAAAAAAATCATATAGATTTCCACCCTAGCATCAGCATAGTATACCGAGTGAATCGTCTGAAATCAGCTAACGATACAAGGTTTCCGAAAAAAATCTTTTATTTTCTAGAGGGATACCCAGTGAAGGATCTACCGGCATAGTGACGGGGTCCAAGGGGCGGAGCCCCTTCGGCGAGCAGAGCGAGTTTAGATAATAAAACACTTCCCACAATATCAGAGTTGACTGATTTCCTGTCTAAAAGATGTCAAATTTGGAAACAATTGAAAACAAAAGCAAACCTTCAACTAATCCCTATCGAGAAAACAAAATACATACAAATTTAGCAACGCAAAAGCAAACATGTTCATTTTGTAAAGAAAATCATTTCAATTATAAATGTCATAAATTCTTAGAAATGTCTACAAACGAAAGATTAGAAGAAGTTAATAGAACCAAGCTTTGCACCAATTGCTTAAGGGATAATCACTCACAATCAAAATGCAAATCACTTTCTAATTGTCGAATTTGTAAGAAAAGGCACAATACGTTACTCCATAACAATACTAAAAGCGATACTAAAAGTCCAAATTTCTCGGTAACCGACGCATCTAGTAATTATTCAGTGCCTACTCAGGTAGAAGAAAACGAAAATCCAAAAACCCATCAACCAAATTCGACTTTCACCTCTGTACTAGACAATAATCCGACTAATTCTCTATATTCAAAAGGTTCTCAGGTAATACTACCAACGGCTAAAATTAATATTCTTGACTCAAAGGGAAACTTAATATCGTGTAGAGCAATTTTAGATACTGGGTCACAAAGCAATTTCATATCTTCATCTTTAGCCAAAAAACTTAATCTCAAAGTTTCTAAAATCAATCTCCCAGTTATAGGTGTTAATGGTTCCACAAGTTATATTCAAGGGAGATTGGAGACGTCATTTATTTCAAATAATCGAAATTATCAAACAAAAGACAAATTTTTAATTGTTAATAAAATTACAAATCATATGCCTCAAATTTCTTTTGACATTTCAAATTTAAATCTGCCGGATCACATTACTCTAGCTGACGACTCCTTTTACAAATCCGGTTCTATTGATGTATTGTTGGGTGCTAGTATGTCCTAATCCCTGGACAAATTAAAACCAATCGTAACTGCCCCACATTACAGAATACCAAACTAGGTTGGATCGTTTCAGGCCCAATTAATTACGCAAGGCATTTGAATTCACCCGTCCTCTGTAATATAAATATTAACAATAATGAACTGCATGAGCAACTTCAAAATTTTTGGAAACTTAAAGAAGTAGAAGATAAAAGACATTTTACACGAGAAGGAATTCATTGTGAGGATCACTTTTTGAAAAATTTCACACGTAACCCACACGGTAGATTCGAAGTAGCTTCACCTCTGAAAGAAAATTATGTTGATCTAGGCGACTCTAAGGAAATTGCATTACATAGATTAATTTTTTTAGAAAGGAAATTTTCCAAAAATCCAGAATTCAAAAGGCGATATGTTGACGTTATTAATGAATATTTGAGATTGGGTCATATGACTCAAATCGATTCGAACAATGATAATGTCAAGTTCGAATATTACTTACCACATCACGGAGTTTTGAAGGAAAGCAGTTCAACAACAAAATTACGGGTAGTTTTTGATGGATCTTGCGAGAGTAATTCAGGTCTATCAATAAATGACGTTTTGAACGTGGGACCTACTATTCAAAATGAATTTTTTTCAATCGCATTAAGATTTCGGAAACACAACATAGTTTTTACAGCAGACATTGAAAAATTCTACCGTCAAGTATCAGTTACCTGTATTCGATATGCCAAATGACGACATTATAAAAACATTAGGATTAATTTGGAGTCCAAGTTCCGATGAATTTAAATTTAAAATTTGCAAGGATAATATTACCAACATTTCTAAACGTTCGATTCTTTCATGCATTTCAAAAATTTTTGATCCTCTAAGTTTAATTGGTCCAGTTACGGTTCAATCTAAATTAATATTACAAGAATTGTGGAAATTGCGATGTGATTGGGATGACCCTATTCCAACCGATCTCCAAGAATCATGGAAAACTTTCTACGATCATTTAACAGCAGTTAATCAAATCAAAATTCCACGTCAAGTGACTATTAGTGAATATACGGACATAGAAATGCATGGCTTTTGTGATGCTTCAGAATTGGCCTACGGCGCCTGTATTTATATTCGCACAACAGACATTCGTGGTAAATATCATTCAAAATTATTGTGCGCTAAGTCTAAAATAGGTCCCTTGAGAGAAGTAAATTTACCACGATTGGAATTGTGCGGTGCATTGCTATCAACGCGCTTGGCAAAAAAGGCTGAGGAATCATTAAATATTCATCCTATAAGGAAAACATCAAAATATTTTCCTTATTTTAGAATCACACCAAAGTGTGATTCTCTCATCTGTCTATGATGTAAGTCATGTATCAAGCTATTCCGCTTCGTTTTTAAAGATCAAAATTCTGTCGTTGTTCGTATTAAAAAATTCAATACCAACCTTGTTATACTTCTGTTATCAGTGTGATCGGATTTGAAATGAAATTATGGGAATGGTATAAGAACATCTTACAAATTAATAGCAGTAGCCGAGAACAGCAGACGCTCTGTGACGTTTGTTTGATAAATCTTTATGGATCTGTAAGATCTATGGCCACGAGACTAAAATATTCGTTCGCTCTCAGAGTCTTGCCGAACGCCCCATACAGCACCCGACATCTATTGGACGTCCATTTCAAGTCTAAACGTCCATGGACATTGAAGGGATGTCTATTGTACGTATCGAGTGTCTCAATTCGTTGTCTAGTGAGGGTATCTCAGAACCCTTTAGAGCTAAAAAAAATGAAAAAGGATTCATTGGTGTAATAATTAATTTCTTTAATGCCATTTGTTTTGAAGTTATAATACAAACTTATGTTTTTCAAATGTAAACCAAAACAATTTCTATAACAGAGAGAATTGCTTAATTTTTCCTTTTCAAAAATATATAAGATGATATACCGAATCTAACTGTTAACACGTCTTACGAGCTACTCCTTAATCGTTGCATATTTTCTTCGAGAAATACCGATCTTTTTATAGTGAATTTTTGAGTGATGGTTCCTGTGCTTCCTGAGGTATGAAAACCACAGATAATCTGAAGAATATAACCTTTTAAATTAGGTTTTGTGTATTCTATTTTTTCTTGTTCGCCCTGACTTGTTCATTGTTTACTAAATATACGCAGTTCCATTGCGTCGATAACCCCTCCAGCTGCGCGTGATACCTACGTTGCGTCGGTACGCTTCGCTTCGTTTTCCGCTTGGTTTGTTTGCCTGCCGCTCAGTACCTTTCTTGCTTTGACGGGAGAATTATACAAGTCTGCTTCCAAACTCAACAGCGTGGGCGTCGTAAGTCTTCGCACTGTTGGCAGGGTAGTTTTCACATTGTTAGGTCATATAAACTTAAATCCTTCATCTATTTACCTCCCTATTCCTTCCCGTGGCCAACCTTATCTGTGTAAGTCTCTCTTATCGGCCCAAGAGAGTGAAGTTCGTAAATTCCCTTTCCACCTTTCCATTTAACCCAGAATATACAGTAGGAAAATGGCTAAATGCCATATATGCTCGAAACAAACAGCCTCCACTGAATTCACAAATTGTTCTAAATGCAAGAAACATTTTCATGTGGAGTGCTTGTGTTTGCTGCCTGATGAGTTGAGTCTGATTGATAAAGATTGGATCTGTAGCTATTGTAAGAAGGAGGGTCGTTCACTTCGTAGTGGATCGGTATCATCCCCTTCCCAGCATCTGAATAAACCGGTCTCGACTTTAAACTCACAGTCTTCCTCGGCTTCCTCACTCAGTGGTGATCAATTCGCTGCCATTATGGCAAAATTAAACGAAATGTCTCTTGATATGTCTACCATAAAATCCACCCAACTAGCGATACAGTCAGATTTATCCGAGTGCAAGTCTGTTTTGAAGGAACATTCTGAGGATTTGCGCCGTCATCAGAGCCTTCTCGATGAACATTCCAACTCCATCATTAAGCACGAAACTGATATCAAGGCCTGCACTTCTAAAATGCGGAGTTTAGAGGAATCAAATGAACAACTTTCTGTCGCGATTGATAACGCCAGCACCAAAATATCCGAGATTGAGATTCAGCCGGCTGAAATGTTGGAACGCTTACGTAGGTCCCACAACATACTGATTCGCGGAATTCCTGAAGCTAGCCCCGCGGATGACGAGGCGAGTGTTCCTCAAGTTCTCGACCGCGTGAATCCAGATGCTAATTCGCAACGTACCTCCATCTCTAGAATAGGAGTATCGACTAACAACCGTCCAAGAATTCTCAAAGTATCTTTCAACAACCCACTGATAGTCACGAGAATTCTCAAAGACAGGCGAGTCATCGCCAGCGTACGCGACTGGCGGAAATATAGCATTACTGACGATAAAACACCTTTACAAGTAAAAGAGCTCAATGATTTGCGTGCCGAACTAAAGCACAGAATCAACGCGGGCGAGTCTAACATCAACATCAAATATATCTCCGGTAAGCCTACTATCACAAAGATCTCCACTTCTAAGAGTGCAAAAAACTAGACATTCTCCATGAGTGGACCATCCTTTATACCAACGCACAGTCTCTGTTCTCCAAGTACTTGGAATTGTTAGCTTATGTGGACGTCCATCATCCAACTTTCATCTTGATCGCGGAATCCTGGCTTCATCCTGGTATTCCAGACTCACTGGTTTCCATACCCGGTTATTCGATTTATAGGCAGGACAGTACAACAACTGTGGGTCATGGTGGTGTTTGCATGTATGTGGCCACGAATATCTCTTTATCTTTTTCTCTGAAAGTAACTAACCTTGACCTGCCAGGAATTGACAATATATTCCTTGATCTGTTGGAGGAGAAGTCTTGCTTCTTCACCATCGGCTGCATTTATCGACCTCGCCCTTGCCAATCCGATACTTCACTGGCTGCTCATCTGGGTAGTCTTTCCACGACCAAGCGCAATCTATATATAGCTGGTGATTTCAACATGCCCGATGTTGAATGGCCTATGACATCAAAGACCTATAATTCGGCATCTAGCGTTTATGTAGACGCTATCCGCGACTACAACCTCTTTCAACTGGTGGACTTTCCTACGCGCTTTCGCAGTTTGCAGACTCCTTCTCTTCTAGATCTATTGCTAACGAACGATACTGACCTTGTTTCCAAGATTGAACAATATCCACCCTTAGGCAAATCAGACCACATTATCTTACTCTCCACCATTCATATGAGATCACGTACACCATCCAATAGGTCAAGAAAACATTTGAAAATCATAGACTATCATCAACTTTGTCTGAGACTGGGGGACGTCGATTGGAGTACACTTCTTGCGCCCAATACTGATACTGAGGAGATGTGGGCTGTTTTTACCACAACCCTTCTAAACTTGACCAATGAATGCTCATCTGTGAGAAATATTGTTTACATACCAGCTAAGCCCTGGATCGATCAAAATATCCTTAGACTAATACGTCACAAGAAGTCCATATGGCAACGTTACCTACGTCATAAGCAAGTAAGAGACTACGAAGACCATCGACGTTTCTCCAATTCACTTTCATCACTAATTGCCGATTCCAAAAGGGAATTTGAATCCAATCTAATACATTCTAAGAACAATAAAAAGTTTTTCAAATACGTCAGATCAACCCTTAATTCTAAAGTTGACATACCATTGGTTCGCAATTCTAGCAATACTCCTTGCTCCTGTCCCGAGGAGACGGCAAACGTCCTAGCTGATTCCTTTGCTGCCTCTTTTACAAGAGGAGCCCACCAACTTCCAAGATTGAACGTTGAGAGGAATTCTTCTGAAATAACAGAGTCTTCTTTCGACCCTGCAGTCGTTGAAGCCCATTTATCTGCACTCAATGTTAACTCCTCTCCTGGTGCGGATGGTATCACTGCTAAAATACTCAAGGAATGTGCCCAACCTCTTTCGTATCCTCTTTCTATTTTGTACAAACGTTCACTTCAAACATCCAGCCTACCCTCTGCTTGGCGTAATGCACTTGTAACGCCAATTTTCAAGAAGGGAGATAAACGTGACGCAGAAAATTATCGTCCAATTAGTCTGGTTCCGATTGTGGCAAAGGTGTGCGAGAAGATCATCTTGAGTGGTGTCCTTGAGTTTGCACTTAGCGGTAACCTTATTCCCGAATGTCAACACGGCTTCCTTCCTGGTAGATCAGTCATTACTAACCTCCTTGAGTGCGTAAACTCCTGGTCCGAGTCCCTTGATAAGGGCTGTCCAGTCGACATTGTTTATCTGGATTTTTCTCGGGCATTTGACCGTGTACCACATGATCTTCTCTTACATAAACTCGAACATCTTGGGGTCCGCGGCCGCCTGCTTTCTTGGATTGAAGCATTTCTTACCGATCGAACCTTCCAGGTTCGAGTCGATAAATCTCTCTCTTCGGCGAGACCTGTTGGAAGTGGAGTTCCACAGGGTTCTGTTTTGGGTCCACTACTTTTTCTCCTCTACATCTCTGATTTACCCAAGATCTTCAACTCTCAGTGTTCCCAATTTGCCGACGATACCAAATTATTCGGTAACCCCAACGTGGCAGCTCATCTGATTCAGGAAGACATGGAGAAATTGAACCATTGGTGCCAGGAGTGGAGGTTGCCTCTGAACTACGAGAAGTGTGTTGTTCTGCACTTGGGTGCTCGCAATCCCCGTCGTCAGTACTATATAAATAACAACCCCATCGCTACTTGTAGTAGTCATGCTGACCTTGGTGTAATTATGTCAGAGAATCTAAGCTGGTCCGACCACATTCTTCAAGCGGTAAACAAGGCCAAGAGAACTTTATTTATGGTTCAGAAAGCTTTTGGTAGATGTGATCCCTCCACCTGTGCTATCCTTTACAAACTTTACGTGAGACCCATACTGGAGTTTGCTGGCCCTGTGTGGAGTCCATCATTAAGTAGAGACTCGGCGTTGTTAGAGAGCGTCCAGCGACGGGCAACTCGTTTGCCCTACGGCATCTTACGTCCCAGTTATGGTGAAAGACTGTCCATCATGAATCTGTCCACGTTTGATGACAGGAGGCTGCGTGGTGATCTCATCATTACTTTTCGTGCTCTTCACAACATTTTTGGAGTTGACCTCAGTGGTCTCTTCAAGTTGAACCTGGACGACCGTCTGCGAGGTCACGCTTTCAAGCTGAGGAAGGAAAGTTTCAAAACATCCCAAAGACAGTTCTTCATCACAAACCGCGTGTTTACCGTTTGGAACTCTTTACCTTCATCGGTGGTGAACTCAGTTTCTGTGAACTCTTTTAAAAACAACTATGACACCTGGTTTCGTCGCGAGTGAGTGCTACTTGTGGAGCTGTGAATTACTTTTTCTTTTGTAATGCATTTTTTTTAAGTTTCGGTGTATTTTTTTCATATATTTCAATTTTTGTGAGTTTATAGGCTTGGCCTCAACTCTTTACCTTGTAATAATAATAATAATAATAATATATAAATATCGGGTAGAGCTCGGTCGTGTCCGGTCCTTGTGGTCTCCCTGGTTCTCGTCGAACTTCTGGTCCTCTTACACGTGATCCTTGGACCTGTCCTTCGCTTCCTAGGAATTTTCTCAGTACCTAAAAGAACAGCTTTTTGCATTATATTACATATATACTCACTAAGTCCCAGTTGCTTGATATTCCTCTTGAGATTTTTGGGCACTATTCCAGTTGTTGAGATGATAATTGGAATAGTTTTCGTTGATATCATTCCCCACTGGCGCTTTATCTGAAATTCGAGGTCCCTATATTTTGAATATTTTTCGACCTCCTTTTGTCGCAGGTTGTTGTTATTTGGTATTGCTACGTCAACGAGTAATGCTGTCTTTTGATGTTTATCGACTAGTAATATATCTGGTCTATTGTGAGGGACTGTTTTATCAGTCAAAACTGTACGATCCCAGTACAGCTTATTGCGTCCGTTTTCCAGGATGGTTTCCAGTCGGTACTTGTAGTATGGCACTTTTTCAGAATGAATTAGTGTTAATTTAGTTGCCATTTCTTGGTATAGTATCTTTTCAACTGCATCGTGTCTCTCTTTATATTCATTTCCTGCAAACATTTGACATCCTCCCGTGATATATTGTATTGTCTCATTTGTTGGACACCCATATCGGCATCGTTCGTCAGTAATAGTTCGATCCTTTATGATATGCCTGCAGTAATTTCTAGTTGAGATCACTTGATCTTGGGTGGCTAAAAGAAAACCTTCCGTTTCTGGGTACATTGCACCTGATGTGAGCCAATAGTTCGACACTTCAATGTCGACATGATCCTGGTTCACCTCGTTGAAATGTCTTCCATGCAGGGGGTTCCCTCTCCATCTTTCCAGTTTTTCTTGGTTTGTCTGGTGGTTGAATGAAAATTGCTCCTTGTGAAGTTGTAAAGGTGTTGATTCTTCTGCTTCACACAGTATTTTGTAGAGCTCTGATGTACTTGCTTGATCTCTGAAGTATTCCCGTAGGCTTTCTATCTGCCCACTAGCAAGTTCCATGATGTCCGTAAGACCTCTGCCTCCTTTTTTTCTCGGCAGTGTAGTCCTCTCAATGCTGCTTTTCGGATGGTGCTTGTTTGCTTTCGTCATCAACGTTCTCATTTTACGTTGCAAGTTTTCGATGTCTGTTTTGCTCCATGGAACTATACCGAACGAGGAGTATGTTAGAATTGAACATGCATATGTGTTGATGGCTCTCGTCATGTTTCTGCTGTTGAGGCCTGTCTTTAAGATTTTTTTGATTCTCCTAATGAACTCAGTCGTTAAGTCTTGCTTCATTCTTTGGTGGTTGATTCGTCGGTTCTGTTTCATTCCAAGATATTTATAAATATCATTCGACTTCATTGCTTCTATTTGCTGTCCATTTGCAAGAGTGATCGGTACATCTTGTATTCTTCCTCTCACTACGCTGAGAGTACGACATTTGTCCAATCCGAATTCCATATCTACATCTTTCGAAAAATGTTCCACTAGTTTGACCATAATTTCTAGGTGGTTCTTATTGCCTGTTATCAGTTTCAAATCATTCATGTACAGCAAATGATTGAGGATGGTAGTATTGTTATTTCCTTTAATGTTGAAACCCTTTTCAGTAGCGTTTAGCTGTTTAGAGAGTGGGTTCAGCGCCAAGCAGAACCATAAAGGGCTCAAGGAGTCTCCTTGGAAAATCCCCTTCTTAATTGGAATCAGTTTGGTTTTTATGTTTGCCGCGGAAAGCTCGATGTTCGTTTTCCAATTGTCCATTGCAAGCTTTAGAAAATTGGTTATAATTGGATCGATCTTGTACACCCCCAAAATTTTCTTCAGCCTGCCATGTGGAAGTGAGTCGAAAGCCTTCTTATAATCAAAATAAGTCATGAAAAGTTTTCTACGTTTCTTGAAGGCTTGGTTGCATATGATGGAATCTATTACCAGCTGTTCTTTCGATCCTTGTGCATTCTTGGAACATCCTTTCTGCTGTGTTGTAATTATTTTATTTTTCTCGCAATGTTTGTAGATACGAGATGCTAAACATGATGTGATGATTTTGTATATTGTTGGTAGGCATGTTATAGGTCTGTATTTTGATGCATCCATAGTGTTTTGAAAATTCTTCGGTATTAGGTAAGTGATACCTGTTGGAAAAATGTTGACATTTCTGTTGGATAATGTATTATGTTATTTATGTATTCGACTAGCCTGCCGTGCAGACACCAGAACTTCTTCAACCAGAAGTTGTGAATTCCATCTGGGCCTGGAGATTTCCAATTGTGGGTGTTCTTCAATATTTCCTGTAGTTCTTCAGACGTTATTACACTATGTGGCATTCTTTCTATGGTCTCACATGATTTCTCTTCTCTTTTTATCCAACGCGCTTTGGAGTTGAAAGGAGTTGGTATTGACAGTTGATCGGTCCAAAAACTCTCCATATCTTCGGCGCTTGGAGGACTCCCTAATTTTGTTGACGTTTGTTCATTAAGCATTCTATAAAATTTCTTTTCGGAGTTTTCAAAAATCATATTGTCATGTTTTCGTTTATAGCTCTCATTGTATCTTCTCAGTCGTTCAGAGTATACACTTAATTTTTGTTTGAGCGTATCTAGAGTTTCTTGAGCACTTCCATTGTTGGCGTCGTAGTTTGCATGTCGCCTATGGCGATCCATAATTGCTTCCACTATTTTTTGTAGTTTTCTCGACGGAGAACCTTTTTCAAATTGTGTTAACCTTTCTATATCTTGTCGGAGGCTATGTACTTTTGCTTCTAGCTTATTTTGCCAATGTGGTTTGTTATGCTGTTTTTTTTGTGCTGGTTGCTCACTTCTAGGTTTTGGCTTCACGCCGAGCACTGCTGATATTGTAGAGGCTGTACAGTAGGTAATAAGATGCAATGACTCTAGGTTCTGGTCATTCGAAAAAAACGGTGGAATTATCTCTTTGTTCATTATGTGCAGAATATGTGAGAGTTTTTTCGATGTCTTCAGTCTAGGAAGAATTGGTCGTTTAAGAGGATCAGTACCCTCGAATTCTATGAAATATCTATTCATTGTAACAGATAATTGCTCTAATAGATCTCTTCGACTTTCTTCACGGTTTTCCATAGTTGCAGTTTATATATTCCGCCATTGCTCATCTCTTACTAGTGCCAAATCTCCGCTGTTTTGTTCCTCAGTATTAATTTGTGCATTGGTGTTGTGTTGGTTTTCAGCACAATCGTAGTTTTCTTCAATTGTCACTTCGTTGTTAGTGGGGTTCCTATTCTGTAGCCTCAGTTGGACTTCATTTTTTATTGTGTTAAGTCTCTCATCGGGTACAAGTTTATTTCTCAATATGACCCGGTATTGGTCAGCTACTCTTTGTTCAGAAACTTGAAGTTCGGGATAGTTTCTGTGGAATTCTGCAAACAGCTTTTGCCGGTAGCCTATTTTATCCTCTTCCATATTAGTTACTTCATAGTATATGCGCATGATCGTTTCATTTATCGAACTTGTCCATTTCATGCGTCTTCTTGGTAGACCTGCTTGAGTGAGTGTTGGTTAGGGATCCTGCACAGCACCTTCAGCAGTCGGAGAAACACGTGTTATTCTTCTCCTAGAATGTTGAGATTGTGGAGGCGTAGCATTTTGTTCGACAGACGCCCGTCTCCTTAGCACTCTGTCACCGACGTCCCGCATACTGTCATGTCCAGCGCCGGCTCCAGACACGCCCTAACGAACCTCAGGCAGCGGCTCTATATTTCTATTCCTTAAATTCACCATCATTCATGGGTTCCTCCGTGTCGTGGAGGAGATGGCATTTGATCGCTTTTCACGATCCGCAGAGCTACGGTGGAAGAATTCTTGAGCTGCTTTCCACACGGCTTCGTCCGTTACCCTGGACAGGGACCCTTCGACAGGTTACAGCTTCCCGGGTCAGGGAGCTCCTGGAATCTGCGGTGGGCAGGAGTCGATTTAACTCTCCTGATAGGTGAATCGTTAGGGATTTCCTACCGCTACCCCGGATTATTATTATTATTATGATTATTATATAAAGGTATGAGTAGAGGTATAAACCTATAAACTCAATAACAGAAATGAAAATATGAATTCCACAGTACAAAAAAAAAAGGATAATAACACAACATGAACACTCAAGCACTGGCCCACCGGTCGAAACTGTTTTTGAAGGCATTCACGGATGGCGAGCCAACAATACTCTCCGGAAGGTGATTCCATAGGTCGAAAACACGATTGCAAAGAAAATACCCTCTGCAAGGCAGCCTGAACTTTTCCTTCCGCAACTTGAAACGATGTCCTCGAAGTCGCTGGTCAGCATTTAGTTGGTACAGATGAGAAACGTCTACACCGAACATACCATTAAGCGCTCGGTATGTGGTGATCAAGTCCCCACGTGTACGGCGGCTGGCAAATGATGGGAGGTCAAAGATAGTTAGTCTCTCCTCGTAGGATGGGCGGGACCGACCGTAAGGAAGACGTGTAGCTCGTCGCTGAATTGACTCTAGAAGCGTGGTATCACGGACTAGTGTTGGAGACCAGACAGGATCAGCGAACTCCAAGATTGGGCGCACGTAAGATGTGTATAGTGTCTTACAAACCTGTATGTCGCTTCGAGGAAAGGCTTTCTGAATCATATACAACACTTTTTTGGCTCTGTTGGTGATGTACAGAATATGCTCTGACCAGGATAGATTTTCAGAGATAATAACACCAAGGTCAGAATGCGTCTTGGTGGACTCGACCACGTTGCCTGATATATGATAAGCGGTCCTCGGATTGTTTTTGCCTATGTGAATCACTATGCATTTTTCAAGATTCAGTGGAAGGAACCACTTCCTTGACCACTCATGTAGGGCTCGAAGGTCATCCTGGATCAGAGCAGCATCAGAGACGGGATTTCCGTATATTTTCGTATCATCGGCGAACAGTGAGCACTTGATCCTCAACAGACCTGGCAGGTCCGAGGTATATAGGATGAATAGGATAGGTCCAAGTACCGATCCCTGGGGTATACCACTGGTAACGCTTCTGGCACTCGATAGGGAATCACCCACACGAACACGAAACATCCTGTTTGAGAGGAAAGAACTGATCCAGGCAAGAAGGGGGCCGCGTATACCAAGATTTTTAAGCTTCGCTAACAGTCGTTTGTGTGGTACCCGGTCGACCGCCTTGGAAAAGTCCAAATACACCACATCGACTGGAGTACCACTATCCAACATACTCGACCAATCGTCAATACATGTTAATAGGTTGGTTATTATAGATTGACCTGGCAGAAAACCGTGCTGACTGGCTGGAAGGAGATTGTTTTCCGTAGCGAAGTGAATTATCTGGTCGAGAATAATTCTCTCACAGACTTTGCCAACGATGGAAGTCAAACTAATTGGGCGGTAGTTAGAAGGATCCAGCTTGTCACCCTTTTTGAAAATAGGTGTCACCCTTGCTTCGAGCCATGAAGATGGAAGAGTGCCTGAAGAAAAAGATTTGTCGAATATAATAGACAAGGAATGGGTGAGACTGAGAGAGCAGTTCTTAAGGACAGATGCGGTAATGCCATCACAACCTGGCGAAGTAGATGCTCTGAGTTCAGAAAGATGCCTTGATATTAATTCGGGTGGAAAACTAACTGAGTTCAACTCATTTCTGGACTGCCAGAACGGTGCACCTGGAACAAAAGCTGGTTCGAAAATGAGGATGCAAAGCTCCTGGAGAACTCTTCGGCCATCTCCTGCGATGAGTCACAAATCATGCCGTCACTACCTCGAACTAGAGGCACCGAGAACTTAGTATTCATAGCAGACCTGATGTATTTGAAGAAGTGCTTGGAGTTTCCGGAAGAGGCATCCAATTGCTCTCGAATTTTCTCTTGGCGTCCAAAATTACCTTACCCAAAGCATTGGAGTAGTTGCGTTGAACCATAAAATCATCATCTCCTCCACTACGCAGATATCTCTGCCACAAAGCTTTTTTATGGCGAATCATCTGCTAAACTCTGTCGTCAATCCACGGCTTGGAAGGAATACATATCCTCGACGTCTCGTGCGAACATCTCTCAATCTCGGCAAACAGGCAATCATAAAAGGCCGTCCATGTCGTCTCGACGTCCATGGAAGGTGGTAGAATATCTTGCCAGTCAACCCCATCAAGACCATCACGCAAACGCTGAAAGTCAATTTGCTTCATCTTCTCAGTAGTTTTGGTGGCACACTTGGTGATACTCAATTGGAGCTGAGAGACCAGCGCTATATGGTCCGATTTATCGAATGGTGGGTCTTGAGTTATGGAAGAAACAAGATTCTCGTCATTAACGATGATCAAGTCGAGGAGGGACGGCACCTGCCGATGTCTATAGCGAGTAGGGAATTCAACAAGTTGGTACAAATTGGCGTCTCGGATAGTATCCACGAAAACGCCTGAGGGAGAGCCATACGATCTATCACTGGAGAGTGGCCAGTAAGCATCCGGCATGTTGAAATCTCCAGTCACATAGAGATTCTTTTTGGTAGTGCATCGTGCGTACTTGGCCGTGGCCTTTACACACAACCCAAGCTGAGACCTTCTGATTTGGAGGTGGATATGTCGACGAAAATGTTGTCAAGTCCAGGTAAATCAGCCGAGGAGACCTCAACACTGAAATTTTTCGTGATTTCATCAGCAATGTACAGGGTGGGCAAATAAGCGAGGAAAGCGGCTATATCTCAGGAATCACTCATCGTAGAGACTTGCGGTAAAAAATTTTACTACTAAAGTAAACAAAAGAAAACACTGGAAATTGTTTTGAAGTTCATACCTCCACCGCTAGGGGGCGTAATAGCTGTCGTCGAGTAGAAAAATGCATTTTACTCAAAAAATTTCCATATTAAGTTGGAAAAAAAATATCATCACTGTAAACCTTGGAAAATTGTCTATCTTTTCAAATTGTCACTTTCGATTTTGCGACATCAAATAAGGGTGGATGAAAGATATAAATCTAACTGATTGAAATGTCTGTAACTTCAGTTTGGCTCAATATTTTTGAGCAGATTAGATCTTATTTAAGAGATAACATCTTGTTGATTGAGGAAAAAATATACTCATGATGAATTTGATTCAGCTGCTTCCGATAGGGAGCGCTAA
This sequence comes from Harmonia axyridis, assembly GCF_914767665.1. Lineage (NCBI taxonomy): Eukaryota > Metazoa > Arthropoda > Insecta > Coleoptera > Coccinellidae > Harmonia > Harmonia axyridis. The sequence continues at coordinate 17,975,304 of NC_059505.1, forward strand.
GTCAGAAGTTCATTGTTTGTTCATTTTTCTCCGAAATTTCAAATGTAATGATAGAATTTTCTCAACAGAAATAGAAATTTCATTCAATTTGCATGAAATAACCTGAAAGTCGCAGAGCGATAGCTTCAGGCGTTCTGGAGTTATGACCGAAAGAAGTTATTCCCAAACTGATGCACTGAAAATCCAAATTGTGTCTTTTGATTCTATGGACACACATCCCAGAATTCAAGGAAAGGAGTCTAATCAAAAACAATGTTTAATGGACCATATAAATGACCTGACTAAATATGACAAAATTTATTGTCGTAAGTGTTCGAATTGTCTTCCGTCTCGTAGCACACATTTTTCTAATCTTTGTTTTGTGGATAAAACTGCCGCTTCGATTTCGGCCGCTGATAGTTGTTGAATGGCATTTCGGATTCTATTTTGCATGTCTATTTTCGTTGTGGGTTGTGTTTGATACACAATGTCTTTTATGCGTCCCCATAAATAAAAATCGAGACACGTCAGATCTGGTGACCTGGCTGGCCAAGGAAATAAGCTTCCCCGTCCTATCCAGCGCCACAGGAAAGTTCCATCGATGTGGTTTCTCACATCAATTGCCAAATGAGCTGGACATCCGTCCAATTGCAGGAAAATGTTTCTCCTGGTTGCCAATGGCACTTCTTCTAATAAGATTGGCAAACCGTTAATTAAAAAATTTAAAAAAATAGCACCAGTTAATGGTCTATCAAAAAAGTGGGGCCCAATAATACGATTTTTTAAAACTACACACCACACGTTCAGGCTCCAGCGACCTTGGTTTTGCACTTCTCGCATCCAATGAGGATTTTCAACAACCCAATAATGTGAGTTATGTCTATTGACTCCCCCATCACTACGAAAGGTAGATTCTACGTTCCACAAAATTTTTGTTAAAAAATGCCTATCTTCCCTAATCATCCCCAGTATCCAGTGACAATGATTCAATCTATGATCGAAATCTTCATGATTCAGGGACTGATGTAAAGCAATATGGTAGGCATGTAGTCTGAAGAAAGAAACCACACGTAAATAAGTAGTCAAATAACAATGTTGTGATTTCACCTGTTGTCTTTTAGAATATTACGAACAGTAGTCCGTGATATACCCAAGTCGGCAGATAATGCTCTTGTTCCAATATGGCTATTATGCTGTATCAATGGTAGAACATTTATGATATTTTCTTCAGTTCTTCCTTTGCAACGCCTTCGAAATTTTGGTCGACGAAAACTGCCAGTATCCCGTAATCGCTGTGCCAATCGTGTAAAAACTCTTCTACCATAATGGTGTAATGAACTGGCCTGTAGTTGGGTGTTAATGTTTAAAAAAAAGGAACTTATTAGAAGAGCGGCTTTCTATAGTTCCGGCCAGTACAATTATTTTGAAATTAACACAATTTCTTTTTTATGAAAGAACCTTTCGTGCGTCCGGCTCATGCCCTAGGGCCTAGGATAAGTCTTATATTTGATCTTTTTCTAGGAGGTGATTCACTGAATGAGACCAAGTATTCTTGAATAACAAAGTTTAATAATTGTTTGGAATAATTAATGAGAAAATACAGTCAATAAAATTTGCACATTATGCCTATGGCAAACACCTTAAGAGTAAATAAGAAAAATAATAACACTCAACAATCTTGGACTAATTTTTTTATAATTTCGCGGAGAAAAATCAAACAACAATATATATAAAAATTAAATTAAATACCCTTACCCTGGATATCACAATCACTTCCAAACTGTTCGAATAAACCTTTCAACAAATTCCCTATTTGTACATTTCCTGAAACCGTTCCCGAAAACCGATTCGAACTGAACTCAACTTAGAACCGAACTTTAACTCAGAGCCGAATTCCCCTTTTTGGTCCCACCTTCGAACCGAACCCGAACTTTTAACTGTCTACCGAATTGAAAACTATTGTTTTTATAGTTGAATAATCGTCACCCTCCTTCTACCAAATTTTTTTTAGCGTCTATCTTCTTTTTCCTCCTGTCCAATCAGAGTGATTGTCCTTATGTACCCAGATTATTGGTTCCATCCCATGTTATGTACTATTGACATAGGGTTGTACCGTTAGCTCCGCCTAAAATCAGGAACCATTTTTAAACGTACCGCTGGTGGTCCATTCGAATAAAAACTGATTTTTATGTTCTAAGTTTTGGACCATTTAATCCTCCCTAGAGTTTTTACGACTGAATTTTTATTACTTTGACATCCTGTACAAATCTCTGAAATTGGAGCCTGGTTGTTTTATCGTTGGATACCGATATGTGCCAACCACCCTAGGGTGTTTATCTTAAGCCAGGATGAAGGAATTAATGCCTAATAAATGTGAGGGGTGACAACGACTTTGTTTGCGTTCACTCTACTGAGATAGAAACGGGAATTTGTTGAATATCCTTTCAATGAGCCTGTAGTAATTGTGAATTATTATTCACGTTCATTACAATGGTTGCGATCAGGATACCGCATCGCGTATTCTCTTTCAGCAATTGCCGCATTTTGAAAACAGCCGTGATAGACTACTATCATATCAGCGGCTTCTTCGCTAGTTATGGGCATTTTAATTACAATAATTCATCACAATATCAGGCAAATGACAACAATTGGCGTTTTATCCGTTAATTTGATTATCTGATAAAGCCACACCATATGTCCAGACTCCAGACTTGAGGAAAACAATTCTGACAAAATAAAAAAATTATAAAAAAACAATTTAATAATTTCTTCTGTGAAGGGAACATTGTGCAACAAGACGGAAGTTTTAACATTTGAGACAATGAATTGGAATTTCGTATTCGTTTTTCTTGAATTCTGGGATGTGTGTTCATAGAATCAAAAGACACAATTTGGATGTTCAGTGCATCAGTTTAGGAATAACTTCTTTCGGTCATAACTCCAGAACGCCTGAAGCTATCGCTCTGCGACTTTTAAGGTTTTTTCATGCAAATTGAATGAAATTTCTATTTCTATTGAGAAAATTCTATCATTACATTTGAAATTTCGGAGAAAAATGAACAAAATAATGAACTTCTGACTTAGCGCTCTCTATCGGAAGCAGCTGAATCAAATTCATCATGAGTATATTATTTCCTTAATCAACAAGATGTTATCTCTCAAATAAGATCTAATTTGCTCAAAAATGTTGAGCTAAACTAAAGTTACAGACATTTCAGTCAGTCAGATTTCTATCTTTCCCCCACCCTCATTTTATGTCGCAAAATCGAAAGTGACAATTCGAAAAGATAGAGAATTTTCCAAGGATTACAGTGATGATATTTTTTTTCCATATTAATATGAAAATTTTTCGAGTAAAATGCATTTTTCTACTCGACGATAGCTATTACGCCCCCTAGCGGTGGAGGTCTGAACTTCAAAACAATTTTCAGTGTTTTCTTTTGTTTACTTTAGTGATAACATTTTTTACCGCAAGTCTCTACGATGAGTGGTTCCTGAGATATAGCCGCTTACCTCGCTTATTTGCCCACCCTGTACATGCATACACCACCGTGGCCAACAGTAGTCAAACTGTCTCGTCTAAAGAGAACATAACCAGGAATTTCAACAAGATTATCAGCAATGCCAGAATGAAGCCAGGATTCGGTTAATAGAATAAAAGTAGGTTTTGAGTTATGGGCACAGTACTGTAGATGATGGATTTTCGAATAAAACGACTGAATGTTGGTATAAAGAATGGACCATGTGACAAGAGTGCTCTTCAGTATTTCTGCTCAGGATTACTTGAAGTGATAACAATATAGGGGGATGCACTAATATACTTGATATCAAGATTACTTTCACCGGCTTTCTTTCTTCGTTGTTATTCAGCGCGCAAATTGTTTAGCTCAGTTATCTGCTTAGGAGTTTCATCATCTGACATAGAAATATTCTTCAATTTCGGGATATTCATCAACGTCTTTCTTCTACGCAAGATCTTCTGAACCACTAACGGATTCGTGAATGAAACTTTTATAGGTCTCGGGCGCAATGATGGGGTAGATGAAAGCTTTCCCAGTCTGAATTGGTCCAACTTGAAACCGCTGTAAGTTGTGTCGAAGTGATCAATAATCTTAGTTACAGAAGTAGCGTCCACTCCTGGATCTGCCTCAGGTAGCCCACGAATGATGATGTTATGTGACCGTCAAAATTGTTCAAGAGTCTCCTGCTGACCAAGACCAGCAGATCAAACTGAGCTGCTGGACACGATGGCAACCGCCCTTTCCCTGATATCAGACAATGCAGACTCACAAAGATGTAGAACAGTTTCAAGATCATTGGTTCTGCAAGATAAATCCGTCAGGTTCTGCCCGAAAGTCTTCATTTCAGAGTCGTGCCTGTCCAAAGCAGCGTCGTGCCTAGATAGAGCAAGTGAATGCTCTTCTAGCCTGAGTGTGTGGTTCTCCAGTATATCTCTACACTGCAAAATATCATCCCTCAGAAGATGTTGTGATTGTTTTATTTCAGCGATGTCGCGAGACATTTCTGACAGTTTAGCCAGCAACACATCGAACTGATGGGACGACAAATCCACGTTACCAACATCCGATGAAGCGGAGGTGTGCCTGCTGCGAAGGGCACGACCTTCCTTGCTACAGTACTTACAGGACCATTTCCTGGGCGCAACTGCCGGGTCAGTAGGTGATAGTTGCAAACATTTAAAGTGGAATGCCTTAGAGCAAAGAGTGCAAGCAATGGGTTCGCGGAAGATTCTCCTTCGGAGCAAATGTGGCACTTACTCACATTTACACTCATAGCCCCTTATTATCGTCTGCAATAAAATGTGAAAATTGTTCACTCTGCTGCCAAAAGAGGAGAGGTAAAAGGATATGACTATTCTTCACTCACTTGGGCCCTTAAGAGAGGCTTCTAACAGACAGGAAGGCCTCGGAGAAAAAGGTGAAACAAATAAGAGGTAGAAAATGTGAGCGAAAGGAAAACAGCTAAAGTGCGTACGAAATTGACGCTCCCTGAAATAGTCGAGCGACGTACTACCACTCGTTGACTGAGCGGTACTGGTTGGTTCGGTTGGTGAATCCGCGATCGTCAGCTGTCGCGTCGATAAGATAACAGATGGGGTAGGGGACACGCAGAATCAGATGACTGTATCAGGAGGGGATCACCGGCAGCCAATGTTATTAGAAAACAAAATAAAAAATTGTAAGATTATTTACGCAAATAAGGGCCGTAACCAAGCGATCACAATAAGACCCCTACCCTAGTGAGAACAGCGTTCAAAGCACACAAAGAAAAACAAATCTTGATCTATATTCACTTCGTAATCTCTGAAAAACTTCGCAAGATACGACAACACGTTCGCACACCACGCAATATCAAACAATTATTGTTGCTTGTTGCCTATGGCAAGACGTGCAAGTTGTTGGGGTATCCATTGTCATGATGTTCTTTTTATACCATCTTGTATTTAGTACTCCATCTTGACACGTCATCACAAATCCCTCCGTCTCTGACTTAAGGCTAGCTGACTTTAGAAAGGCGAAAGACAATTCTTCAGACAGGTCCTGGTCTTTTAAACTCCTGAAATATATGGAGTGCAAGTTCTTACTATATGATGTTCGAGTAATGTATCCGACTGAGACTTTCGGATCAGTCTTGCTAGGCTTCTTTGCTCCTTTTGAGTGATCGGTGTTCCAGCGAGCTCAGGATTGATCGATACGCCCGTTATGCTGAGCTTCTCCACGGCCCTTTGTGCAGCTCGGAAAAAGAAGGCTCCATAGTTCGCAGTTTCATGCTGAGTAACAAATTTCAGAAGCTGATCTTCACTTCTTAAAATCCTTACTGCCATTTTCAATGTTTGTTGATAGTGTTGATATTCCAAACATTGCAATCTTCTACCCCCCTGGCTTAGGGGAAGGTATATCCTCTGTATTGAACTGTTGGGATGTAGACTACGATTGATGTTCATCGTTTTCCTTGTTAACCTATCAAGATCGAGGAGTTCGTTTACCGTCCAGTTCACTACCCCGAAGGAGTAGGTGAGAATCGGGATGGCTAACATATTTGTAGCAGATACTTTGTTCTTTCCCGACAGCTGCGATTTCCAAATGTCTCTCAGCTTCTTTTTGTAGCTGGCTGTTAAGGAATCCTTTATCTGGGCTGTCTCCAGTACTATTATTATTATAGTTATTATATGTATATAATATATATTATATAGGTTATATATTATTATTATCCCCATAAATATAATCTAAAATTTCATGTGCTATCAGTGTTTACCTCGATAAAAATAATGATCATCGATAAAATGCAGGGAACATACCTTCATATTTCTTGTCGTTGGTTTATCGATTTTGAGTTTCAGTTGCCAAGCTTTTTGTCGATCCATCAGCACTTTACTCCCCAATTTCCCTTCTACCCAAACACGATAGCAATTTTTAGTAATATTTTTGTAACCAGAAATAAAGCAGCGACTAGACGTTCAAGGCCTACTTCGATGTCAATAATTCCTGAAAGGACTGTACCTAGGGTGGTTATAATGATTGATTTAGGATTACCTGGAATGTTTTCTAATCGACGATAATTTTTTTTAAATGATTCGCGTTAGTTTTTAAAATCCAATTTTGGCTGCGTAGATGGTTAAAATTGACATATGTGCGCAGACCTATTAGTTTCGGATCACCTTAAAGGTGGTCACTACAATTTTTTCAAAATGCCCTTAAAAAAAATGTCAATGAGTCCATTTTTTCAAATGGCACGCCCCGAATATTTTTTGCCTGTCGGATAGCCTAGTGAGTAGACTTCATTTTTTGTCTGGACATGTTGTGCCTAAAATGAATGATTTTCAAAATGCTTCGCATTTCATATTTTGTCCTGGGTGCTGGCAATATATTTTCTTTATAGGTACTATGGTACAAGATCTGCGATCTTGAAGGATAATTACTTTCAATTGTGTAAACTAAGAAAATATCTTTGTTCTTAAAAAAATCAATGGTTGAGATTATTAAATCCCTCATCTGAATATTTTTTACATTATGTGAAGTTCATATAATATAATTCCAAGACCAATGACCTACTTGATCATTCTGCATATGGCATAAAATCTCTCAAGGGTCAAGGTCGTACCTCGGAAAAAATTTCAAGGTGGGACCTACCCCATAACAGCTGAACAAAATAAGATTCTGTATATTTGAACGAATTTTTTTTCTATGGCTAATCTCTGAATAATCATATTATATTTCCTAATGCGTTCGAATCGCAACTATCAATTTATTTTCTCATACCAATCATATGGAATTTGAGTTGAACTCTAACACATATCCCCATTATTACAATCCATCAATATTTTTTTTATTTTTCTCCATTGAAATGAATTAGGTTATCAAATTCTCAAAATAGGAACATCACTGTAATATGGCAAACACCAAATACTTAGCTCGTATCTAGTTCCCCAAAGAAACTCTGTGGCTGGATTTGTTATATTATCAAAACAAAACATTCATTAGTTATTCCAGAACATAAAAAACATTTTAGTTTGAAGAAATAAAATTTAAAAAAATCATTGGGTAAGTGATATATTCACTATACAATCACTAGTAATGAAAGGTTTTGTGAATAATAATTTTTTGAGAAACAATAGTCACTTGATGTAGATAAATAATTCCCTACTAAGTATGTCTTATTAATTATTGTATCTCAGGTAAATTAACAATGTAAACTATATTTTTAGCTGTTATTGGAATGGATAATTTGACCACATTCGTTTCAAATACAGATAAAAAATAATCCATTTTTAATGTTTCAATAGCATGTGTATTTCATTTCTTATTTTTGAAATAACTTTTTTTTCTTTTTCAAAAATTAAGAGAAATAAAATGGTATATAACAATTTCAAAGGATATATTTTCATTCTTCACCTTTACCTTCAAAATTGTATGAAGGCAGTCCCAGTTAGATTTAGATTATTAGTTGAAGTACATGGAAATAATATTCTAACATAGCTTCTTTCAAGAATAATTGAAAATTTTCATTATAAACCGATTCCATTTTACAGAGTGTAAAACTCGAAACCACAACAATCCATGATACATCTTAAGAATAACCATACCTCTCATAAAAATATATGATATCTTATAAAGCAATCATCACTATGAAATTACAGGAACTTTCAATTATTTTACAATGTGAAGCGAATCAAAAGCTTTATGAGAATGTACCACTCATATAATATTTCTTCCTTAGAAATAATTTCCTGAGGATCTATATAATAACCATCAACACTGGCTTCTGCCATCACGCCTGGAATATCTTTGAAATACTTTATTGGCCTTTTCTTACTGCAATTACTTGGTTCCAAGTTTTCTGTAGTGCAATTTATCAATCCAAATGATTTATCAAAACATAGTCTTACCTCACTAATTAAAGAATCTTTTGTTTTAGAATCAACTACACATTGAATTTGAGGTGTTACATGTAATTGTTTCACTATAGCATTACTGAAATCATCTATTGTATAATTATTCATATTTGGAATTATATTCGATTCCGAGAGAATAGATAATATATCATACTCTTTATGCAAGTCTAGACCTTGATGAAAATAATTATACACACTATTTAACAATGGCAAACTAGATGCACAAGTCCCGTGTTTATTCCATTCATGTGACCAGAATGAGTTCACTTTAGTGTTACCCTCAATGTTGGTCCAATAGTTGTTCAGATCATCGATCATTGGCTGTAATTGATCCGGGTCAAAATGAATGGATGAATTGCAATTGTTAGGTCCGTTTGTACCTGATTTTGTAGGCCACAAACCATGCACTAACCAAGTATCAGGATCAACAGGAAGTTTGCAATTATTGTTTTTAGCTTTTTCTTCCCATTCTATACAAGCAGAAATAGCCCACCTTTGAGAGAACATCAAGTAATCCCAATCTGATTCATCGTGGAATATATCATTGTCGTTTGATTCGCCAAGGCTGAAAATTGATTCATGTAAAGAGTATTTCATTGACTGAAATGAACGATTACTCACTTATAATGAACATTGAACAATGATATTGTAACAATAATGAAAATAGCTGATCGATTACCCATAACTGATAAGAAACTATAAATTTTAACTTTACGATTACTCTAGTTACTACATATTTATCAACAATAGTCACAGCTGACGTTATTACTTATCAGTCATAGACCTAATATTCATAGATATTAGGTGTTTTCGATTACCGAACACTAGAAAGCAGAATCGGTATATACGAAGGAGAAATCGGTATCAGTAATTCGGTAGAACCTAAAGTAAATCATTTTTGAGCGTTCCACTGACAAATCACTGTATCATTTCGTCACCTTGTCTGTAGTTTCGGAATTTTAAGCCGACAATTGCCTCAAACTATTCGATTCGACTCACTGATGACGAATTCGGGGTCAAATTCAAGAATATTATCCTGTCTGGCAGTAAAGTGTACACAATAATTCTCGAACAAAAAGACCTAAAAACTAGACATTATCAGAAAAGGTTTGGACAAAGATTAAGGAAGTATAAGGTTTGAAATGTTTGGATCTGGAATACCGTAGTTAAGTTTGTTTATGAGCATAATTTGACTATAGATTCCATAAATATGGCCGTTTGAAATTTTATTTTCCTGTTAATTTGAAAACTGCAAAATCGATCGAGACGAAAATTTGCATTGGGATTGGATTGAGATGTCTGAAATATTGGTGGTGGGATTCACTGATTAGATAATCTGTGGATTAAGATAATTCTGGCAACTCATCGGCTCGTCATGGTTCCCTTTTCTTCCTATACAAAGAATTGACTAATCAACGGTATAACTAAAATTTTCATTTGTTTTGTCGTTGATCTTATTATTGTTGATTTAAACACAAAGTTCTCAACGATTCAAACACGACATTGACAGAAAAAACACGTGAAACGGGAAAAATACCATTAAAATCCAAGAAGAGTGGTCTCTTCAAAATTCGTCAATTTAATCTTAAAGTTTTTCAGGAGTAAATGAGCACACCAGTATTTTAAGACCTCTTAGATTGGATGTAAAATGATAATTTCATGTTGATCACGTAATCAGAACCGTAGGAAATTCAAAATGAATTTCGAAAAAAAGTAACCAATATTTCTGTGAGCACAAAACCGACGGAGTTGAAATTCTGGGTGTTGATATGTTACCAATGATCTAATAATTCATTATTATCAGATCATTGTATGAAACAGCTTTTATACTCCATAAAAAATTTCAAGCTGATCACGGCATCAAAACCATAGAAAATAACGAGCGTTCATTTATATTCTTGGTCAAGAGCAGGGGGGTGAAAGCACAGAATACTAAATATATAGGTGAAAGTGTGTGTTCTATGATCACGATCCAACCAAAAATGGACGATTTCCAGTTGCTGGTTGGACAGCCGAAAATGATTGAAATATGTAATCCATCTTTGTCGTTTCACATTTATTAATTACTCTACGCTCTTTGTTTTATTCTGATGTGGTTAGGTCACAGCGGCTTCGTGCAGTTGAGCGCTTTCATCCGTATGTATGGACGCGTTCATTAGGCGTCCACTACAAGGACTGCCTGTAGTAAACACAGTTTCATACAAATGTAGGCAAGCGGATTTTTCCGCCCCGGCCCGACTTACCTAATGGACGCCTAGCTACGGTTTCCTCGGACACTCCGTCGACCGTCACTTCTAGGCCGTCTGCTGTCGAGAATAGTGCTTGCCGTCTGAATTGGTTTGCTAGAATTAGGAGTATTGTGCTGTGAGTGATTTGTTGCTGGATACATACGCAAGTGCGGTGCCACCGATCACGTCGCGTCGGTGCCTTGTACCGTTTTAAGCTAGGCGTCCATTAGGCGGGTCGGGCCGGGTCGGAGAAATCCGCCTGCCTACATTTGTATGCAACTGCGTCCACTACACGATCAGCCTGTTGTGGACGCAGTTGCAATAGTTGCATACAAATGTAGGCAGGCGGATTTCTCCGACCCGGCTCGACCCGCCCAATGGACGCCTAGCTTAACGGCTCGAAGCTGCTGGGACCTAACCACATCAGATTAGAACGGTAGAGCTGCAGCTATCAGCTGAGCGTTCAGGCTCCGCCCAGCTACGAAATTGCTAGAATTGCGATTGGTCGTGATAAAGTCCACGAAACTTGACGGTCGACGGAGTGTTCGAGTCCGAGGAAACCGTAACTTTAGATTGGAACGGTCGAGTCGCAGCTATCAGCTGAACGTTCAGGCTCCGCCCAGCTACGAAATTGCTAGAATAATTGATCGTGTAAAAGTCCACGAGACGTGACGGTCGACGGAGTGTCCGAGGAAACCTTACCTGTATCAGTTTTTCCGTCCTTAATGTATTGTATTTCCTTCCAAGTTGGTATTAGCTGCAGATTGTCGGTTATATAAAAAAATAAATATGTAAAAATTCATTCTTTAATTCGGAGATTAAACTGAAGGTCAAAGTGAATACGAAGAAAGAATTTTAAATATTCAGTTTTCTTTCAGATGTTTCTAGGAAATCTAATACATTCTCAAGGTCGAATTCAAAACTATAGTGACTTTGTCCGGTCACAGATGGCGCTATGAGTTTTCGAGCCACTCTATTTCGGCCCCGGCCATAGACAAATAAGGAAAAGACTGACGACTGCGTAGAGTCGTTTGAAATGTTCATGCTAGCGACCCAAGGGACAGGGTTTGGAACCAATGTATCGCTATTTCACGCAAAAACATATTTCATCGTTATGTACTGAAAATGATGCAATGTTTTAAGCGTAAATTCCAACCTCTCTTTTGTGTTTCATTTCAGTTCTGTCCTGATTCTTAGTTTCTTGCAGATTCAAGTTTATCTTCTTGTTGAGGTGTGAGAGGGTGTGTCTTATAGGCAGAGATCGCTGGATTACCTAACCGATAAGTCCACCAGCGATCTCGGGACGAAATACGAAACCCCTGGAAGAGGGCGCACTTCCTAACTTGGCTCGATAAAGACTCCACAGAATACTAAATATATAAGAAGTGCTAACGCCGTGTTAAATCAAGGCAACAATATGGCCGATATTTTGTCCGCCATCACTAAGTGTTATATGGCGGGAAAATTTGAATATGAAGGTATGACAATTCATTGAAATTGTTGGAACATTATTAGTATTTATTTTAGGTTATGTTGTTATAATTTCGAATTAAAACAAAAAAATCATTGAAAAGTTTTATTTATCGAAGGAAATTTACATATTTGCTCGAAATAATAATTATTTATAAAAATCAATGCATAATATACATTATATTGGGAGATTTACACCATACCTGACTGAAAAAAAAATACCTATTTACCGATGAACAACTGAATTGATACATTTCTGAAGCAATATTCAAATTTCTACACATACATGAAAGATAAAATCTTCAGTTGGTTTAATCTATCTTCCTGTGTTACAGTGCTCATTTCGTAATTCACTTTAATTATCACAGGTCTTCTTTGGTACTTCATTTTCAGCTCATTTTGAGGTTGTAGGTGGATATGAAAAAAAAGATTATAAATAGCGATCAATTAGTAGGTAATTCATTTTAATTTGATATGATAATTCTGGATCACGTAGATGGTTATTGTTAGAATCATTAATATTTTCCATACAAGAAACATTTGGGGAAGTTCTACAATCATATGATGATTATAAATTTGATACTTCAGTAAATGCCGAGGAACAGAATTTAACTTTGATATAGTTGGTTCTGAAGGATTATTATAATCACAAGTAAGGATTTCAGATATATTAGAACATTGAAATACAATATGAGGAAAAACCCGGTCTTACTTTATTCTAAATTTATTTTCTCATGGATTACCTGACCTTACCTTACCTGAAACCTAAAACAGAACTTGTAATAAATAAGTGACAATAAAAACTACTTTATCTGTTCATTGCCACCATACAAGAATTACAAACACAAACACAATTTATTGTTGGTTATAAAATCATATTGAAAAACTCGAAAGCTGATTGGCTTATTATGAGAATAAAATTTTTACATCGTGATATGTATGCATGATGTATACCGTGTATGCTGAGTGTTTGTGACGTCACATCTGTTGCCAATGCTAGCACTAGCGGTTTCACCCCCCTGAAAGACTCCAAATATTCCACAGAGCGAAAGCATTCAATCTCTCACTTACCATTCTACTTCTTAAATGCGTTTACAGTCTCTTGAGATTAGAAGAAGCCCCAAAGCTGTGTCAGTGCTATTGTTCACTTTTACATTCCGGTACTTTTCCAATTGTTGATTATAAAGACGAACATGCCTCTTTTCCACTTCTGTCTGCAACGATTTTATCTGTGTCTAAAATACTATTTACGGGGTCATCCGCGGCGAGAGATTCGTTGTCATTTTATAAAGTGCCAAAATATATTTCACACTCATACAAATATCGTTCGATATTAGCGATTGAATTGTCGCAAGTGCGTGCAAGTTCCTGTCCCTTCGACTCATTTCAATTTGCGACAATAGCGTCGCTTCAAAAATGGGACTTATTGCCTCTGTTCAGTCGCATTAGTTCGTGTCTTATTTTTGCGATTAAACGATCGCATGTACGCACCTAGCCTTAGGGTTAAAAAAATATTGTCATGTGTTTGAGGTAAGTACTCGGGTAAGTATTATTCATTAGCTGAAAATTTAATTCGTCTTTGGGTACTCATGTACTGAATGCAAATTTACATTTCGATCAAACCAGTAGTACTGAAATTAACAGGAACACAAAATTTTGAGCGGCCATATTTACGGAACCACTAGTCAGATTTTTTTCCAGTAAGAACTCAAACTACGGTAGTCGAACCTAAAACATTTCAGTTTTCTAGGCCTTGCGTTATTGAGTATACTGAAGGTAGAACGGATGGATATGGTCGAATTGGAGGACGCATTCGTCACCAGTGAGTTGATCCTAATCGTTTGAGACTAAAATTACAGACATCATTATGAAATGATAAAGCGATCGGTTCGGAGACGAGCGCTCAAAAAGCACTATTTATAACAATGAAATTATTACAAGTAAAAATCATATCAGAGAAATCGTTCCAACTATCAAAAAACACTACGGAATTCATCAAAGGGATTTTAATTAACTCTGCTCTACGGAATTATCTGAATTATTTCAAAGATTAAGCTTGAAATATGCTGGAAATTATTAATGATCTCATTATTACACATACTTAAAGCGCGTTCGGTTATTACCTCGGACCGCTCGGACGTGTCTAAACCGTTCGTTTATATCATCCAGATTGAGTGGAATACACATCTGGAGCGTTCGGCAAAGAAATCTGATCAATCAGATGTCGATCTTTTTCGTCGGACGTTTTCGACCTAGCAAAACGATTTTATCCACAAAGTATATCTTTGTCTATGGATTATTGGATTTTATCTGTCTTTAATGCCTGTTTGTTTATAAAAATTAATATTTCGTCGTAGTTTGTATTGAAAAATTTCAATACCTACCTTGTTGTACTTCTATAATTGGATTTTAAATAAATGCAGATAACAAATGAATAGGCGGTGTGCATATTTTTGGAACGAGATATCTGGTGGTGACTTAGGGCAAAATCATTAGTAAGACTTTGAGGACAGGTCATTTTTTTCGTGTAATTATATGAAATAAAGTATTGTGCTTGTGCAGTTTATTCAGGAGCGATTGACATTCAAGCTAGGGATATGAAGAAAAAGGTCAAGCTTTTTAAAAAGCTGGCCATGTTTACAACATATGAAGCGGACAGGTTTCATTACTTCTAAATTAATGAGACAGACTTCAGTGAATTTTCCACCTTATAATATCGAAATTATGTAAGTAAGTAGGATGAAGCAGAAGAAATTTATTCCTTCATGTGTCCCGACTGGGACATCAGCAAATCCTAGAAGTATTTTATAAATGTCCTGTTCTACAATAAATATACCCAGCATGGAATTAATTGGGAATATAAAGTCAGATCAGTGTATTCAAGGTACTATATCTATAGTTGTGTCAGCTAATAGTTTATTATCATACAAAAGTTTCAGAGAAAAAACACCATATTCAGGAAAAGGACTTGCAGTTTGTCAGTCGGATCCAAGGCTTGTTGCTTCTCTGGATGGAGTTATTTTCAAAAATGGGGAGTCAGTGAAATTATTGGAAATCAAATGTCCATTCATTGGTAAGTTTCTACTAATTTATAAACATTGTTTTTTTATGATTGTTTATAATTTCAGGTCGAACTATTTCTGCAATGAATATTGAGCACCATTGCCATTGTACCATTGAGAAGAGAAAAAGGAGAGCTAATTTGAAAGAATAAATAAACATTATGCTACAGACCGATTAGGTATGGCAATTATGAATTTGAAAAATTGCGACTCTGAACTTCTCTGAGTCTCTGAAGTTCCAGATTATTGCTAAGATTTGAGTCCAGTTGTTTTCAGTAAGAGAGGATTTGCTATTGGATCATATAATATACAGGTTGAGCGAATTTTTGAATCAGTGAATTTATTTAGGAATCAATTTTGTACATATGTATTTCTCAATATAATTTGATAATTTGTACCTACATACATATTTATGTTTTTATAACAATGACTATTAATATTATTCATTTATAGTTTAAGATTTTTTGATTGACAAGTAAAAGCGTATATTATGATTATTGATTATGTTTTACTAATGATTTCATTTCATTTCGCCACGAAGGGCGCCACATGCAAATATCAAAGAACTGACATAACAGCTGATGCTCTGTACCGTTCGTTTATTTCAGATAAATCCATAGACCTAATATCAAAGGGGGATATAAGCACAGATTACTAGTCTGTTATATAGTCTGTGATATAAGGGTGATATAAGGTCTATGGAATTTAGGGATGTGTGGTTCGTTCAATTTCGACGAACCGGGTCGAACCAGATCCATGGCTGAGACGACCCGGTTCAAAAGACCCGTTCAATTGACCCAATGGTTCTTTTCAGCTCACTAGCTCAGATCGAATCATGTACGATTTGCGCATGATTCAAAGATCCGTAGATCTGGTTCTTTCGTTCTTTGTTTTTTTTTCTTTTTAAAGAATGTTAAGTTATTATCAGCTTTGTATTTGTTAGTCGGTATGTTTTTAATTGGATCGTGAATTTGAGATAATGATTTTTTTGAGACATAATCATAAACATAAAGGAGATTATACATTATCATAAAGTTATAAGTTACTGAGATGACAGAATATAATAAATTGATATCTGGTTCATAAGATGATTATGGACCTCTCGAAAAAATTTCAAAATCAAATATATATTCCTCGTTCAAATTGATGATTTTGGAATATTTGAATGACTAATGAAGAAGTAGAAGTTAATCATGAATTTATATTGTACAGAACACTTAATTCACGAGGTCTTGAATTATAAATTTTAACGAAAACTACCTAATGATCATTATCTGTATCTATTCCAACCAAATAAATACAGAAGATTTGAAATTCCTTAAACTGATATTAACCCTAATTAATATATTTTGTTCCCGAAAAATATTCATTTTGATCAACTTTACAAAGTTAGGTTTGACTATAAGATAAAAAAATTCCATAACATTTTCAAGAAATAATAATTGGTGCATCTAAGAGAGTGCAATTACAGAGCCTAGTTTCTTTTACTATCTATCATCTTTCTTCAAAACCGGGTGCCAAGTGCCGAGCCGATGATTCATTCGCGAAATGGATGTTTTTTATTACTACCATAATTATGTTCCTTTAAGGTTAGTCCAAACCGAAACCCATCTACCTAGGCTCGGATAACGAACCATTCTATGGATCTTTGGGTCCTAAAAGATCCTCAGATTGAATGAACTGAATGTGAAAGCACAGACTAACTAGTAATCTGTGGTGAAAGTTTGGCTCATTCGGATCGGTTCGAACGAACGAATCATTTTCAGAGAGACGACCCGATCGAACCATTCGTTCTGAAGACCCGGATCTTTTGATTCGTTCGTTCGTGAACGACACATCCCTTCTATGGATAAATCTTGATTATTTGTAAAATCCGTGGTCACGTGACCAAAAAATCCGTCCGCTCTCGGATGCTATTGCCGAACGCGCTATTAAAAATTGGTATGTTCTCAAAAAGCAAGGTGAGAAATTTCTATTCTTTTCTTTTCGAAGACTACCCTTTAAACTATCTTTCCACTTCCAAGGGACCAAAAAAATTACGCCTTTTTAGTGCAATCTTTTTTCTCCTGAAAAACCGATACCCAGGAGTATTTTATGAACAAAGACAACTTCACAGAACACCAATAATCACCTTCATCTACTCGTTATCTGTGCAAACATTTTATATGTCATATGTCAGTGTCATTTTGGGAGTACGTTGCCAGTTTTCATTCCATAGACTGTAGGCGACAGTATTTTGATTTGTATACATAGACTTTCTATTTTATCATAAATAACATTATTTGTAGGTTAATATACACTAAATATACTGTTCTCCGAAGTGTTCTTACTACTTAATCGAACGGTTGATCAACATTATAAAAATAATAGATTTATAAAAAATGGCCGAAGTTTCATCGACTGATGATAATTTAAATACTAAAAATGGCAATTTTATATGTGGAGTAGTTGAAGGTAATAAAAGAGACAAAAAGTTTATTACCAATTTTTGAACCGTACAATGACTAGCCTCAATAAAAATTGAATTTAAATGATGGTTACTTATGAGATTGATGGTTTGTAGGTTTTTATGGAAGGCCATGGACTACAGAACAGAGAAAAGACTTATTCCAAAAGTAAGGATACTAAACCATTCATTATTATTATATTCTTATTATTTGGAAATGTATAATTATTTCATTAACTGGTTAAATCTTTCACTGATTATTTACAGGATGAAGAAATGGGGCATGGACTCTTACATTTATGCTCCCAAAGATGACTACAAACATCGAGCATATTGGAGAGAATTGTATACTGTGGAAGAAGCAGAACATCTCTCAGGTTTAATTCAGGCTGCCAAAGACCAGAACATCACATTTTACTATGCACTTTCACCTGGATTAGATATTACTTATAGTAGTACCAAAGAAATTACTGCCTTGAAAAGAAAACTAGAACAAGTATCACAATTTGGTTGTGAAGCTTTTTCATTATTATTTGATGATATTGAACCAGAAATGTGTGAAGCTGATAAGGAAGTGTATCAATCATTTGCACAAGCTCAAGTGTCTATTACTAACGAAGTATATCAACATTTAGGACAACCTAAATTCGTAGTATGTCCAACACAATATTGTTCAACAAGAGCAGTACCAAATGTCACAAATTCAGAATATTTAAACACATTGGGATCTAAGTTGTCTCCTGAAATCAACATTATGTGGACAGGTAAATTAAAATTTATAACATGTTTTAAGTGACAGGATTGATTAAATATAATATTGGGTATACTCTAAGATGCATAGAAAACCTGTTGTGTCTACTTATACCTCTGAAACTTTCAGATAAAACGGGAGATTTTTCAAATTTATACCTACTTGATTTCAAGAGATCGTTTAAGTTTCAGATGGTTATACAGTGTATATATTTGACATTTCCCGCAATTCTTGACTCTCGTTACCTTTAAGTATAGAACAATAATATTTTATATTCTATACTTGTGACAATCTTTTATACTCTCCCATTATAGTCATATCATTAAAAATTCAATAGGAACTGAGTTGTAATTTATTGTGAACGTTTGCGGTGTCTGAATTCAAACAATTCTGAAGAGCCCCACCTCACTGAACTCTGGTTAATTAAAACATCAAAGCAATAGGTGGACTATCTCAAAAAGTTTAAAACAAAATCGAATCAGTGCACACACCAGGTTTTCTATGCATCTTCGTATGATCAGTTTATCTCTTTGGTTACTTTGGTACTAACTAATATGTCTGAAATAGTGGTGTGTATACTGATTAGATTTTGTTTAAGATCATTCTGGCGACTTGGCCCATCATGGGTACATTTTCTCTTTTCTTCCTTAAGAGGCTGTTATACAAAGAATTGACTAATCAAGGCCATCGTTTTAAAATTTTCATTGGTTCTGTCAAAAGTAGTTTAATTTATTAATTTAACCTCGAAACAGCATTGACAGAAAGACGACGTGAGCGCCGCCATAAGAAACGATGCGGAAATCAGGTAAAAAAGGGCCAATTCCCTTAAAATCCAAGAAGGCTTCATCCTTCAGAATTCGCCATTTTGATCTTAAGGTTTTTCAAGAGTAAGTGAGCACACCAGTGTTTTAGACATCTTAGTACTTAGCAAAGTAACTAGGGAGATATTCAGATAGATTTTATTTTGATGTATACGGTCTTACTAAAGTAGAACATCTTAAAATATAGATAGAAAGAACGGAAAGTTAACATTTGTGCTCGACCCTGAATACAAGAGAGATGAAAGTTTGGTGTTGCCAATCACAATCGATCTAGCTTGGTCTAGCTCGAATCTATAGGCGTGTAGAATCCTGATTTGATTGTTGAATGTTTCATCAGGAATCCTTTGTTGATAACTTCACCACATCTAAATAATCAAACTGAGATAAATGATGCACCAAATAATTTTTATAAATAAATCACATAGTGAACTATTTTTGTGCATCAATTTATAATTTTGAAATAAATCAAATCATGTTACACTACTGCTTTAGTGTCCCGTCAGACAAGGACCGACGAATGTTGGAATCAAAACTAATGTATCAGTTACAAGGCGATTTCCGTTCCTCTTATTAATGTTCTAAGGTATACATAAATCAAATTCCTGAAAAAGCGGACCGGCGTGAACTTGGCAGCCACTTTTCAGCAGCCGATTTCATTCCAGCAGCCCAACGACCAGTGGCGTCGGTAGAATTTAAAACTAACGAATCGATCTGTTTTTGGGGTGGAACGCAAGAATTTGCTTTTTGAGTTTACTTGAACGACTTCAGTCAAGTTTTTATGACATTTCAATGCACAAAATAATATTATAGATGAACTCGAATTATGCTGATCAATGAAACGACGGGGTATACAAGTATTTTCACGAATGAAACCTTGAAAAACGTTTAGCCAAGTTCATATTTGGTATTAATACTCCTAAATAGCTACAGAATAACATATCCGAAGCACATTGATTTGCAGGCCGTCTAAGGGGTAGTTTACACTTGTGAATTTTTCGAAATTTTTGAGAATGACCCTGTCAAAAATGTTTAGCCAAGTTCATATTTGGTATTATTACTCTTAAATAGCTACAGAATAACATATCCGAAGCACATTGATTTGCAGACCGTCTGAGGGGTAGTTTACACCTGTGAATTTTTCAAAATGTTCAAAAATGACCCTGCAAAAATGTTTAGCCAAGTTCATATTTGGTATTAATACTCCTAAATAGCTACAGAATAACATATCCGAAGCACATTGATTTGCAGGCCGTCTAAGGGGTAGTTTACACCTGTGAATTTTTCAAAATGTTCAAAAATGACCCTGTCAAAAATGTTTAGCCAAGTTCATATTTGGTATTATTACTCCTAAATAGCTACAGAATAACATATCCGAAGCACATTGATTTGCAGGCCGTCTAAGGGGTAGTTTACACTTGTGAATTTTTCGAAATTTTCAAAAATGACCCTGTGGAATATGTTTAGCCAAGTTCATATTTGGTATTATTACTCCTAAATAGCTACAGAATAACATATCCGAAGCACATTGATTTGCAGGCCGTCTAAGGGGTAGTTTACACTTGTGAATTTTTCGAAATTTTTGAGAATGACCCTGTCAAAAATGCTTAGTCAAGTTCATATTTGGTATTATTACTCTTAAATAGCTACAGAATAACATATCCGAAGCACATTGATTTGCAGGCCGT
This sequence comes from Harmonia axyridis, assembly GCF_914767665.1. Lineage (NCBI taxonomy): Eukaryota > Metazoa > Arthropoda > Insecta > Coleoptera > Coccinellidae > Harmonia > Harmonia axyridis. The sequence goes on from NC_059505.1 coordinate 17,996,159, forward strand.
CTAAGGGGTAGTTTACACTTGTGAACTCTTCGAAATGTTCAAAAATGACCCTGTCAAAAATGTTTAGCCAAGTTCATATTTGGTATTAATACTCCTAAATAGCTACAGAATAACATATCCGAAGCACATTGATTTGCAGGCCGTCTAAGGGGTAGTTTAAACTTGTGAATTTTTCGAAATTTTTGAGAATGACCCTGTCAAAAATGCTTAGCCAAGTTCATATTTGGTATTATTACTCTTAAATAGCCACAGAATAACATATCCGAAGCACATTGATTTGCAGGCCGTCTAAGGGGTAGTTTACACTTGTGAATTTTTCGAAATTTTTGAGAATGACCCTGTCAAAAATGTTTAGCCAAGTTCATATTTGGTATTATTACTCTTAAATAGCTACAGAATAACATATCCGAAGCACATTGATTTGCAGGCCGTCTAAGGGGTAGTTTAAACTTGTGAACTTTTCGAAATGTTCAAAAATGACCCTGTCAAAAATGTTTAGCCAAGTTCATATTTGGTATTAATACTCCTAAATAGCTACAGAATAACATATCCGAAGCACATTGATTTGCAGGCCGTCTAAGGGGTAGTTTAAACTTGTTAATTTTTCGAAATTTTTGAGAATGACCCTGTCAAAAATGTTTAGCCAAGTTCATATTTGGTATTATTACTCTCAAATAGCTACAGAATAACATATCCGAAGCACATTGATTTGCAGGCCGTCTAAGGGGTAGTTTACACTAGTGAATTTTTCGAAATTTTTGAGAATGACCCTGTCAAAAATGTTTAGCCAAGTTCATATTTGGTATTATTACTCTTAAATAGCTACAGAATAATATATCCGAAGCACATTGATTTGCAGACCGTCTGAGGGGTAGTTTACACCTGTGAATTTTTCAAAATGTTCAAAAATGACCCTCTCAAAAATGTTTAGCCAAGTACATATTAAGTATTATTACTCCTAAATAGCTACAGAATAACATATCCGAAGCACATTGATTTGCAGGCCGTCTAAGGGGTAGTTTACACCTGTGAATTTTTCAAAATGTTCAAAAATGACCCTGTCAAAAATGTTTAGCCAAGTTCATATTTGGTATTATTACTCCTAAATAGCTACAGAATAACATATCCGAAGCACATTGATTTGCAGGCCGTCTAAGGGGTAGTTTACACTTGTGAATTTTTCGAAATTTTTGAGAATGACCTTGTCAAAAATGTTTAGCCAAGTTCATATTTGGTATTATTACTCTTAAATAGATACAGAATAACATATCCGAAGCACATTGATTTGCAGGCCTTCTAAGGTGTAGTTTACACTAGTGAATTTTTCGAAATTTTCAAAATTGACCCAGTCAGAAATTTTTAGCCATGATAATATTTGGTTGTGTTACCTTTATGTTAATCTCATATGGAATATAGATTCAAGTTAAATAAACCCAAATAAGACTTTACAAGTTGCACAACAATGAGCCACAATAGCCCGCAATTATGCGGTCCACAATCCACAAGTGCAAACTACCTCTTAGACGGCCTGCAAATCAAAATCCTTCGGATATGTTATTCTTTGGCTATTTAGGAGTAATAATACTTAATATGAACTTGGCTAAACATTTTTGACAGGGTCATTTTGAACATTTTGAAAAATTCACAGGTGTAAACTACCCCTCAGACGGCCTGCAAGTCAATGTGCTTCGGATATGTTATTCTGTAGCTATTTAAGAGTAATAACACCAAATATGAACTTGGCTAAACATTTTTGACAGGGTCATTTTAAACATTTTGAAAAATTCCCAGGTGGAAACTACCCCTCAGACGGCCTGCAAATCAATGTGCTTCGGATATGTTATTCTGTAGCTATTTAAGAGTAATAATACCAAATATGAACTTGGCTAAACATTTTTGACAGGGTCATTCTCAAAAATTTCGAAAAATTCACATGTGTAAACTACCCCTTAGACGGCCTGCAAATCAATGTGCTTCGGATATGTTATTCTGTAGCTATTTGAGAGTAATAATACCAAATATGAACTTGGCTAAACATATTCCACAGGGTCATTTTTGAAAATTTCGAAAAATTCACAAGTGTAAACTACCCCTTAGACGGCCTGCAAATCAATGTGCTTCGGATATGTTATTCTGTAGCTATTTAGGAGTAATAATACCAAATATGAACTTGGCTAAACATTTTTGACAAGGTCATTTTTGAACATTTTGAAAAATTCACAGATGTAAACTACCCCTTAGACGGCCTGCAAATTAATGTGCTTCGGATATGTTATTCTGTAGCTATTTGAGAGTAATAATACCAAATTTGAACTTGGCTAAACATTTCTGACAGGGTCATTCTCAAAAATTTCGAAAAATTCACAAGTGTAAACTACCCCTTAGACGACCTGCAAATCAATGTGCTTCGGATATGTTATTCTGTAGCTATTTGAGAGTAATAATACCAAATATGAACTTGGCTTAACATATTCCACAGGGTCATTTTTGAAAATTTCGAAAAATTCACAAGTGTTAACTACCCCTTAGACGGCCTGCAAATCAATGTGCTTCGGATATGTTATTCTGTAGCTATTTAGGAGTATTAATACCAAATATGAACTTGGCTAAACATTTTTGACAGGGTCATTTTTGAACATTTCGAAAAGTTCACAAGTGTAAACTACCCCTTGGACGGCCTGCAAATCAATGTGCTTCGGATATGTTATTCTGTAGCTATTTAAGAGTAATAATACCAAATATGAACTTGGCTAAACATTTTTGACAGGGTCATTCTCAAAAATTTCGAAAAATTCACAAGTGTAAACTACCCCTTAGACAGCCTGCAAATCAATGTGCTTCGGATATGTTATTCTGTAGCTATTTAGGAGTATTAATACCAAATATCTATGAACTTGGCTAAACATTTTTGACAGGGTCATTCTCAAAAATTTCGAAAAATTCACAAGTGTAAACTACCCCTTAGACGGCCTGCAAATCAATGTGCTTCGGATATGTTATTCTGTAGCTATTTGAGAGTAATAATACCAAATATGAACTTGGCTAAACATTTTCCACAGGGTCATTTTTGAACATTTTGAAAAATTCACAGGTGTAAACTACCCCTTAGACGGCCTGCAAATGAATGTGCTTCGGATATGTTATTCTGTAGCTATTTAGAAGTATTAATACCAAATATGAACTTGGCTTAACATTTTTGACAGGGTCATTTTTGAAAATTTCGAAAAATTCACAAGTGTAAACTACCCCTCAGACGGCCTGCAAATCAATGTGCTTCGGATATGTTATTCTGTAGCTATTTGAGAGTAATAATACCAAATATGAACTTGGCTAAACATTTTCCACAGGGTCATTTTTGAAAATTTCGAAAAATTCACATGTGTAAACTACCTCTTAGACGGCCTGCAAATCAATGTGCTTCGGATATGTTTTTCTGTAGCTATTTAGGAGTAATAATACCAAATATGAACTTGGCTAAACATTTTTGACAGGGTCATTTTTGAAAATTTCGAAAAATTCACAAGTGTAAACTACCCCTTAGACGGCCTGCAAATCAATGTGCTTCGGATATGTTATTCTGTAGCTATTTAGGAGTAATAATACCAAATATGAACTTGGCTAAACATTTTTGACAGGGTCATTTTTGAACATTTTGAAAAATTCACAGGTGTAAACTACCCCTTAGACGGCCTGCAAATCAATGTGCTTCGGATATGTTATTCTGTAGCTATTTAGGAGTAATAATACCAAATATGAACTTGGCTAAACATATTCCACAGGGTCATTTTTGAACATTTCGAGAAATTCACAAGTGTAAACTACCCCTTAGACGGCCTGCAAATCAATGTGCTTCGGATATGTTATTCTGTAACTATTTCTGTCTCTTGTTTGAATTAATTCTTGATTAATTGATCTGATTTGTTTTCCTCTACGATTTCGTGCCAACCTATTTAGGAGTAATAATACCAAATATGGACTTGGCTAAACATATTCCACAGGGTCATTTTTGAAAATTTCGAAAAATTCACAAGTGTAAACTACTCCTTAGACGGCCTGCAAATCAATGTGCTTCGGATATGTTATTCTGTTTCTATTGAAGAGTAAGTATTCCAAATATCAACTTGGCTTAACGTTTTTCAAGGTTTCATTCGTGAAAATACTTGTATATACCCCGTCGTTTCATTGATCAGCATAATTCAAGTTCATCTATAATATTATTTTGTGCATTGAAATGTCATAAAAACTTGACTGAAGTCGTTCAAGTAAACTCATAAAGCAAATTCTTGCGTTGCACCCCAAAAACAGATCGATTCGTTAGTTTTAAATTCTACCGACGCCACTGGTCGTTTGGCTGCTGGAATGAAATCGGCTGCTGAAAAGTGGCTGCCAAGTTCACGCCGGTAAAAAGCGGTGATTATTTCCTGCAACTTCTGTGAGTTATCTGTCACCAGAGCAACCACATTTTTATTCTGGTGGAGTTGTATCACCACTCCCACTCATCTCATCATTTGCCATTCTAATTTTCAGATTTTGTTTATGAACATTTTCCATTGCATCTGACACTCAAGACTTTCATTTTAGTCAGGAAACAAATACCTTTTAGAGCAATTAGGAACTTTTAGTTTTTTACAAATTAGAAGAGATTAACCATTAATAAATTACAAACTTATGTCAAGTCAAATTTTGTTGATCAAAACAATTGGCGTATATACAAAGGTTACCTTAAATATTGGTAACTGCTTAAAATTCAATTTTCATAAAGTTTTCTTCCTGCAGGTTCACTTTACTTTCCTCAAAATAATTCTATAGATTACAAAACTTCCCAGTTCTATAAATATCATTGATTTTCAAAAATATATAACATATGTTCTTTTCCCAAAACCCTCTTGATACCCTCTTGATAGAGCAGAGTAGATGAAAACTTTTGTTGAATGATGCAAAAGTTCCTAAAGGGTGACAATAATTTCACACAATTTCTGAAATCTGCTGTTTTAAAAGTTAATTATAAATTAAGTTCTACATGGTATTAATTCCTGCTTGTTTATATTTTCTTTATTTTTCATCTAATGCGTCTTCATTAAATAAAAAATCAGGATGGTCTTTTTCTCATTTCTTCAATTGTTATTTTCCGCCTGAAATTTGCTTCCAATTAGGGAATCCAATCCCACACCGAAATATCAATCCCGCAAATCCGCGGGATTAAAATTGTCAATCCCGCGGATCCGCAAGAATGCGGGATTGTTAACGACATATAAGTATTCTCTTCGTACTCCATCTATTAAACATGCTCATAAGAAGGTATTATGCTACTAAAAACATACTATAGTATAAAAGTGTTTATTTTATGGCAACAGCTGACAAATTTTGCCGCGAAAAAATTGACACAAGATACAAAAATCGGGAGGGCATGCAAAGCTTCGAAAACTAATTGGGATTAAAAACATGTGTTTCGCTGGAAACATTTGGCATTTTACAGATACTAGTTCTGGATGCAAAATCGTAGGAATTTTCCGTATGTTGAATGTGTAAACAACTTCCACATAATTCGAGAGCAAAGATAGTGTTGTTTTTCGTGTTTGTGAAATACATTCCATCCCTCTTTCAATTATGCCTGCCACTCACGAAGCGTTTTCTCAAGATTTATGCCTGCCACTCACGAGGCGTTTTTTCGAGCGTTTGGAATCCAGGTGTCCAAATGGCAGCTAGTCTACACTGACTGCCATCCCATGCTGCCATCGAAACCTGCCACTCAAGAGGTTGTTTTATTGAGTATCTGGGTCGGATTTCAGATGATCACAGATAGAGATGAGCGATACCGTGATTTCTAGATCACGTTGTGAAACGTTCCTGTTCCTTTATGATATCAGTGAAATTAAACGGTGACGGTGATCACCGTTTAGGTATCGTATTCGGTTAGAGTCCGTTCCCCGTTCCGCAGCACTGGGAGTGGGGTCACCCCACTACCAGTGCTGTACGGAACGTTCGCTAACCGAATCCGATACCTAAACGGTGATCACGCTTTAATTTCACTGATATCATAAAGGAACAGGAACGTTCACGTTTCACAACGCTGAGCACGGACCGTGCTTGTTATTATTATTCGTATGAATCACCCAAACCTCAGCTCTTTTGTCTTTCTGTTAATTCTTTAGAGGTAACAGATTTGTGGAATATGGATATGAATAATTTTGGACATCGAAAAATAAATAATACCTACAAATACAATAATTCACATGTGAATATATATTGATAATATTGAATGGCTGATACTGCATCAAATAAAATAAGAGGAAAACAGAAAAAGTAACAATCAGAAATGTACAAAATATAGTAAAACCAGTTATTGAATAATTAAATTTCCTAAATATATCTGATATTTTCTATTAATTTCTGAGCTAATCAAAGAATTGTGAAATCTCTAAATGAAAAGGTATGATTTTTAGGACATCGAATAATAAATAATTAGCCATATGCATATATTCAGACGTTTATTTATTTAATAATAATGATGAGTAATCAACCTCCAAACAAAATACACTCATTTTGTAATTGTATATATCGAAATAGTTAAGGGGCTAATACTGTAACAAAAAATGAGAGAAAAATTAAAAATTTCACAACAAAAAACTCAGAAATGGGTAGTTAAAACAGTCCCTAAATAATCGAATTTCCCAACTATATTTGATGAATTTTTCGAGAGAAAAATACAATTATTCCTATTCATTCTCCACCAACGACAATTACAATTGAGGAAGAGAATCATTTGAGTTTTTTTATTAGTTAGCCTGCTTGGACGTTCTGTTAATTGTCCGGCTTTCGAAAACAATCGTCCGCACGGAACTTATGTGGCTAGAGTGCATCAGTAGTAACTGCCGACAAAGGTTCCGAAGCAATAAAAACATCAGGCTGGCAGGCTGGCTTCATAATTTACGATTGCACGGACGTTGATAAACCCTGAAAATATCTGTGAAATGTTCAAACAGTGATCCCGTCACGCTCTGTATTCGTTTTTCGGAACCGTGACTAACTGTGACAGTCTGATATCAGTGATTAAATCACAGTTCGTGAAATATCGCTCATCTCTAATCACAGACAGCTGGCAATTTATCAGGTACACTCGGAACTTCGTAGCGTACCAAATTCTTGTGCAAAATGAAAGAATTTTTGATAGGTTTCATCGCAAAATATAGGCAGAAAACCTGACGATGGAAAATAATAATTTCATCATATGCAAACAGGAATATCAAAAATAAAGCCTATGGGGAACTAGTAGAATATTCCAAAGGAAAATTACAGAGTTAAAGAGTAGATGTGGATTTCTATTTGGCTGATATCGTTTTCCATTGTTATTGACATATCTTCCCTTTTACGGTTTATGAGTTTATTATCGCCTTCAAGATGAGCACTTTTTTTGGACTACGAGCACGTCTATGTCCGAGGTTTATTATTTTCCTTGATCTATCCGCTTTGTCGGCCTCATATTTGCCATCTGTGATTTTTGCATCATTGCATTCGTCATCGGTATCGTTGTTTTCAGATATTTGTACCATTCTCGTCACAAGATTTCAATACTTTAGTTATCAAAAAACTGAACTGAGTAATTTGCATCGAAAAATTGGAAATGTTTGTATTTTTTGCCATTTTGATGTGGTTCAATTGAAATTCTGCTAGATATCTCAAATAGATATTTAATTCCAGGTCAAAAAGTTATAACGAGGACTTTGACTGCAGAAAATATTCAAGAAATTACTGAAGCTTTAAGAAGACCACCAGTAATTTGGGATAACATTCATGCCAATGATTATGATCAGAAAAGAGTATTCTTAGGACCTTACTCAGGAAGATCTCCAGATCTTATACCCAAATTAAGAGGAGTTGTTACCAATCCGAATTGCGAATATGGTGCTAATTTCATTGCCATTCATACATTGGCTCAATGGTCTAGATGTAATATTGATGGTCAAAGGGATCTAACTTTGAGTGAGTAAAACAATTACATACCATTCAATTGAATTGATATATTATCTTATAAAACTTTGTTGAGTCTACTTGATGAAGGTTCAATATAAATATCAAAAAAATTGACAACTTTGTGTCCAATCCCACCACAATAATATATATTTATGATATATTTGGTTATTAATGTGGTCACTTTTAGAATTGGAATTGAATTCCAAGACAAAAATGAACCAAATATATCATAAAAATATATTATTGTGGAGGGATTGGACACAATGTTTTCAATTTTTTTGATATTAATATATTATCTCTTCTTTGTTCATCAAATCAAAAAGCAGTAAACCCTACACAGTGGCTAACTATCATAATTAGTCAACTCAAATGACAAAACAAGTTATATAATACAAGTAAGCCTTACAGATCAATGTTGTTAGATCCACCTGATCGGTAGATCTACCATGGCCGTATATCTGCCTTGCCTAAAAATAAACCTTGTCAATAGATCTACCTGGCATACAGAATTATCTTATCACAGATCTAAGTTATAGCGCATTCGACTAAACAGCTCTCATTGGGTGCTGGAGTGTTTTAGCTCTGCTCTGATTCGAAAATTTTCGAACTTAGAGAATGCAGGAAATGCGAACTTTGTGGAACTCCACTGGCACGATGCTTATATAAAGTGTTCTGAGATCATTTGCTGTCATTCGGCTAGTATTGGAATTTGAATTTTGAATTGCTTTTCAACATCCGTTCTTCCTTCAGAAATATGTGCTGAAAAGGGCCACTGTCTGACACATTTAACAGCATAATAGACACAGAAGGGTTCCCTGCCGACTGGTGAAGTGAAGTGGTAACACCAATATATAAAAAGGGTAACAAATATCTTGCTGAAAATGAGTTTCACTGTGTAAATGCATGGAAAAGATAATTACCAAAGAACTAACTAAATTTCTGCTGGACAGTGTTCTGCGTGCACAACAGCATGGCTTTCTCCCAAGAAGTTCTACATTTACAAACCTCCTGACCAGGCTGAATGACTGGACTCTAGCTGATGACAATCACGAACCAATTGATGTCGTCTATCTTGATTTTGAAAAAGCCTTGGACAAAATACCGATAGAATTTCTGCTTTACAAGTTGGAGCATTTTGGAGTCAGCGGTAAGCTTTTTAGACTGTTGAGGGGTTTCCCAGTGCGAACTTTCCAGGAACGTGTTGATTCTTCACTCCCAAAAGAACACAAGGTTTTTAGCGGTGTCCCGCAAGGGTTGGTCCTGGAGCCGCTGCTGTTAATAGCCTATTTGTGCGACCTCTATCTGGGGCTCCTCACCGAGGGTGCTTCATTTGCTGATGACAGGAACATACATACAAATCCACTACTGCATTATGCTAAACTTCAAATGGATCTTAAGAGCGTCTTAAGGTGAACACAGGAGTGGAAAATGCCCTTGAACATTTCCAAGTGCTCTGTTTTACACATAGGGCAAAAAAACCCAAATTAAAATACTTCTTTAAACAAATAGAAATAACACCAGTTCAAAAACAAAAGTACTTTATATATATATCGTTATAACATCTGATCTTAAGTGGGAGGCCCATATTACACAGATGACCAAGAGGGCCAACTCCATGATCTATTTTTTCCAGACAGCCTTTAAAGATATGTCAGCAGAAATGATCCTGAAACTCCATAAGTCATATGTGAGGCCAAGGCTTGAATATGCTCAAACTATATGGAATCTATACTTCAGTGGACTCTCGTTAACTCGAAACACCACGGGACCAAGATTTTTCGTCGAGTTACAACTAGTTCGACATAGGCGTAGTTCGAATTATACAAGTCATTCTCGATTAATTTCGACTTATAGAGGTAATGAGATATAGAGGTAATCCGAGAGGTTAACCAAAAGGTAGAGTAGATCGTACATATTTGATGAATTTACTGAAAAATGAATTGACATTAGACAATTTCACAATGAAATAGATCAACGTGTCTTTGTGTTGACAAAAGCCAATTGACAAATTCTGCATATTTTAAGAATTTATCTCATGAAGGAGTCCGATTTAGACTCTAAAACGTCAAGAATTAATTCGTTTCTTTTATGGAAACATTTTTTTCATCCTGACAAATTATTGCGCAGGAGCGTTTTATTCGAATTTTTTTAAGCTTGTTTGAGAAATTGAGAGTAAAAACTTCAAGTTTTTCGTATAAATTTAAATCTCTCATAGGCTTAGGGAAGTCGGGATGAAAAACATTAAACAAAAAGTGTATTTCCAACAACCTCACGATGCAATTATTGCGTCATCAAATACGCTCGACTTGTGCGGCGGGGTTTGGAATTAACTACTGACTTCGAGTTATAGAGGATTTAGTGGGTCTTCGACTTATAGAGGTAAAAATGGTAAAATATATCCCTAAAATCGTTTCGAGTTATGCATAGGAATTTTTTCGGCTTAGACAGGTTTTTCCAAGGGGCTTGAAAATAATTCGAGTTATCGAGGATTTGGAGTTAACGAGAGTCCACTGTACATACCTCAAGGATGTTGAACAGATGGAGAGAGTGCAGAGGCGAATAACTAGGATACCTCGAGAGCTTGACAACTTTAAGAGACAGAAGAACTATAGGTGATCTCATAGAAACCTACAAAATACTAAATGGCCATTACAAATCTGAGAGGTCACAATCAAAAACTTTTAAAGGAAAAATGCAATAAGCTTCTGAGGAGAAATTTCCTTACCAATAGAGTGGTATACTATTGGAACCACCCCTGAGTGATGATGTTGTTAACTCTACCTCCAAAAATCAATTTAAGAATCGCCTTGACCATGAGTTAAGGTCTTGGACCTCAACCTTTTTTGTGCACTATGGGGTATAGACGGAGGAAGGGTAAAAAGGTGGATAGGACAGAAGAGGTGAAATGACTGTGATATATATGTGATAGAAGACTATATAAAATGTGATAGTGATATTATTTTGTGATGATGTGATTTGTGATATTTTGTAGACAAATGTTCAAACTAACACAACAGTCTCATCGGTATAAACCGTCTACTGCCGTTAATAAATAATAATAAAAAAACATTAACGCGAATATTACTTGACATAAATTAAATGTACAGGGTGGGCAAATTTCGATGTTTTAGCACTACAACTTTTAAACCAGAGGTGATAGACAAAATCTGATACCCACTTCTCGATCTCTTTTTCTGAAAAACTATCAAGGGTAATATTCATTTTTGGCCATCTTCTTTTGTTTTCGAGTTATAAGCGAAAATTGGAAAAACGGCGATATCGAAAAACATTTACCTATCCGCTAATACTGATGATAGAGCTCTGAAATTAAAACATTATACAGGCACTTTTTTACGTAGAATCCAGTGGCGTGCTCGTCTTTTCAAAAGAGTTTTCAATTACGAAGCTATGACCCAAAGTTATGTTTTTTTAAATGGGAACACTATATTTCTGTAACATTTTTTGAAAGCTTAATTTTTTCTGATTTCAAAAATATATAAATATAATAAATATTTATTAGATTTTTTTTCTGGGGACATATTAAGGACAATATAAGGATAGCTTCGTAATTAAAAACCCTTTTGAAAAGACGAGTACGCCACTGGATTCTACGTCAAAAAGTGCCTGTATAATGATTTAATTTCAGAGCTCTATCATCAATATCAACGGAGATATGAATGTTTTTCGATATCGCCATTTTTCCAATTTTTGCTTATAACTCGAAAACAAAAGAAGGTGGCCAAAAATGAATACTACCCTTGATAGTTTCTCCTCAGAAAAAGAGATCGAGAAGTGGGTATCAGATTTTGTCTATCACCTTTGGTTTAAAAGTTGTAGTGCTAAAACATCGAAATTTGCCCACCCTGTACAGTGGACTCTCGTTAACTCGAAACACCACGGGACCAAGATTTTTCGTCGAGTTACGAATAGTTCGACATAGGTGTAGTTCGAGTTATACAGGTAATTCTTGATTAAATTCGACTTACAGAGGTAATGAGTTATAATAATAATAATAATAATAATAAGTAGATATATTTCAGAGAATGTTACAGTGTCATACAGATGTTAATATGGTAACATTAAATGAAACAATGTCATATAACCAAAAACAAAACAAAAAAACCGATTATCCTCACAATGCATATACTATACGCGCACAAAGTCCTCTACAGAATAAGGCTCTAAATCAATCAACAATTCCTTAATTTTTCTCTTGAACACTTTCATACTATTACACATTTTTAGGTTCTCGGGAAGTTCATTAAACAATCTAATACTCGAATAAGAAGGGTGTTTCTCCGTTATTGTGAGTCTATGTATCGGATAACTGATATTGAATTTTCTCGTACCATAGTTGTGCATAAAACCGCACTGCTCATAATGTTCCAAATTCTTAAACATAAAAACTAGCACTTCGTAAATGTAGAGAGCATAAACAGTGAGAATATGGTTCCTTTTGAAGACACCTCTGCATGATTGACGGTAATCCAGACCAAATATAGTTCTGATAACCCTCTTCTGAATACGAAAAATCTCCAGAGTGTTTGAGTTGTCATCATAGAACATCAAATCGAACCTCATCAAGCTCTCAAAGTTGGCGAAATAAAAAATCTTGAGTGAATTCACGTCTAAGTATCGACCTATTATTCTCAAACTATATGCGACAGAATTCAATTTCTTTCCCAAACCAATTATATGGTGGTGCCAATTTATGTGTTCATCTATGGAGATGCCTAAAAACTTAGTAGTCCGATCAGTGTTCAGATCTCTATTCAACAACCTCACAGTGGTTGGTGTCTCCATTCTCTGTTGTGGTGTTCTGAACAGTTTCAGCTTAGTTTTATCTGGGTTCAAAGCCAAGCCATTCCTTTCAAACCATTGCTCCACTCTATTCAAACACAAAGAAGCAGTACTGATCAGTTGGGGATAGTTTGAGCCAGACACTAGCAGGTTGGTGTCATCTGCATAATTTATGATGTGACAATTGGCCAGATTTTCAGAAACAGCTTCCCCGGTCCCAGATTTCTCACATTCAAGAACATTAACAATATCGTTCATAAAGAGAACAAATAATATGGGTCCTAACATGCTACCCTGAGCTACACCCCAGGGGTTTTCTTTTATTTCTGATTTTATAAATTTCCCATTTTGTTTCACCATAGTTCTTTGTCTCCTTCTGATTAAGTAAGATTCGAACCAGTTCAGCACATTTCCTCGAATTCCGTATCTTTCCATTCTGATCAGTAGAGATTCATGATTAAGTGAATCGAAAGCTTTCGACAGATCCAAGAATATACCCAGCAAAATCTCATTATCTTCAAATGACCTGACAACGTTTTTTGTGAACTCTGTTATGGCGGTTAGTACAGATTTTCCTTTTATGTAGCCATGTTGATTGCTACTCAGTACACTGCATGAAGTCATAAAGTCAACCAGCCTATTGCACATAGCCATCTCGAAAATCTTAGAGAATGATGGCAAGATACTAATAGGTCTATAATTTTCAAACGAACTATGGTCCCCTTTCTTGTATATAGGAACTATTACTGCTAATTTTAGTTGTTCCGGAAAAATTCCATACTTGAAGGAATCATTCATTACATAGCAAAGGACCTCAGATATGGCATTAATGCATTGCTTGATGATCTTCACTGGTATTTCATCCTCTCCGCTGGTGTACTTATTCTTCAATTTACTTCACATCAATTGGATTTCCTCTGTTGTTATGGGTTTCAGAAACATTGAGCGTTGATTATAACGAATGTTACAATCAGAGACAGGCCTTACACTGTTCAATAAGCTAGGAATCACATTGAGAAGAAAATCATTGTACATGTTAGCCACATCTGAAGGGTTCCCCTCAAAAAAAGCACTTTCATGGTAATCCTCACCAACAACATCTCTGTAAATTCCCCACATGCATTTCATCTTGTTATCAGATAGAGAAATCTTCTCACGGTAAATTTCGGAGCGCTTTCTTGCCAATAAATTGTTGTATTCTCTCTTGAATGCATGATAAATGTTTTTCGCCTCCGGACAAAACTATTGAACCAATTGGATTGCAGAGAGTTTATTCCTATAATTGTCTACATCCAAATCACATACTTCATTCCTTCTATGTTTCCTTGAGGTAACCAATCTTAGCGGAAAGCATTCCTGAAACAATCTCAAAAACAATCCTATGAAACAATTCCACTGAGAGTTCACCTCATCCTCTTCAACATCATATACGTCAGACCAATCTTGTTCCACTAGTTTCGAGATGAAAATATTTATATTTCCAGATGTATAAAATCTCTTGTAAGATGTAACAGGTGAAACACCTCCTCTCAAAGAGAAGGAGAGCTTAAGGCCCAAGTGGTCAGAAATAGCAGTATATAACATATGGGTGGTAAACACTTTCTTAAAATTTGTGATTATGTTATCAATACAAGTGCTTGATGTAGCAGTTACTCTTGTTGATTCACTGAAAGTTAAGTCGAATGAGTAGGAATTCAGTAGAAAATTTACCCTGACAATATTCTTGTGGTCCTTGAAATCAATATTGAAATCACCCGCTATGAAAGCTAGTTTATTCTCAGAAATGATAATTTCCAAAATATCTTGTAGTTTCTTGTAAAATTCCTCCAATGTAGTACTATATGGTGGTCTGTACACACTGATAATGATAAAGTTTTCAACGCCCAAAAAACACTCGACAGCGGCACACTCGAGCACTTTATCTTTGGATAACTTGTTTATTTGATGGTGGACCCTGTAATTTGTACCATTCTTGATGTAAACTGCAGTTCCGCCGTGTTGACCTTCCTGTCTGCAATGAAAGGCGGCTAGTTTGAAACCAGTTAATTTATATTTTTGGAGTTGTGTAGCAGTTTTCCAATGTTCCGAGAGTGCCAGGAAATGGCATTCTGGGTTATCTCCGAGCATTGCATTCAGTTCATTCACACTATTTCTTATGGATTGGACATTCTGTGAAATAAGGGTCACTGAAAGCTGATCCCTATTCTCCACTTTGAAAAGATTGTCCTCGTCCAAGGAATCGAAATCTCCTCACCAGAACACCTTGAGGCCACATTTCCGGCTTTTGTAATTCTTCCATCAATGAAAAATCAGCCGCGACTTTGAAGGCAATGCTAATAGCGTTTTTTCTTTTTGGCAACATTTCGACCCTGAATTCTCTATTGGGGAACTTTCGGGTGAGAAAGTTTTTTATGTTACATTCGGTAGCCTTTAAATCTACTCTTCCCACATAAAGCCATGCTTTCCTTTCAGCACTAGTGAAACTAGCATTCTCTGGTAAACTTGTGACATCACTGTTTCCTTCTATCACGTTCTGCTTTTTTGTTTTTCTTTTTTTAGCCTCCACTGTTGTCCAAACTTCATGTTGTATGTGTTCACTTGAGAGTCTATCTTTTTGTGGTGTATTCTTATGAGTTGGTTGTGTTGGTTCCTTGAACTCGTCTATAATTATTTTTGGAATTGTGCTTACATCTTTTGAATTATCTCTTTCTGTGCTATTTCCATCCCTACTTACTACATTTTTCATTATTACATCTGAGTATTTGAGAGTTTTAGAATCTTTTCTGGTTTTTCTATTGATGTCTGTAGCATGGTGCTCTTTTGATGGTTTCATTTTTGGCTCGGTTTCTGATATTAAGCTCTCTCTTATTTGAACTAATAGTCTGCTGAATAATTTACTCTCTACTTTTGTGAATACCTCATCTGAAATTTCATTCTCATCTGCATTGCCTTTTTTTTGTGATTCTTTTTCATCTTCATTGTGGGAAATTTTCTTAGCAGAATGTTGTTCTTTCTTCAATTCCTCAATTTTTTCCTTCAGTATACGATTTTCTTCAGTTATAATTTTTATTTTATCCTTTTCTTCTTCGTTCTCCTTATTGAGAGTCTCCACCATTGATACAAGGTTCTCATTTTCTTTTTTTCAAATTTTTGACTTCCTCTCTAAGATCCTTTAAGACATTCTCACTACAATTCAATTCCTCTTGCTTATTAGCGATCTTACACTCTAAATTCTTCACTAATTTCTTTGATTTCCTTTCGCTTTCTTCCAAGTTTTTTAACCTTTCCTCATATTCACTCTCTGATAGAAAAACATCGTTTTCGAAAGTTTCACTATGTCTTCTCAGGGTTCTTATTTGATGTTCTTTCTCAATGTTCAACAGACTCATCGTATCAATCTTCTTTATCAAATCCTTCTCTTTTATCTCCCTCTCTTCCTCAACCTGAATAATCTTCTCCTCTAACATTTGAATTTTCTCAGTATATTGCTGCAATTTCTTCCTCTGCAATATATTCTCTTCTTCACGCTTATAGCTTTTTTGACATTCCACTGAGCATAGACAATTACCACCCTCTGTAATCTTTGCTGATTTCCTTCTCTCTAGGCAACTCAAATGGAAATGGCCGAAACATTTTATGCACACAACATGACTGCTCTCCTTTTTTTTTGCAGCACTCATAGGTGGTATTCATACTATGTTAGTACTTGATATCAATAATGCTTCCTTCCCCTGATTCCCAATGAAACACCATGAAAATAATTCAGAATGAACTGAAGTTCATTACCAATCCTGTCGGTGTATGTGAACCCTTATCCACTGCCAACCTTATCACCATCTGTCCCCAGATAATGAAGGATGGGGAAAAAAAAAGGATTATTCCAAGACGATTCTGAAATCTCCAGTAATTTGATCTGCTATTTTTCAATCTCAGAATTTCAATTTTACACCATCACATTGAGAAAGTCTTATTTTCTTATCTGTACAAAATTCAAAACAAAAATTAACCATTAACGCGCTGATTTTCAGAGCTCAAATCAACACATCTGTTCACCAAATAAATCTCAAATAAAAATATAGAGGAAGCCGAGAGGTAAACCAAATGGTAATTCGGGTTATAGAGGTAAAGAATAGTGATATTTATTCCCTATAATAAGAGTAGATCGTACATAAATATGTACGATCTACTCTTCATCAAATGATGAATTTACTGAAAAATTAATTGACAATAAAAAATTTCACAATGGAATAGATCAACGTTTTTTAAGCTTGTTTCAGAAATTGAGAGTGAAAACTCTAAATAAGTTTTTCGTAAAAATTCCAATCTACTGAGAGGTCTCTAAGAGGCTTAAGAAAGTCGGGATAAAAAACATTAGACAAAAAATGTATTTCCAACAACCTTTACATAACTAAGCAACAAATAAAACAAAATTCTATAAAACCTCACGATGCAATTATTGCATTATTAAATACGCTAGATTCATCGATACGTTTCGACACGTGTGGCGGGGTTTGGAATTAACTACTAACTTCGAGTTATAGAGGTAAATTTAGTGCGTCTTCGACTTATAGAGGTAAAAATGGTAAAATATATCCGTAAAATCGTTTCGAGTGATGCATGGAAATATGTGGACGATGTCTTCGTCATATGGCCACATGGACCCGAAACTCTCCAAGGCTTCTTTGATCATCTGAATAATATAAATATCCATATCAAATTCACTATAGAAGTTGAAACCAACAACTCACTCCCTTTTTTTGATGTCCTCGTAGCGAAATCCAACGATTCCTTCACACACACGATTTACAGAAAACCAACCCACACAAACCGCTACCTGAATGCAAATTCACACCATCATCCGTCTCAAATCAACTCCGTATTGAACTCCTTAATCCATAGATCCATAAAACTGACAGATAGCCTACACATTCCAAAAGAAATCAACATCCTTCAAACCGCCCTACAACAGAATGGCTACAACAGTCAACAAGTTCAGAAAGCCATCAACCGACATCAGACCCATACACAACAACCCAAAAATCCTCCAGAAAATTTCCCTCATAAAGCTTTTCTAACTTTTATCAAAGGTGTCACTGACAAAATCAGTCGCATACTACGAAAACAGTTTTCACAGCCGATAACAAAATTTCCAAATTTCTTCGAACACCAAATCGATCGATAACGATTCTCAAGGTGTATACGAGATACCATGTTCCGCATGTCCTAGAACATATATATATATATATATATATATATATATATATATATATATATATATATATATATATATATATATATATATATTCTGGGCTTAACAATATGATACAATGAACATATTAATAAGATACAGCCTAGTGCCGTCTACCCAGTCCTCTTCTCCAAGCCTCTCGATCCTGTGCCAGTTCCGCATCAAGCTGTCTCTGCTCCATAGATTGGCGTATTCCCTCATTCCAAGAGCGCCTCGGCCTTCCTCGCTTTCTTCGTCCTGGCGGAACCCACTCAAACAGACGCCTAGGCCATCGATGTTCAGGCATTCTCATCAAGTGGCCAAACCACCTTAGACCTCTAAGTTCGATCCGGTCAATTACAGACTCCCTAGCATGAAGACGATCTCTGATCACTTCATTCGTCACATGATCTAGCCGTGACGTTCTGGCACTCCGTCTCAAATAGTCCATTTCGACTGCATTTAGTCTAGAACATACATAGGACAAACCAACAGACGTATAACTAACAGAGTATATGAGCACTAACTCGCAATACGCCAAGGAGATCCAACATCTGCCCTATTCAAACACTACTCTGAAACAGGACATAACGTTGATTTTGAGGGATATAAGACCATCTCTGCAGAGAGAACCCTCACTTGTAGGATAATCCGTGAAGCACTCGATATCGAAAAACGACCTAATTGCCTCAACAAACGGGATGATGGTCAAAGATTACTCAACACTTGGAAACCTTTGATTTCCCGTCTCATGGCAACACATCGATCGATAACTCAGCCCCTGACAACAACCCGATCGACAGTTCAGCCTCATACCACCCGTACCAGGCTCCCAGTTGCCACTCGTTCGATAACAACCCGATCGATGACTCGAAGTCACGTGACAACAACACCACCGGTTCCTGCACAATCAATAACAACTCGATCGACAACAACTCGATCAATAACAACTCGATCGATAACAACTCGATCAATGACTGGAAGCTGCCTAACAACTACGCAACCGGCTCCTGCGCAACCTCCATCACGTGGGTCACCCCCTTCTACTATAAATACAGGACCTCTCGTGGTTAACATTCAGTTGCCTCGAAGGACGGAAGATAACCACACCTACGAGAATATTCTTGTTGATGATACCTGGGGAGTAGGCAGATTGAGACCACGGCGTAAAGTCAACGGTTCTTGAAAATGGCTCCAAAATCGGAGCCGAAACGTCGAACACGACAAAATATTAGACGCGGTCCAATCCGGAATACACAAAGTTCAAATTATATATATATATATATATATATATATATATATATATATATATATATATATATATATAATAACTATTGTTGTAAGAGCCAAAATAAAAATATATTGAATGAAATTTAAGGGTCTTTAGGCTCGGGTTTTGGGAGTAAATGATTGACTACTCTTTATTCTATGCCAAGCTTTCGCATTAATTTAATGCTTCTTCAGGGCTTCTGCAAAAGATCAATAATATACAATTAATTAATAACAAATTTCAGAAAACAAACAAATTTACTCACTGAATGTGAGGTTTTACATGGATAACATCTGCCACAAACGTTGTAACCAATTTTTTTTATTGGTTACAACGTTTGTGGCAGATTAAATTTCCTATACAATAAGTCCTGTTATATCCAATTTCTGAAATATACCGTATATACTAAACAGGTAACAACTACATCTCGATTTATATATATATATATATATATATAATGTATAAAAAAAAATGTATATATATATATATATACAACAATAGTTATATATATATATATATATATATATATATATATATATATATATATATATACATATATATATATACATATATATATAGGGTATATACAGGGTTTTCCAATGAAAGATTTCGTTTTTAAAAGCCCATTTGCACCAACAGCTTTCGACACTGTTGAAATTCCTACCATTCTAAAGAATGTTTACAAACTATAGCGTAAAAAAAAAAGTAAAGTCTAAATAATTTTTTAACGTTATCATCAAATAAAATATTTTATATAAATTTCAACTTCATTTATTAAATATAGATGATACAGTATCAGCTGATATCAAACTGGAAACGGAAACAGAAGATGGTCAAATGTGTGAAGATATACCCACTTCACTTTCTCCAAATATGTATCATCCTAGACAAGCATTGAGAAATGCTATAAAGGAATGGCTTCCAGAATTTAGCAAGCATAAATCAGCTTGGGGTCCTATTGCCAAGCCACAACCAGCTGTAACAGGTCAGTTCTGCTTACTACAATTCATTTTGGGGTTTGGTTTTTGCGCGTTTGTTTCAGGGCATCAGCGGGCGTTCATTTTGCCCAATTATCTGTTATTTTCGAATTTTAAACCGAGATTGGCCTTGAATGATTGGTGGTTCAACCGTAATTCCAAAACTACTGGTTTGATCGAAATGAAATTTTGCATAAGGATACAAAATGACAATTTTAAGCCTATCTAACTTTTCAAGCTGATTAGTTAATCAGAACTAACATGTGTAATTTAAGAAGAATACGTATTTGCATAATATGCAAATTTAATATAATGGGGTCTCTGAAAGACTGTCTGAAACTGAAGAAATAAATATTTATTTCTAAATGAACGAACACCCCACAGTACAAGGACATTTCCATCATCAACTTTAATCGAAAGCTTAAGATACCTCAACACATGAAGACCTACTACTTATTTTATTTTTACAATAATGATGTTGATAAAACTCATAGTATATATGTATACATGAATTTCTTTTTAATTGTACATGGCTGAAGGACCTTGGTCGAAGGCCTATTGATTCTTATCAATAAAGAATTTGTTGTTGTTGTTGTTGGGGTCTCTAATTATAAGTGCAATCATTGAGAAGACAATATGGGGCTTTCGCTAGCAATTTAAAATCTAATAATATTTATAATTATATATAAAATGAACGATCAATTTTCAGTCATTCCTGTGCCAATCATACCTTCAATAAATACGTGCATGAGCCTGACTTCTACCACGACAACTAGTTCCACCGTTACTTCAACAGTTAATGCTACTCAATTACAAGCATTAGCAGAGGTGAGGATTTCTCACTTTAAATTAGTTAATAATTTTTGTGTTATTGTATATTTTTATTTTTCTATGAATATAATTTCGTATAAACATATGTTCATGAAAGGAGAGGAATTAAGTAGTAAGATAGTGGCAAAATTACTGTTTACATTTACACAAAAACAATACATACTTACCATTTGAATTTTAAAGCTCTTTTTCTTGAACATAAGGCATGATGAATTATAAGCTATTAAAATCCTGAAACAGAACTAGAACTAATACCCACCAAGGTGAATTTTTTGTGATGAATATAATAAAAAGTTCTATTTTTTTTTATTTGGCAATGAATATTTTTATTCATTATTGTTTCAACGTGTGAATGATTCTTTTCAAACAAGTTCAATAAAAAATTATACAATTATAGAGTAAAAATAAATAAATCAATACCAAATCAGAAAAATTTACTCTACATAATATGTTGACAAAAATATACTGAAGACAAGATTTATGATCTTTTATGATTATTATGTAAAAAGATCAAGTTTTCAAGTAGATTTTAAATGATATTTGCATCTTTGTTAGAGCTGTCCATTCTAAATTTTATTGTTATTTTCTAGGTAACTGTGAACGATAGTATGGTAAATCCACTGCCTGGGCCTATAATGAATTCGTTAGTATCTGAGTCCAAAGTAGTATGTAATGAATCCATTCCAAATCCAATTACAACAGTTTCTATTCCAATTCCTGTAACAGGAATACAGGATGAAACACGACAAATAACAGTGCTGAGTGGTGCCATTATCAAACCCAAAATAAATAATAGTAATGAAGAATTTATCAATTCCCAGGATAGAGAAATAAGAAATGGAGAGGAGAAAGCAGTTGGAGAGAAAGATGTGAATGCTAAACAAACAATGAATACCGATAGAGGAGCTAATGAAAATGATTCCAGCCCTAGTACTTCAGAACCCATGGATTGTAACTGTACCCCAAACATATCCCCTAGCCATGTAATCAAATCAACTGGCGCATCTAATGAAGATATTGCAATGAGTGAAATCTCGGTAAGGAATTAAAAACCCACAAATATATAGAGCAAGTTTTCAATTTAAACAGTTGGATATCAAAATAGCAGTAGCATTTCTAATAAAGAAAAATATCAATTTTCATTCATATCTCAAACACAGAAAATCGTTATCTATGAGTATAAATATACTTCTGAATTAAGTTATGAAAAAAAAATCAAATTTTTAATTTATATTGTTTTTATATAGATTTTAAGGGATTTTTTCACAGAAGCTCCTCTAAATAAATCATTTCACCCAAAGTCGTCTGCATAAAATAAGCAAGATATGTTGACATCAACGCCCAAGTCGAATACGTTTTCGCGAAATTTCTGATACAGCTCTGAGTTTTCTCACTTTAGAGAGAGCACTAACCACATTATCAGTGTTCATAAAACAGTGCGCACAACTATCACTTATCGGATTCAAATCCCCATTTTTGTTATTTAAAAAATTTTAATAAAACTACTTTCAAAACTGTGTTGGAGTTGAACTCATCAGAAGAAATGATTTCAGAGAAAGTTATCGAATGAAAATTACGAGAAGGGCTTTCAAGTTTTCTAATAATTCCCATTCCAAATCTGTCAACCCTCATTTGCAGGTTAAGTTCTAATTAAAATATATATAAAAGATATATCATTCGAAAGCACACTGAATGGTGTATATTTTTTGCTGAAAAGAAAACATATTATCCATAATCAATAATTTTTCATCGATAAAACCGTTGGAAAAACTTTGTTCACTTCAAAATCGTGATATTCATTTACTTACCACGTAAGCAATAAAAAATTTTTGGCAACAAAAAAACTTCTTATCTTGTAGCAAATTTAATGCTGTTTTCAGATATGTGGTTGAATTGGATGCGGCTACAAGGATAACTGAAATAAAATTGATTTTATGGAAGAAACATGAAATATTTCGTGAAATCAAGAAATGTTAAATTGAATAATAACCGTCAACAATTCTACCATGTGTTATATGACATGTTTTGTCCCAAATAACTTCTATGACCTTTCCTTGAAGTTTGACCTTTTTTAAAATAGATATCCTGTATATTTGTATCTTAAAATTGAGAACTCCTCCTATATTATTCCCTTCCCTATTTCCAATTTCTTAATGCAATCACTCTTGTTTTTTTTAGACCTCAAGTGGTAGTATGCAAGTAGAAATGTATGATACTATGACAGATGGGAAATTAGAAAAGTAAGTTATTTCTGCTTGTTTTTGCATGTGTATTCAATTTCTAGTAAACCACAAGATATATCAAAATAATGATCAGTTCCAATCAAAATTTTATTGAGATACTACAAATTTTTTCCTCATATATGGATTCAATTCGTATTTTCAACTAATTTTGAATTAAACATACATAAGTTTTTAATTATGTGTCCTTTGAGAAGATGAAGAGAAAATGGAAATCCGAAATAGTGGGAGAGGTTAAAGATCTAATTAATTCTCTTTAGAATATTTAAAGTCACAGGGTTTACGGAACCCGTTTTCCTAACTTGGTGTGTATTTATATAGCATCAATTACCAAATAAAAATTATCAAATGACAATTAGGTATGTAGCATGTATATGTTGAATGCTGCATTTTTCAATGAAAGTGTGGATGTAGTCAAATATCAATTATCCATTAGGAAATGAAAGCTGACCAAAACCTAATTTGAACATTATTTTCCTTTTATAATGAATAACTGTGGATAAGAGTTCGCTTGAGGAAGTACTTTAACCAAGCTTCTGTTAAAATCTTGTATGAATGTTTATTAAGTGGGTTTTATACCACGTGGCTTTCTCGTGAAATCCCACTATTTTATAGTAGTGAGAAAAAGAGATTTGATGACGAAGTTTGAACTAAATCACTCGAAATAATTTTTTTCATTACCAATTCAATTGTTCTTATCTTATACTGGGTGTTCCTGAATTGGAGTTACAAAGGAAAATGAGAGATTTCTTGGATAATTTTAAAAATAAAATGGCCCATAAACCCTTTGTTTTCGAGATACAGGGTGTTTCTTGTAGTCCTACTTTTTTGTGATGCTTAACCACTTTATCAAATCTTTATTAATCTTTGCTACAGAGTTGGTGAATAAGTACCAAAACTTATAATTAATTAATTTATCACAGCTACCTAACTGGATCTTTATAAGCTGTTTGAATTTTTTTTCTGGAATTCGATGGCAGATACCACAAAACTACAACAAACCAAAAAGTGTAGTACTGAACTAGAATTTCTTTTTAAATTTTTCCAAACTACCAGTGATTCACAAAAAAATAATTCTGGAGGAAAGAGGCGGGCACCATCCCAGAAAAAAATTCACCCTGCAGATTTGCATTAGGATATCACATGATGAAAATTTTAAATTGGAATATCTATGCCAATTCAAGTTGAAGGGAACCTTCCCTTCACAATTTTTCTCTGAGAGCAGGTGCTCTCAGAGAAAAATTTGAACTTTAACACTTGTAACTCATAATCATAGCATTTGCGGACTCATGTTATAGGACTTTTTTTCTTGAAATGATCCGAGAAATCTTGTCATTTTCATTTGTTCTTAGGGAACACCCTGTAGATATAGTCAATTCAAAACTGATGTCTTCACAAATAAATTGCAATTTGATTAATTTGAATGAAACACAATAAATTGTACAACACAGCCCAGACAATTTTTCGATGCGAATTACTCAGTTCAGTTCTTTGATAACTACTAATTGAAATTTTGTGACGTGAATAATACAAAAATGACGAATGCAAAAATCACAGATGGCAAAAAAGGGCGATGCCGAGACAGCGAATAGATTAAGGAAAATAATAAAACCTTGGAAAGACGAGCTCGTAGTGCAATAAAAGTACTCATCTTGAAAGCGATAATAAACTCATAAACCGTAAAGGGGTACAATTTTTTACTGACGTGTTGATTTCAAAGGAAAGTAAAATGATTATTATTAGTTCATTTTATGTAGAAATTTTCGTTCTTTGTCTTTGCGAGATTTCTGAAATTTTATATTTTGAAAATCTTGAGGGGGTAATTATCCCCAGTACCCCCCCATTTCTATGTCCTTGGAAAGAGAGAGAGAGGAGGGGAGTCGACTGCAACATAGGAGTGTTGTTTTCATCAGCTGACCAGAATCACAATATTGTTTTGATTAATTCTGCATATTAAACTAATCAATAATTTTCTATAATGGTAGAAATTCAAACTACTGTACTAGTTCATAGTTAGCGACCAGATTTCTCTCTTCAATGTTGGAGTCAATGTTCTCTTCACGACACAATCGTCAAGGGAGCATTTATGTTTTATAGGATCATTGGACAACACGGATCTGCTATTGCATATTTATTTTCTTGAATTATCGGAATCTAATTGATAATATATTGATTGATTGATAATGCTATTTGGTATTTCATGCTGAGAGTTTTGGAAAGACCTGTAAGATGGCTAGGAAAGTTGATTTCTCAAATTTGTTGGTGGAAACGGTTTGGTAGTTTAAATGAGAATATTTTGGTTTCGAGGCCTTCTAGGTAATCCATTCTTGTAACTGCTCTCATAATATGATACATAATACCTCATGAAGTTTTAATGTAATTCTATGTTGTTGAAAATCTTCATTGAATAATTTTTTAAATTTTGACTGTATAAAGTTTTATTTTATTCTATAAGTATAGAAAAAGAACCTATTATGTAATTGAAATATTTATTTTATAGGAAATATGGTGAGCTTAGTATGGACGACTTAACTTTGCTGTGTGACCTTTTCTATTTACCATTCGAGCATGGTGGTCAAGGTTTGGTACTTTTACAAGAATTCAACTGGTTAAAGTCTAATGCAAATCTTGTTATGGAACAATATCAAAGAGCAAACAGGGAAACTCCTGAGGTAGGAGTCTTGCTTGAATGTAATTGATTTTTACTGTTATATGGAGATTTTTTACAATAATGTATGTTGCACATAATTGATTTTTCCATTAATACACAAAATTTTTTTTACACAACCATTGCAATATATGCATACCTCTATTGTTTATGCATTCTTCAAGTTGAATATGCACTGCCTTATTTCCATACAGATAAAACAAAAATACAGTGCTATTTGTGTTTTGAGCATTAGGTATTAGCATTCTATAAAGATTATATAGTGGAACAATACTGTCCAAATCCTATTTGAATAGTACTAGTAACCAGAAATTTGAAAGAAACCAATTTCTAGAATGTTATAAACTACATAAGATAGAGCAGACAGGTTTTGTTCAGTATGGGAATGTTTTTTAATTATTCACATAAAATTTCTTAAATTTTGAAATTTGGGAATATATTTTTTCAATTGTTGAAGTTGATTTCAATGAGTTTTGCTTCAAACTATCGACGGATAATGTAATACTATTTTTCTAATGAAAATTAAGTAGGTGGAAGAGATTCATGTGCTGTTTGAGTAGGTTTTCTGTAATTCTATGTTATAGTCTACCTTACAGGTTTTGTGTTAGCAAAACGCACATAGATGGAATTTTCTATGGTGAACTGGATGTTCAGGGGTTTACTATTCAGATAGCTCAAGAAAGTATTTCGAAGTTCCAGTTGATGAAGGTCTCATTCACAATCACATATTCTCAGTTGTTTGTATGGCATCTGTTTTCGAAATTTTCCAGTTGATGAATATCTCATTCACAATCATATATTCTCAGTTGTTTGTATGGCATCTGTTTTCGAAATTTTCCATGAAGTAGTTGTAAATACATATGTATTTATGAATAACTGTCCAATACATGATTTCTGTGGAAACGGAAGACGATTTGGACAGACTTAATCACTAATGGAAATGGTCCTAAATATATTCCTTCATCAGATACAGAACTTGTCAATGCTTTCATAGAGAATCTGAGGGATTATGTCTAGAACAATAACGAACGTTCATTGAATCTACAATGAATACTCTATCACTTGTTTATTCCAACTTAAAATCAAATGCATTCCAAATACTGTGAATTGCTCCCATTTTCTCAGATATACAACCCTAGCTTTTCACTTATAACAGAGAGGTAAACATATTCATATTTAGCTTTTGGGCTATTAATAATATGATTGGTGTCAAACTGTCATCTCTTTCCACCTTCAATCCTAATACCTTGAAAAGGACTCATGTACGAGTTAAAAATAAGGAGAGCTTCGGGACTGCCCAGTGACATAAATTCCAGTCCAATAAAAAATTTTTCAACCTGGAATGGATTGCCTCTCGATGTGGTTTGTGCTCCCAGTGTTAACGCCTTCAAGGACAGATATGATTCACATGGATTTCGCTCACTTGGAGCCTGATTGTAATCTTAAATTCGTATGTGACACAAGTGACACTGTGACAAGTCTTAATATGCTATATATCTCATTTAAGGGGGATTATCACCACGTGCCTTTCCGCGTATCAGTCATAATATTAGGTACCCATTCATTCCCCCTTTGGCGCTCCTGCGATGACCAATCTTTGTACGGTGTACAAAGTTGTCCGAATTCTCTTGCATTTGCACTGAAAATATGTACAGTAGTCTTGAAACATTCTGTGAATACAATTAAAATACGGTGAGCAATTCATTGGAAAAGGTGGCACCCGATATTTATTCTGCTTCATAACTTAATTTCTTGCTGCGCCACTCAACTCAATTTTTTTTATTGTCTCATTAAAGGAAACACTATTTTTATATTAACTTCTTATATGATTTTAATTTCAGATTCAAGAATGGTTCGCCAGAGCTGCAAAGTTCAATGAAATATCAGAAGGTGTGAATAAATTGGTGAAGAATTTAACATCATGCAACAATCGAGAATTATTATATGATCTATACCCTTATGTTTGGGATATAAGAAGTGTTATATCTTTGCTCAATTCTTATGTTAGATGGTTAGGTATGTACAAGGCAAGGCTGTATATGATGGATTGCTTATGTGAAATGAAGCCAAATTGTGCTTTCTGATTTATAAAATGAAATATATTTGAGTAAAGTCGTTTCTTGCAAGCTAAAGCGTAAATTTATATTTATTCCTTCGTTATTGCAATGTTTTTTGCTTTGCGTAAATATTTTAGGGCATGAATGCGTTCATTGATTTTTCAGGTTCCCAGGATATTACAATGGTAGCTAAAGCGTAGTTCCAATTTGAAAGGAGAGACATTCCTCATGAATATATTTCATTATTGAAATTTGAGAATCAATATTTTAGTTGAAAAAAAAACATTGAAAAAAATGAAAGCATTTACCTGGATTCAATTGCACTGAGTACTTCAAAAGGCATGTTTTTAGAATAAATTATGGAAACAACATTGCATCAGTTGAAATTTTCAGTCTCATCAGTTGACTTACGCTATAATGTTATATTCAATTTTTTATCAGCCTATTGCACTAAAATACTTTGCAACTTTTTATATTTTAAATTTAAGTTGCCAACATTTAAATTAATCTGAATCATTAAATTTGTTATATTTGACACGTTTTAGCATCAGTCTGAAACCATTTGTATTATTTTTCATTAGTTAATCATTTTTGCTATTATTTAATTTTTAGTGTATGAAGTAATTTTTTAGCTCTATGTAATATATTGAATAATTTCAAATTGTCTTCACCTACTCGGACTGAATATTCAATTTATGTAGTGTTTTCAAATGGTATTAACATGTGATCGATCATATATTTACATATTGAGCACACTATTATTAATTAATGGTTTATTTTTTCCCAAGCTGGTGGCCATTTTCCTGCGTCTATGCCTTCATACACCCAAGGAACCTACACATGTATGCATTACAGGAGTATAATCAAAGGAAGCTTAAGCGTACTGCAATTGCGTAATTAACGAGTAAATAGATTCGACAGTGTGCAAGCGTAATTTTAATTTTTTACACTCTTGATTCTCAATCTTTTCTGAACGGATCTATTTACTTTTATTGCATTTATTTTTTTATATTTTTCATTAGTCATTGAGTTGAAGCGTAAATTCGTCTAAGATGCATTGCGTAGTTTGGTAGAGTCCATGAAAGGCAAATTTCTTGCGTAAATTCAGATTCGATTTTGTGGCTCACATAGTTCCTCCGGTTTTAGGGTTTTCTAAAGGTTGGAGAGAAACATTTATGAGTGGTGACCAGGAACCCTGGGTATTCAGGGGTGGTTTAACTGCAGATTTGCAGGTAGTTTTTAAATGAAGTCATTAGTTAATATTTGGTATTAAATGAAAAAACTATTCTTTCAGCGGTTGATGCCTGTTGATTCTGGAAACGATTTATTTGTGTACAAAATACCAGACGTACCAACATGTCGGATATTTACGATAAGACCATATGCAAATACAGATGAAAACGATGTAATGAATATTTGTACGCGCACATCCAAAGATGGGCTTGAAGACCAACATCCATATCCAGACTGTCTGAAGTTTCTTCATGCCGATAGAATCGTCGCTCCTTATTTGTTGTTACATCCAGAGTTTTGCCTGGTCGTTGAAGATGATTCTGGTATTGTGGGATACGCATGTGCCGCACCTGATCATAAAAAGTTCCGAGTGAAACAAGAATTGTCGTGGATTCCAGAGATGTGTGAAAAATATCCATTGTCCCTTATCAACAACAACATAAGTAAATTTGCACAAGTAAGTGGATAGCTTTGTTTGTATTTTCAACGAAGTCTTAAAGTGATGTGTTACAAAAGAAATTGAAAATAAATGCTGCATACATTATACAATATAGAAAATAGACAGAAAACACTGCAGAATATACATAAATTTGTAGAGCTGAAATTTAGAACTTTTTAAATTTTTGTTTATTTTTCGTAATTTACAATCTATATCATCAAGAGTATAAAGTAAATATGGTGTATTGCAGAAGATCTTCAGACTAGGATTTCTTTAGTCGACGGTTGTTTGGTCCTTCTCTATACAAATTGGCTATTTGCTTGTAGGGTATTCTGAGATCTTGGTGAATAGACCTATTGCTAACATACCAGGGAGCGTTGACGATAGCTCGTAACGTTTCTGACTGGAATCTCTGTATTATGTTTAGTTTCGCAGAGCCCCAGAGTTGCATGCTATATGTCCATATAGGTTTAAATACAGCTTTATAAAGGAATATGAATATGTTAGTAGTATGTTTGTTAAATCGTGGTCTTCAGTATTCTTTTCGTTATTTATCTTTGGAGTACTTTATTCATTATGCGTAGCAAACTGATCGATCTATATGATGTTGTTTCTTGTAGTGGTTTACCATATTTGTGTATCATCAGGATGTCAGAGTATTTACATGTGATTAGGAAGTAACATAGACTATGTTTTAGTCTATGTTTTAATGCATATGCATTTATTTTTCAGATAGAAATTCTACAACACTCACTCAATCAACTTCAAAAATCTAAAATTCTGATGAATTAGTATGTTATTTTGTATAATACAATTCTTACGGACGAGACACGTACTATACTTGTTAAAGCGAAATAACATACTACTTTATCTGCATTATATATTTTTGTTTTCCTGGAGGAAAAGAGTGAGGTATTATTTTTCCCTCGATCTTCGAGCCGAGAATGGGATTTAAATTTTTAGGTTCAACTAAATGATGAAGATCTAGAGGTTGATATCATTTTTGTCCGGCCGGCTGGTCTGGTTAAGATCGACGCGGGACTGGGGGAGCGGGAAAAGAACTTTTGCGGGATGGAAATCAACGGCGTCGAGCAGTAAATCTTCTTCTTCCGAAAAACTGTCACTTTCATACATAATTTTAGATTCATACTAATAATCGTGTCTCATTATTTTCGCTGCCGCAACTGACGCATCGCTCCCGCAATCCCGCGACGGTCTGTTCATACCTCAAATATGTAAAATATTACTCTCGATCTGTATGCTCTAGAAACTGGAAATTTTCAGGATAGGGATCGGATATTCGATTGAATTCGTTAATGGGCAAAATCCGTTCGATGATTTCTAAGTTCTCCCATTTCAAATTAGTTACAAAATAGTTGAATGAATGCTTTACGAAATTTTCCATTATATCCTTGATGGATTGAAAAACAAGTTCTTCATTGATAAGAATCAATAGGCCATCAACCGAGGTCCTTCAGCCATGTACAATTAAAAAAGAAAATATATATACATATATACTATGAGTTTTATCAACATCATTATTGTAAAAGTAAAATAGGTAAAAATAGGTAGTAGGTCTTCATGTGTTGAGGTATCTTAAGCTTTCGATTATAGTTGATGATGGAAATGTTTTTGTACTGTGGTGTGTTCATTCATTTAGAAATAAGTTGTTCATTTCTTCGGTTTCAGACAGTCTTTTGGAGAACCTTTGGTTAAGATGTATTATTTGTTCCTTAATTGGTTGAATCTCGGTCTTCTGATATAGCAACTCGTTATGCGGATTGTGAAGCCTATTCAGTGGATGCCTCAAACGTGTTAAAGTTCTAAGTGCAGATCTCTCGGCTATTTCCAAATTTCTCAATGCAGTATCTTTACAGTTGGAGTATAAGGGGTGTCCGTACTCTATTATAGGTCTGCAAATAGTTTTATAGATTTTGGTAGCATTTTTTATACTTATACCCTGATCCTTGTATGTGAGGCTTCTGAAATCTTTGGCTCTAGCAATGGTCCTTTTCTTTATGATTTGGGAGTGTGCTTCAAGGTTTGCTTTATTGTCTATCAAGATGCCTAGGTATTTTATAGAAGGGGACGTGGTTATTCTTTCATTTCCCATAATTATTGTTAGTGAGCTGTCTGTTACTTTGTGGTTAAAAATCAGGAGTTTCGATTTTTGGGGTTGGGTTGAATGCGCCATTTGATGAACCATAAGTTGATTTTATCCACAAAATATTTAAGTTTTTATTACACTTTTATAGAGATTTTTCATGCGATATGAGGAGCTTGTCATCCGCGTATTGCAGCATGTAGTTATTTTGATTGACTTCAGGACAGATGTCGATGCAATATGCATTACATATATAGAAGAGGAGAAAGTGGTGAGTCCTGTGGAGTGCCTTGTTCTGGTGTGAAGAAACTGGATAGCTTGTTGTTAATTTTAACTGCCAGCCT
The DNA here is from genome assembly GCF_914767665.1 of Harmonia axyridis. Taxonomy (NCBI): domain Eukaryota; kingdom Metazoa; phylum Arthropoda; class Insecta; order Coleoptera; family Coccinellidae; genus Harmonia; species Harmonia axyridis. Next base: position 18,028,320 of record NC_059505.1, read on the forward strand.
TCTATTCTTCAAGAAATTCTTTATAAACATTATGAGATGATGCGGAATGTCCTGTTTGTGTAGCTTGGAGAGTAAACCTTTGTGCCAGACGCCGTCGAAAGCTTTATTTATATCCAAACATGCTGCTGCAGTCCTTTTATTATTCAGTTGGGCGTTCTGAGTGTTGGAGAGAAAAATAGAAAGTGGATGAGCAGTTGATTTTCCTTTACGAAATCCGAATTGAAACTTTGGGATGGCGTTATGTAGATGTTCTTCCAATGTTTTTTTGGTAATTTTTTCGAATAACTTTCCTAGAACTGGGAGTAACGTGATTGGCCTGTAACTCTCTACTTTTTGATGATCAGTGTTTTTCTTGGGGTCAGCACCAAAGAGATTGTGAAGAGCACGGTAGATTGTAGTTATATCACCTCGAATCCTCCTGTCTGCAAACGATGGTAAATTCATGAGAGACAGTCTTTCATCATAGCTTGATGAATCCCATATGCAAGGTGCGTCGCTCGGCGCTGGATACCCTCCAACAAGGCCAAATCCCTATTCAGCACCGGACACCATACAGGGCCAGCAAAATCCAGAATGGGGCGAATATACGTCTTAAACATGGCATCAAGAACAGAGATCTTTTAGCCCTATTAGCAGTGGAGATAATATGGCCGGACCAGCTGAGATTCTCGGTAATAATCACACCGAGGTCACAATGACTGCTACAGGTGTTGATGGGGATACTGTTCAGATAGTAATGATGACGGGGATTGAGGGATTCTAGGTGTAAAACAGCACATTTCCTGGTAAAAGGGCAACTGCCACTCCCGGCACCAACGGTTCAGCGCTTCCAGGTCCTCCTGAAGTTCTACAGCGGCGACAATAGGGTTTCCGAACAATTTCGTGTCATCGGCGAATTGAGAACAATTAGATTTGAGAATCTTAGGTAAATCGGATATGTATAAGAGAAAAAGAAGGGTTCCAATACGGAACATTGCGGAACGCCGCTTAAAACTGGCCTCGGTGAAGAAAAGCCTTGCCTACTCGAACTTGGAAGACTATCAGTAAGAAATGCCGCGATCCAACAAAGTAGACGGCCACGAATCCCTATATACTTTGCCTTGTGAAGTAGTAGCCTATGAGGTACACGGTCAAATGCTCGTGAAAAATCTAAATACATTACGTCAACTGGATGCGACTTATCTAGGGACTTTGACCAGGAATTGACGCACTCGAGAAGGTTGGTAATGACCGAACGACCTGGTAGGAAACCGTGTTTACTGCCCGGTAAAAGGCGGCTTTCAATGGCAAAATGAAGCACTTTCACATAAATGATCTTCTCGCACACCTTAGATATGATCGGGACCAAACTGATGGGGCGATAATTGGCAGCATTACTCTTGTCCCCTTTTTTGAAGATCGGCGTCACCAATGCGATACGGAAGTCTAAGGCAAGCGAGAAGTCTCATAGGATCGAGTTAACAGTAGGGAGAGAGGGTATGCAAAGGGTTTAGCACACTCCTTCAAAATTTTGGCAGAGAAACCATTAGTTCCTGGCGAAGAACTGACATCTAGGGCAGAAAGGTGTGCTTCAATGACCGAAGGAGGAAAACTTATGTCTGTGATCTCCCCAGGATTGTATGGTCCAATCGGTTTAGGTAGATTAGTACATCCCCTAGTAAAGGAGGAGGCGAAACAATCCGCCAGTACGTTTGCAGATTCTTCGGGGCTGGAGCACGGTTGACTGGTGGAGTTTGTAACTAGTGCGATGTCAACTTTAGAGTCGATCGAACATATTTGAAGAACTTTTCCCTATCCTTTGAACGAACTAAATTGGATTCATAAAGTTTTTTAGCATTATTTATGGAAGAAGAAAGAAAATTAGAGAATCTTCGATGTTCGTTGTAGTGCTCCATCCGTTTTCAACGCTGGAAACGCTACCATATTGATTTTTTATGGTGTTAACTGAAGGATGTGTCGATCAATCAAAGGTTTGGATGGAACTTGAATAATTTCCTGTTCATGAGAGCATTCTTCTATTAAATTTTGGAGGATTGATGAGAACGAGGTCCAGCCCTCTTCAACATCACATGTGGGCATTATATGTGTACTCCAGTTGACCTCACCAAGTTAACGATTGAGGAGTTGATAGTCAGTAACCTTCACAGTTTTACTTAATCTTCCAGTTGTTGGAAAATGCAAATAAAGGGAGCCATCAGAATGATGTGATCGGATTTTCCCAAAGGTGGACACTGTTCAATTTTGGAAATAAGATCGGTGTCGTTGGTCAGAACCAGGTCTAAAAGGGAAGGATTTTGTGAACCACAAAAGCGTGTTGGGAAATCGATCAACTGAAATAAGTTATTGTTATGGATAGAGTCAATGTAGGCACTGGATGGCGAATTGAAGGTTTTGGATGGATTAGGCCATTTAACATCGGGCATATTGAAGTCACCAGCTATGACTAGGTTGCGTTTAGCGTTGGAAAGTTCACCTAAGTGAATTGCCATTGCTTCGTCAGAAAGACATGGACGTGGTAAATACAACCAAAGGTGAAAATGCCAGATCTGCCCTTCGAGAGATCAATAAATATATTATCAATTTCTGGTGAATTGAGATTCGAAATCGTCAAAGTAAAAGAGTCAGAACCTCTCTTGTAACGTAAGCACAAACACCACCGTGACCGACGGTAGACGTGCTATCTTGCCTGAAAATTGTATAACCAGGAATTGCAGCAAGTGTGTTCGGAATTCCAGGGTGTAGCCAGGTTTCTGAAATCAGGATAAATGTGGGATGACAAACATTGACAAAAGCTAGCAGCTCATGAAACTTGGATAACAAAGATTGAGCGTTTGTATAAAAAATGGTCCACTCGTGAAGGTTATTCAGTTTTTCGCGCTCTTACTACCAGCGATGCAAGTGATTGTAGGTTTACCGGATATGTATTTAATGTCTATGTTAGACTCTCCTCTTATTCTGTGTTTCAGTTCAATACGCAAATCATTCAGCTCCTTAATTTGCATTGGAGACTTATCATCAGAGATGTTGATTTTCTGCCATTTAGGTACACCCGCTACAGCCTTCCCATTCTTGAGTATCTTTGATACAACTAGAGGATTGTTGAAAGACACCTTAATGATTCTCGGTCGATTAGTAGTAAGTAGATTCACCTACTCTGGGCACAGAAACGCGTTGAGAATTAGCGTTTAGACTTATATAGTCAAGAACCTGAGAAATTATATTTTCGTCACTATCAGCACTTGCTTCAGGGATTCCACGAATCACGATGTTGTGAGATCTTCGCAGGCGTTCAAGCATTTCCGCAGGTTGGAGAGCTGGGACAATAGGACCCTCAGCAATTGAGGCCATCTTCGAAGATGTTATCTCAGATATTTTGGAACAAGCGGAATCGACAGCAACTTTAAGGTCTTAATGTGTCTCGGCTAAGTGACTCATTTCTAATGTGCCGGCTCTGATTTCAAAGTCGTGCTGGTTGATTGATTGAGTATGGCTATCGAGAATGCCCTCATGACGTCCAATGTCCAGTGTCTCTCTAGAATAATCTTGCACCCCGACAGGTCAGTTTGTAGGATCAATTGAGTAGCTTTTATTGAGGAAATATCATGTGCTATTTCATCAAGTTTAGCCATTATTAAGGCGAACTGATCGCCACTAGGTGAGAACGAAGTTTATGATCATTGGGGTCGATGTACCTGAGGAAACCGATCCGCTACAGAGTGAGCGGCCTTCTTTCCGGCAATAATTACAAACCCTATCGCCGACCGAACTTAACTCATGGGGTTGCAAATTGAGACAACTGATATAAAAAATGTTTCCACATTTGAGACAACTAGTACACTTGAAAGAAGTTGACTGTTTTGAGCAAACGTGACACTTGCTCATTTCCACCCTTTATCTTTTTATAATTCAAAACAGAAACAGAGGAAGTTGAAAATGATTAACATAAAGTTCACTCTCTTGGGAGAAGGTAAAAAAAATGTTGTAGGATCAGGTAGTTGAATGGAAAAAAAATTATATATCATGTCTGCTTCAAAATTACGTATCAATGTGGAAAAGACTGAAATCGCATGCTATACATCTACCTCCACCTCTAAGTTATTTCATATACTGAGAGAGGAGAACGGTGAGAGAACTGGCGAATCGCACAAGAGGTAAAGGTGGGGAAATCGACGCAAACGTCGTGCGTACCAATGTGTACAAAGCAAGAATCGCATAAAGGAAAAAGAGAAAACAAAAGGGAAATCACCGAAACAAGAGAGTTTTATTAGGAAAAAAAAGCTACGGATTTCCTACCTTGGACGGGCCAATCCATATACAGAAAGTCTGACAGAGAATAATAGGTTTTTCACACAGAAAAACTAGTCTCTGACGAGCTACTTGTACATACGTATCGACACTATGAAGCACGAATTGATCGTGTCCTTCAGTATAGGAACCTTGTGATGCTGTTTATATCTCGAGAGTTTTTTGATCTCCTGGTAAAAAGATTTTCCTTGTTCCCTGTTAATTTCACTGCAGGTTTTTATCCAAGTATGTTGTCTATATTGATTTATAATCTGGTGTATATTTTTATTCATTTATATTAAGGTTAGACTGTAACAGGTATTCCCTATACATTTTTCGTTTTAGTTTGATCTGTTTTGTTATATATAGGGGGAGTTCATGTAGAAATGGGTGGTGATTCGCTATGGGTGTATTATTTCTTATGCTTTCTGATATTATGTTATTAAATTCAGTAATGTATTCTTCATCGATGTTTCTTTTGTTGTTTTTTCTATACAGTTAGTTATTGTTATTTTTTCTATATAGTTAGTTATTGATCTGTTTACCCTGTTGATTTTATATTTATCATATGTGTATGATGCATGTTTAGGAATTTCCTCGATTTCTTCTTCTAAATCAAAATTTATCATCATGGCCAAGTGTCTGGAAGTAGCTCGATTTTCTTAATACAGTTTGTCAGGTTTGATGAATGGATTACAAGATCTGAGGTTGTATCGGTGTTTGTCTCCATGATGAATGTAGGAGCTGTAAGTCTTTTTGTGAACAGTCCATTTTGCAAAAATTGATTGATCTGCTTGTTTTTCCTTCGGTTAACATTGAAATCACCTATTATCAGAAAATATTTATACAAGGTGTCCAAAAAGGGTATCGGGTATTTGTAACTTCGATAAAACAAAAACTAGTTACAATTAAAAAAAAATTATTGTTAATTATTACAGCATGAAGTGGAAAATTATTTGGAAAAGATTATGTTATCTAAATGGTGACCGTTACGCTGCTGGCACTCTTCTAATCGGTAACGAAAATTGGCGATCACACGCTGACACATAGCTCTCGATATTGCTGCCATTTCTGACCTTATGTTTTGCTTCAATTTGGTCAAATTCATTGGATTATTCTCATACACCTTACTTTTAATGTACCCCCATGCAAAATAGTCAAGTGGACTAAGGTCGGGGCTTCTGGGAGGCCAGTTGATGTTACCCCTACGCGAAATGACCTTATTAGGAAATAATTCTTTAACAGCTACCATTGCTTGATTTGTTGTATGGCGAGTGGCCCCATCTTGTTGAAACCACGTTCTTGAATTATAACCTTGAAATTTCAGTAACTCTGGACCCAAAAAGTTTCGCAGCATATCGCAATAACCGTCACTATTTACATTGAGTGGTTGGCCTCGTCGATTTTCATGAAAATAAGTACCGTTTCTTCGTCGCGGACTGAACGAGGGTGTTCAAATTCTTGAATTTTTATCGTCGCACCTGTATTTTCGACCATTCGGATCCATTTTCTAATGGAGTCATCACTTGGTGTATGGCGTGTACGATATTCCTCACGATATAAACGTTGAGAAGCTACTATTGAATCACCGTTGCGATAATACTCTCGTACGCAAAAAGCGCTATGCGTTCCTGGGTACTGCTCCATCGTCACAGAAACTCCAAAAAATTGCGGACATCACGATCCCCTTCACAATCCCCCCTGTCATTCATTCTTAAATGCAGCGACAAAACAAATACCCGATACCCTTTTTGGACACCTTGTACATAGCAGCTTTGGTGAATATTGTTTCTTCTATGTCAGGGAATGGATGTATATACACCAGAAAAATATGTAATTTTTCTGTATTGAATGGAAATGTGAAGTGTAGTCATTCATTTAGTTTTTTAACTAACACAGGTGGGTTTTCTTTACCGATTCACAGTTCTGGACATCCTTGTACAATACTTCCTCTCCTTGTATTTCGTTCTTTATATCCCACTTTTTTATGATGTCCCAGTCTCTTTATATGATTACATGCTCCTCTTTGATTTTGACTTCCACAAACATTGCACAATGTATATCATTTTTTTCTATGAAATTGTTTATTAGGACTTTCTTGGGAATGGAGCTGTTAACGTTGTTGTAAAGAATATTAATTTTAGAGTTGAATTTGGATTTGCCTACTTTGGTCCACTGGTTCAGTGGGAGATGATTCTTCTGGGGTCTTCTATGTCGAACATCATAATATAACAATAATAATAATAATAATCATATTTATTTTCATAATCAAAATTTACACTCAGAAAAGAAAACAAGTCAAGCATAAGGAAGCTAACAGAAAATAATACTTGATTACATATAGTGATGTCTATACAGGAAACTTATAATTTAAATAATCATCTAAAGAATATGGTTCAAGGTCAGTAAGTAGTTTACGAACTTCTTTCTTGAAATTTTTTACAGTAGTTAGGACTTGATAATTTTAAAATTAAGTCGGTACCATTGCTATTATTATTATGCGAATCTCGTCTGCTTACTTTCCCATACGGTACAAATGATGTTTGTACCGACAGTGCCCCGTCAGCAGACCCACCATCACCAGAAGCTCGGCTCGCGACAGCTTCAGGAGTTTTTTGGCGTAGTTAGGTGAAATTTTCACGAATTTCTTTGCCTGAACAAGTCTAGGAGTGTTAGTCCAGTGGATTGTCCTGCTGTTCAACTCCCATAGCTGGAACGCAGCTTTAAATTGGTCTTTTCCTATCCCACAGAAAGGCTCAGGTCCAGCAGGTGTTAACCTTAATGCACTGTTTGCAAGTTCATCAGCTCTTTCATTCCCTTCAACACAGTGCCCTGGTACCCATAGTAGAGTCACCTTATTTTCTCTGGCCAGTTGCTTTATGGCGTTACGGCACTCCCAAGTCAGCAGATACCCCTGACAACATGATTCCAGGGATCTCAGCGTGGTTTGGCTGTCCGTGGTGATGAAGATATGCGCCCCCTTGAGGTTCATTTTGAGACACTCCTGGGCGCATACATAAACAGCCATTATCTCGGTCTGTAGAATTGAGAGCTCACTTCCCAGGGCTTTAGAGATCCTCAGTTTAGGTCCATATATCCCAATGCCGGTGCCCTTCTCTGTTTTTGATCCATCTGTGAACCATATGGATGACTTTTTGTCCAGACGATTTACTAGACTTATTGCACTAGGACGGTCATTTATCACCGGTTCAAAGGGCGTTTCAAAATCGTAGGTGGTTGGCATAATATCCGATGGTTTTGCGAGGAGGTTTGAATATAATTGATTCAGCATCCTCATATGTCCAACCCAGTTTCCAGGAAAGAGCTTTCCATTAAGGGAAATTCTTATTGCTTCGAGAAGGCTACATTTCCTCACATGTAGGTGTAAGGGAGGCAAGTCTAGTATGACCTCCAGCGCTGCCGTGGGAGCTGTGCGCATAGCTCTTGTGACACCAATGCACGCCAGCCTTTGCAGTTTCTGCAACCTGATGCGTGTGGTGACCTCCTCGGTTTTGTCCACCATGCTAGAGATGCATAGGTGACAATAGGGCGTACCACCGCTGTGTGCAACCACAATACCATTTTCGGTTTCACTCCCCATGTCTTTCCAAAGAGTCCTTTGCATGCCCACATAGCCGCCGTGGTTCTGGAAAGAGTCATATTTATATGTTTCCCCCAGTTCAGTTTACTGTCCAGGATAACACCTAGATATTTGCACTCACTAGAGAAGTGCCGAGTCTGACCATTTAAGACCAGAGATCTGAGGTCGAGATTCCTTCTTCTAGTGAACGGAATAATTGATGTTTTCGAGGGGTTGACATTAAGCCCCTCTTCCCCGCACCAATTTTCAATAATTCTGAGAGCAAGTTGCATTCGGCTACTTAGTGGGCCCCCATGCTTGCCTCTAACAGTCATCACTATGTCGTCGGTGTAAGCCTGGACGTTAAAGCCACCTGCTGTAAGCCTCTCCAAGAGGTCATCCATGACCAAGCTCCACAGCAAAATGGACTTGATAAAGCGCTATAAAATATCGAGTAAAAGGTCAAAAACTCTGCCTTCTTGTTGAACACATATTTGAGCCCTTCTATTGACACTATTGATTCACTAAATTAATGCGGCTAGCGGAATAGCTTTAAGATGGAAATTATCGTTTTGTCTATTAATATCAAATAGCTTAGTGGTGTCGATTGAGTGGTGCTACATGATGATCACGGGTTTCACGAGTTCACATCTCAGCGCACTCTTTTCTGTCTTATTTTGCTATTATTAACAAAATATTGTCATTCGTATAAGTACAAAAAAATAGTTGTTTGGACAATCATGAGGGTTATTCGCCAAAACAAATGAATTTTTTGTACTAGTGAAAGACATAAATATTTCAAAATGAGTCGCTCATTTTCCACTTTAGGAAGAAAGGTGATGTGAGCTTTGTTGTTGAGAATGTTATTACGAATCGAAATGCATGAAAAAATATAGGGTGTTCCATTGAGAAATATATAATTTTATGAAATATTTTGACAACGCGACTGTCAATTTTTTTTTGTTTTCGGCATCGAGAACTAAGAACTAAAAATGCTACTAGTTTGCCCATTTAACCGACATCGTAGCATCAATAATAACGGAGTTAGCAGTGGTGCCCCCTTAATTTGAAACACCCTGTATACCATATTACCAGACAAGACAGTGACAGTATTAATAATTCTTCTCTATTGGTATTTTTTGGTTTATTCAACTTTCTTAGATAGGTGTTTATTATGATAATAATAATAATTTCGATGGTGAGGAATATCAGTCACAAGGAACAGTTGTAAACAATTTATTCAATGGCAGTATTTAGCTCCTTCATCAGGCTGAGTATTTAGCTCCTTCATCAGGCTAAAAACAAAAACCAATTTATTAACAACGGCATGGATAATACAATTGGTGTAGCAATAAAGATAAAAATACATAAATTGACGTCGCTATACAATAATAAATATGAAAGATAAACTAGATGACAAAATAACAATGAATATAAATATAAACCAAACAACATAAAACAATTCACGCCAGGTCGGCCATGGAAACAATAAGATTACAAGAAAAAGCGATCTCCCCCCCTGATCTTTTAATGCAGTCTGTCTTGCCTGATACTTTTGTTTATACTTATACGTCGTATTTGTTGTGGTTTTTATGCTATCCTGATAATGCCATTTTATTGTATGGACATTTATTTGATGATTTCGATGTATTCGAATGATTTATAACCGTTATTCATAGGGTGAGATCGCTTTTTCTTGTAATCTTATTGTTTCCATGGTCGACCTGGCGTGAATTGTTTTATGTTGTTTGCTTTATATTTATATTCATTGTTATTTTGTCATATATTTTATATTTCATATTTATTATTGTATAGCGACGTCATTTTATGTATTTTTATCTTTATTGCTACACCAATTGTATGATCCATGCCGTTGTTTATAAATTGGTTTTTGTTTTTAGCCTGATGAAGGAGCTAAATGCTCAGAAACGTTGCCATTGAATAAATTGTATACAACTGTTCCTTGTGACTGATATTCCTAATTTCCTAATATAAAGCGGTAAGATATTGAACATTTTTGGTAATAAATAGGTTGAAAATCGCTGACGATGGTTTGAATGCATAAGAGGCAATTTCAGATTTTCGTTCGTGTTTGATCTAGTTGAATAAGAATGTGAGACACAAGGAAACATATGTTTGATCTTCAAAAAGTATGATAGACTGGACGAAACATACAGATTTCTTAAGTTAAATAAACCGAGATTTAAATACAACTCAAAAGTGGGATATAATCGTGGTTTCCTATCAATATTTTGAGAGCTGAATTTTGACAGACCTGTAAGTTATATAAGGCATTCTCATAGGCACTTCCCCAAATAGTTATACAGTATCTCAGTACTGATTCCACTAGCGATCTATACAAACCTATGAGAAGCCTATGATTTCAAATCTCTCTCAACTCATATAATTACAAAAAATCTTTCTGACTGTATTACACAAATAACAGGTGTGATCATCCCATTTCAGGTGTTGATCCAAAATCAAACCAAAATATTTGATCTGTGGTGTTTTTTTTTATAAAAAGGGAGCAATCACAGTGTGGCTTTAGGCAACAACTCTCATGCATGCAAATTTGATCGAAATGTGGCTGATCTGAGGATGTAGCAGAAAAAGTCATGACGTAGGTTTTAGGCTCAGCAGACTTTCACTCAGCCAATTCTGAACAGTGCAAATACACTTTTCAGCCTTGTTATAAGTTTCTACTCAAGTTGTACCATTACACAATAATACCGTGTCATCAACATAAGATATAACATTACAATCATCTACCACCTTACCTATTTGGTTGATGTATATTAAAAATAGAATAGGACCGAGTACTGTACCCTGAGGAATACCTGTTATAATTGGTTTATACGAACTGTAGGAGTTGTTAATCCTTGTTTTTTGTAGTCTATTTGTTAGAGAGTTTCGTAATAAATTCAATGGGTCGTCTCTAATTCCTATTTCTTCCAATCTATTTAGCAGTATAGAATGAGGCACAGTATCGAAAACCTTTTCGAAATCAAGAAATATCGAATAAGAATAAGAAGTTTTTCTTATCATTTTGGAAGTTCTCATTTATACCATTAATCGAAGCGAAAATTGCATCCTCTGTGCTCCTCTTCTTTCTAAAACCGAATTGTTTTGCGAAGAGCAGATTGTTGGTTTCCAGAAAGTCCACAAATCTATCTTTGAGGCATTTCTCAAAAAATTTTCCGAAGTTGTTTATGACAGAAATTGGTCTGTATTGGTTGTAAGTACTTTTCGATTACCATTTTTGAAAACGGTGAAACTACAGAATTCTTCCAGTCCTGAGCTTTTTCGTATGATGTCAAACATAAATTGATGGATATACTCTAAAGTTTGCAATATATACAAATGTGAGTTTATATTATATATACAGGGTGACCACGGAAAGTATTTACATTTTTGATGCGACTGTACTCGGCCTTGGCAAATTAGGGGGGGTTGGGCGGGCGGTCATTCACCTCCTTAGCAGTGGCCATTTAGGTATTCCAGTCGCAATGGAACCGTGTACAGTTCAACATCGCGTGTTTACGTACGATTCTTATGTAAGAAACAATGATTCAGTGGTAGCGGCTCAGCGTGATTTTCGCATTCATTTTAACGTAGGACGGCATGGAGCTGTACCTACCCGACCAACGATTATGAAATGGGTTACAAGTTTTCGGACCACAGGCAACATTATGGCGAGAAAACCACCAGGCGCTACACGAACAGTGAGGACTCCGGAGAACATTGAAAGAGTGAGAACAGCAATGATTACGAGTCCTGGTCGTTCAGCTCGACGGCACGCACCTTCATTACACATGGGACCTGAGTCGGTCCGAAAAATTTTGAAACTAGACCTCAAGTTTCATCCTGGTGGCACTAATCACCGAGGAGACACTACAGCTAGTATGGTAGAGCTTCCTCAACAGAATTGAAAACTGCATCAGAGAAGACGGCCGTCACCTTCCTGACATTATTTTTGCAAGTTAAATTAAATGGCATATCCTAACAAACATGTCAGAAAAGTAAATAAATGTTTTGTTCAAAAAATTAACACCGTTTTGCTGTAAATACTTCCCGTGGTCACCCATTATTATAAGCTGATATTTTATCATCTCCGGTACTAGAATTTTTGAGGGAATTTATTTTCTGAATTAATTCATTTCTGCTAACAGGACACAAACAAACAGAGCTGGAGTGTTCATATGAAGGATCGATACTTTTGTGATTACCTTGTTTAATGTTGTTTTGAATCTCAGACCCAATGCAAATGAAAAAGTCATTGAAAATGTCCGCCACCGTTTTTTCATCATGTACAACTTTGCCATCATAAATAATGTTGTATGTTTGATTAATGTTGTTTTGGTACCCGAATTGCTTCATTTATTATCTCCCAAATTTTTTCATAGTCATTTTTTGATTCTAAAATTTTATTTTTAAAATTGTTGTTTCTAGTCAATCTGATTAGTTTGTTTATAGTATTTCTATAATTTTTATACTGATTTTGAAGTACAGCAGAGAATGTATCCTTTAGTTCTTTTTTCATTTGGACTCTTTTCCTTATAGATGTTATAATGCCCTCTGTTATCCACGATTTTCTTTTTTATTTTTACTGTTAATTTGTAAACTGTGAGTTGACCGTGAAATGTGTTCTTTTAGTTTTTCAACGAAACTTTGGTAAGCTTGTTCGACATGCTGACTCTGAAAAACATCCGTCCACTCTTCCCAACTTAATAATCTATTTAGTTTATTAAAATCTGTTTTGTTTTTAAAATTTTCTTTAACATTCAAATGTGAAACCGGCAAGTTTTCAACAGATAAGCCAACCATATAATGTATATGCAGAACGCAATACAAATGGTATTAAGGTACTTTTCTGATGATTAATATCTCGGAGTTTAAAGAACAAATGGTCCAATAGGGTAGAAGATCGCTCGGTTTCTCTTGTTGGTTTATTGATAGAGGAAGGTCGCCTAATTTTGGATAGCTTTTCTTATTCAACTTTTTTGTGTGAAAAAAAGATATTTTATTATTTTTTTTGTGCCTTAAATATGTTATCAACTCAATAAAAACAGTATATGCTCACAAAAATATTTATATTAACTCAAAAGAGTTAATCATCAATAAAAGTAGTTTTCAATATAGGACGTGGTTTGTAAATGGCAGTTAAACGGACGAGTGTATTATTCCTTTCAAATATTATTCTACCCAAGGTTGCTCCTGAATCCCGCAGTCGAAAACTCTCAAAATTAACTGGTATTATCACTTGGTTATCATCCATTGTTATTTAATAAATAAGAAAATATTGGGAATATTGGACACAATTTTATTCTATTGTTTAATTTGTAACAACGCCGACGTTTCGAAACAGTTCGTTTCTTTTTCAAGGCTAAAAAATATAAATAAATATATAAGGGTACAATATGACATAACATGATAACACATTACCTAGTTACGACAAACAATATTGTACGTTTATTAAAATCATTGGGACAATCTTCAAGGAATCGAAATTCTTTTACACCGCAGATAATCAACATCCATTAAGTTATTTCCAATACGACAATGACATAAACATACGATTACGATAAAAATATTAAATGGACTTAACACTATTGACGTGGCAAGCACTCATCTTCTAATTATATTGTTATAAATCGTGCTTAGGTGTTGTACATCTTCTCTATGATTAACTGTGTTATTTACTTTTATATTAATCATTTCGCTTATATTTCTTTTATAACCAACCTCTTCCCTATCAAGAATCTGTACATTATCAAAATCAAATCTATGGCCCGTAGTCATTTGATGTAAAGTTAAAGCTGTTTTATTAAAATTTATAACACTCTTACTATCATATTTATGTTGTTTAATTCTATCTCGTAAATATTGTTTTGTTTGGCCAATATAACACTTGTTACAGTCAGCGCAAGGTATCTTATATACTAATCCCGATTCTAAGCTATGAGGAGTTTTATATTTTAAATAGGTGAAAAATTTTTTTGTGGTGAGTAAATTATAGAAAGCACACTTGACATTTAATGCCCTCAACACTAAATTTACTTTATGAGAAAGGCCAGGTAAGTACGGAAACTTGAAGTACGAAGTAACAACTGCTTTGGAAGGAACATCAACTATATATCCAACATTAGAAGTGTGTTTACTTATTGTTCTATTTATCAAGTATAAGGAATAGTTATTCTGCTTCAAAATGTCTCTAACCCTATCTAAGTTCTTCGTATGAAATTTTTTGTTACTTAACTCTAATGATCTTTTTATCAAATTACCCATTATATTAATTTTTTGTTGCATGCTGTGATTGCTGAAGAAATTTATGCATCTATTAGTACTTATCGGTTTGGTGTACCAATCTGTGATAATACCAGAGTTTTTTCTAATTATTAACAAATCCAAAAAAGGCAAACTATTATTATTCTCCACTTCAAGTGTAAACTGTATTTAATATTTTCATCGTAATCGTATGTTTATGTCATTGTCGTATTGGAAATAACTTAATGGATGTTGATGTTGATTATCTGCGGTGTAAAAGAATTTCGATTCCTTGAAGATTGTCCCAATGATTTTAATAAACGTACAATATTGTTTGTCGTAACTAGGTAATGTGTTATCATGTTATGTCATATTGTATGCCTTATATATTTATTCATATTTTTTAGCCTTGAAAAAGAAACGAACTGTTTCGAAACGTCGGCGTTGTTACAAATTAAACAATAGAATAAAATTGTGTCCAATATTCCCAATATTTTCTTATTTATTAACTGGTATATTATCCCGCACCAAAATGATAACCCCATCATTTTTATTGTAATTCGCCTCATTATAAAAAAGTTGGTACCCCGGAATATGACAGTTATCGGTTGACACAAGCTGAAATGTTTCACTCATAGCAATAACATCGAAGTTTTTCAACCTATATGATTCGATGAATGTAATCAAATTATCAATGTTCTTATTAACACTTCTCACATTAAAATGCATCACTCTCAGAAAAAGGCTCCCATCATCTAGCAGCCCACGAACCCCCTCAGCACTCATCCTACCACGTTCAAAAATTTTCTGACCAATATCGCTCAGTATTTCGTCCTGTGGGTGAACCACCATTAATTGTAGTCAGTTCTATTTTTTCTGAGTCCTATCTGGTATTTTAGTATTTAGTGATGGGCAATTTTCATCTGATGCAGCGTGCTCGGTACTGTATTTCTGTTTATAATGTTTATTGGCTTGGCTGACGTGCAGTTTATGCAACATTTTGTCTGATTCTCACATTCGCTGGTGTCATGATCGCCGGCACAATTTCCACATACCTGTTTCCTCACGCATTTCCCAACTTTCCTCACTTTTGCTGGTTTTTATCGGGAGCTCAAACGTTGTGCGTGTTATTTGTTCCGCCACATTTATAAAAATCATAAAATTAAACATGTGGAGTATTGCTACTATTATCGATGTATTCAATAAATTCATTCGGATCCGTTCCTCAATTCGAAGAATTAATGATATCTACCCCTTACACAACACAAATCCAACTGATGTTGTCAACCTAGTTGCGGACTACCCCACAGACGCTGCAACTTAGTCGCCAACATTGGGCTCCACCCATCGAATATCAAACCGATTTGATCTCACACCAACCTAGTTGGCAAATTGGAATACTAACCACCAACTAGCACAGACGAGCGAGCAACTTAGTCGTCAACTTGATAAGTTGGCAACTTGATCGACGACTAAGTTGCTCGTTTGTGGACCCCATTACGGCGATATAGAAAAATTGCGGCTATTAGATCGTACGTCTCGCATAGTAGCGCTAGCCGACTAAGATATGATATCACAGCTGTAAACTGTGATCACGATCACGTTGTACGTTATAGGCGAGGAACTGTAAATACCTGTGATTTGGATAATCACAATTAGTGGAATATCGTTCATCACTAGTCAGCTCGCAAGGTTTTGGCATCACTATTCTGGGAGGCGCAAGGTAGAATATTCATTGATTACCTCCAAAAGGGCCAGACCATAAACATCAATTATTATATAGAGTTATTGGATCATTTAAAGGATGAAATCGTTAAAAAACGGACCCATTTAAAGAAAAAAAGGTTCTGTTTCATCAAGACAATGCGCCGTGTCACATATCAATGAAAACAATGGCAAAATTGCATGAATTGGGCTTCAAATTGCTTCTGCGTCCACCGTATTCGCCAGATCTGGCCCCCAGCGACTTTTTCCTGTTCTCAGACCTCAAAAGAATGCTCGCTACAAAGTGATTTAGCGCCAATGAAGAAGTAATCGCCGAAACTGAGGCCTATTTTGAAGCTAAAGACAAATCGTACAACAAAAATGGAATCGCTGAATCGCCCTCGAAACCAACAACTACGTTGAATAATGAAATTTGCCAAAAAAATGTGTTTTACTTTGGTAGACCGGGGACTTTTCAATTGGCCTGTTATAATATCATATACTTTTTTCGATTTGCGTAGCCTCTTGATTATTCATGTATTCCTTGTCCCTATCTCTAGCGATTTTCGACTAATTATTTGATTTATTTCTATTTTCATCCAAAACAGTTTAAATTAAACGTTTATCGCTTCAATAATTGGATTCCTAGAAAGCTGGAATTTCGGGTATGGATTACGAATATTCCGTGTATAATTTGTGTGTTATAAAATACGTCCCTAATCATACAGGGTTGTTCAAAATTACAGGCTTCAACAATGCATACTAAAATACGTTTTTTCAAATGGAATGACCTGCATATCATATTGAAAGAAATTGAATCTCCTAGCAATTGAATATTCGTTGATGAATTCAACAATACCGTAAAATCAGTGCTGATTGTTCAATTATCATATTTCAAAAGTTCTATGATATTTCATGGATATCTAAAACAAATGTATCTTAATTATCATTGGGTAAAAACTGGCTTGCAATCAGGGAACCTTACAATTTAGGTATAAGAACGTATTAAATTGTCTAATAGGAAATTTCGTTTTCTTTCAATACATTTTATGATGCAGGTCACTATATTCGAAAAAAAGCAATTAATTATTTTAGTGTGTCTCGTTGAAGCCTGTGATTTTGAACAACGTACGTATTTTATTACATGTGATTAATACACGGGATATTGGTAATCCATAATGGAAATTTCACCTTTCTAGGATTCCAAGTACCGAAGTGATGAATATTTAATTGAATCATTGTTCTGGATGAAAAAAATAAGTAAATAAATCAATTCGAAAACCGGTAGGGATAGGAACAAGAAAGTTAATATGTACAGGGTGGGCAAATAAGCGAGGTAAGCGGCTATATCTCAGGATCCACTCATCGTAGAGACTCGCGGTAAAAATTTTTATCACTAAAGTGTACAAGAGAATACACTGGAAATTGTTTTGAAGTTTATACCTATACCGCTAGGGGGCGTAATAGCTACCGTCGAGTAGAAAAATGAATTTTACTCGAAAATATTTCATATGTAGTTGAAGAAAAAATATCATCACTGTAATCCTTGGAAAATTTTCTATCTTTTTAAATTGACACTTTCGATTTTACGACATCAAATAAGGGTAGGTGAAAGGGAGAAATCTGACTGATTGAAACGCCTGTAACTTCAGTTTGGCTCAACATTTTTGAGCAAATTAGATCTCGTCTGAAAGATAACAGGGTATTCTATTTGAAATATTGAAGTTGTTAGTTCTTTTTGATATATAGCGCAGGTTTTATCTACGAATAAAACCTGCGCCGTAGGAGTAAATTTATTTATTCGACTTTGAAAAAGCCGGCCTTATACAAAATGACCTAAAAAATAGTGTAAAACTGACCGCTACTTTTCTTAGTTTTCAAAATATGAATGTTCCAACAACTTGAAAAATTTCTAAAAAAGAAAGTAGAAAACTCTTTGTAAATTTTTTTGAAACTGTATCTTAATAAGTTGTAATTTTATGTATAAAACAATCAGCTTCATAGCTTTGAGGGAAATTATGATATTGGTGTAAAATGAAAGAATTTCGTTTATGAATAATTATTTGTATTTGGAACTTCTAGGTAAAGATTCAAACAGGTGACTTTATGTTTCCTAAATAATTCTCCAGACTCTTAGCTTTCCTAGTTATTAAAAAAAATGCTACTTAATGGGCTACTTAGGCTGAAATCAGCCTTGGAATACATCGAGGTCCTAAATTCTTAAAATTAGTCATCCGAATACAAATATGTTTTATCCATTTTTAAGCGCAATGTGGTTG
Organism: Harmonia axyridis; assembly: GCF_914767665.1. Lineage (NCBI taxonomy): Eukaryota > Metazoa > Arthropoda > Insecta > Coleoptera > Coccinellidae > Harmonia > Harmonia axyridis. The sequence continues at coordinate 18,046,431 of NC_059505.1, forward strand.
TTAACTATACATATAACTAATGTACAGTGAAAACATATGTCATATATATACATATCGTTGCCAACGAGATAACTCAAAAAAGGGCATTTTGAGTTATCACAGCCTACCACTTGAAAAGTGATTAGTGAGCTCGCCAGGTGGTTCTTAAAATTTGAAACTCTGTGGTACTCAGAATAAGGGAGATAGGCCAAACATATGTTATATATTCGAAATCAGGGGAATGAGAGCTAGTCAAAGATAGAAAAATATACAGGGTGTTCTATTTGAAAAAATGAAGTTGCAATCAATATGTGACCACTCTGTATATATTTCATTTTGTGAAATCATTTTAAAAAACAATAGTCCATTTCGAGAAACTTTTGTAGGAAACATTTTTTGTGCCTATTTCAGTAACAAAGTTAAAGAGGGGGTCAAATTATGGTGAAAAACCCTGTACATGACTTCAGATAATATACAAAATCTAAAACAAAGATTGAAGAACGTAGACTGGGAGATATGTAATTCCAGAAAAAGATGTCGGTACTCGTGGGCGCGGTTTGTGAATGTTTTCAAGACTGAATTGAACTTTTCTTGTCCCATCAAGGAAATCCAGACATCTACCCGAAAACAACCTAAACCAAGAAGTGGGAAGCTGAAGAATTGCAAGGCAGGACTGGATATCCTGCACACATGTAAGCTGTGCAATCCTGCATTTAAGGTTTCCTACAAAGAAACTAAAAAAGAGTACGACAGCATTCTTCGACAGGAAAAATCCGAGAACTATAAATATGATATACTGGAATCAGATAACAAAAGCAAAACCCTTTGGAAAACAGTCGAGAAAATTAAGGGAATCACAACTCCTGACACTGAAATACCAGGAGATCCAATAAAAATAGCGAATCTATTCAATACCTTTTACTCGCATGGGACGAAGGATAGAACTGAAAGAACCCAATATTCACAAAGCAACCATAAAAAAAACAGGAGTGAATTCTACATTCAAACTACTACCGGCGACTGAAGAAGAGACCAAGAAAATAATCTCCTAGTTGGAGAATAAAAACAGCTACGGGTGTCATGGTATCCTAATGAAACTGATAAAAGACTGTGCAGAGCAAATAATGTCCCCTCTAACTTATCTAATAAATATGTCTATAAAATATGGTATTTTTTCAGATGTTCTCAAGGAAACACTGATCAAACCAATATTCAAGAAGGGTGAACCAAACTAACCTCAAAGCTACAGACCTATCAGCCTTCTAACAACATTTTCCAAGATGCTTGAACTAACAATCTGCACTCAAGTAGTAGAATACCTCGTAAAAAGAAATCTTTCTCCCACACAACACGGTTATGTCAGAGGTAGATCAACTCAGACAGCAGTGTTTGAGTTCATTTCACGAATGCTACATGCCTTGGAGGATTCTAATATAACAGTGGGTCTAATGCTGGACCTATCAAAGGCTTTCGATACTCTATCCCACGACCTCATTCTTCCCAGAAATGTGTGAAATGATAAATTAAACTCTAGCCTCTAGGTAAATTTAAGTGTTAGCCAGTGGTTTAAAGCGAACGGTTTGTGCATGAATTCTGAAAAAAGTGCCATCTTATTCAAGACAGCTCATTCCGGTTCCCAAGCGCCTTCCAGCATTTCACTGTCTGACTCCACAATAGAACTGACCAAATCATGTCGCTTCCTAGGCCTCACTATTGAAGATACTCTTGATTGGAGCGAGCACATTTCCAACCCTTGCAGTCAACTTAGTTCCATCTGCTACACCATAGGAGTCCTCAATAAATATCTGGACACAACTTCACTAAGAACAATATACAAAGCATTATTCGAATCGAAATTTAGATTTGGCATCATGTTCTATGGTAGTTCATACAACCTACATAGAGTGCTAAAAATGCAGAAGAGAGCGATGGCTCTCTCATCCACCTCATCCACCAGATCATTCTGATGAGAATGATCTGGTGGATGAGGAGGACAGAATCATGCAGGGGAGTCTTCAGAAGAAATGATCTATTGACTGCTCCTGCTGTACATATCCAAGAATGCCTGATCTTTGCATTCAAGAATAAGCACTATTTCGAAGAGAAAATAGTTAGTTTTAATATAATGCAAGAACAATTGCACTAAAATATCCGAAACACAGATTAAGTCTCACTGAAAAGGGACCTGAATACAGATGCATTCGTTATTACAATAAGATAGTTCACAAACTGAGAGGAGAGGGACCCTACAACAGTACAAGAAATTTATCTTCAAGCTCCTACTTGAAAACGAACCATATAGTGTGGAAGACTTTATGGAACACAGACTATAAGGCACTAAATGATCCTGTTTCACTTCAAGTGTTCAATGTTGTAAAACTTTCATGTGTACACTTTATCTGAAATAAAGCACATTATTTATTTATTCATTTCAGTTTAATTAATTTTGGTCAAGATTTCGCGGATCACATTATTACCTGCAATAACATTGACAATTGTTATAAAAAAGTGGAAATAGAATAATTGTCATTTAATTTCGATTAAAATGTATTTCCATCAAGTAACGACCGAGTCAATCCAATAGATCACAATTCCATTTTTTGTGAAGATAACAAAACACTTCAAATGAACAGACGAAATAAAGCACTGAAACTGAACTAAATGACAAATGACTCTCGGCAGGACGCATGTGCACTCTCATTCAAAAGAATATTTTTTTTAATCCCTTAAAGCAGGTTTCTTGAATGATTTCAATCTGAAGAAGCTACCGTGTAGCTTGACAATTGTTATAAAAAAGTGGAAATAGAATAATTGTCATTTAATTTCGATTAAAATGTATTTCCATCAAGTAACGACCGAGTCAATCCAATAGATCACAATTCACAATCATATTGTGAATTGAATTCAAACGTTATAATTTTGAACATAAGTTTTGATCTCAGGGTATGAAAATAGGCGCTGAATTCAATGGATGAAATATTCCGCATGGGTTATAATCAATTGATCTGATTCTTGATTAATTGCTCTGATTTGTTTTCCTTTACGATTTCGTGCCATTATAATGTTAATACTATTGTCCTAAATTTTGTTGATGCAGTAATTATCCATTGAATCTTTTGCTTTCAGGAGAGTATAAGATATTTCCATGAATTCAAAGATGAAATATGCATCAATAGTCCCACACACCCTTCAAGTATGGTTTGCAGTCTCCTGCCATCTGTTCTTGACCAATCTGTCAGTAAATGTTTAGTCACGGCGTTGTTAGCAGCTCTAAGAGCGAATGGTGAGTACATTACAACTTTAAAACATCTTCTGGTTTTTTAACCAAGTTTCTAGCCATTTTGCTGGTATATCTTGGACATAATATTTGGTAAATCTAAATATAGTTTTTTTTTACTTTATTGTTCTTTGCGATTACCCCGATCTTGATTATAAATCTATTTCTTGGTATTTAAAAACTCAAGGCCTAAGTCGAAATAAAGCATTAAATATTCAGAATGATATTTTACTGTTACATGCTTACATTCCCTTGAATGCTTCTGCTTTTTGGATAATTTATGAGATTTAAAATGCCATATCCTACCTTCATTAACTAATATTTCATTAATACAGTGAATTCTAATCTAATTATTCCTACTCCCATAATACATTTGGTTACGAAAAAACATACAATTATGACATAACATACAGGTCGCTGCGCATTTTCTCTAGGTTGCACCACTTTTCAATGAAAAATGTCCCGTTTGTCCAATCTTCCATGCATTTCATATTGCAGGACATATTTAAAACTAAATTTAAAGAACATCGAATGGATTTTACCGAAAATCTGCGACTCTCCACCTAATGATCTCTCAAAAGCTCCTGCTGTCAGTGCTTTTTTACATTCATTTGCGCCATGTTCAATGAGGACAAATTACTTACAATTATGCAGAAAGAGTTAATTTCATAGGTATGTATTTCAATACCTACTAACGGAACTGCTTTGCGTCTCGAATTTTTCGACCTTTATACGTGTTTATTCTTATCACTTAAATCTTCACTTTTGTTTACCTAACTGTAAATGATGATTTTGTTGGCTGATGGACAATTGGCGAACGTGATACTAAACTAATCACTATTTTGAACCTTCATTCTTCACGAGTACTATACATTCCGATTTTATTTGAATACTTAATTATTTTCGATTCATTATCAGTTCCAGTTTTTTACCCAAATAACAAATTCCCAAAAGCATGGCATCGCTGGCAGAGATGTTCAAGATATACAATAAAAAGTATCCAAATACAAAATACTTTGAAATACAAAATAATGTGAATGTTCCAGATACATTTCTGAATTGAATCTGACATACTAAATAAAAAAATACGCTTTTCAAAAAAAAATTCGATATACATTTTGTTTGAATTCCTAAGTACAATTTCAACAATCTAAAATTATTTCAACAAATATATTTGATTTCCATATTTCAGAATTAGAACTAATCGATTCGACTCATGAGTTTCAATATTTTTGATGTTTTTTACTTTTGTGATTATTTATTCGATAAAAATTGGTTGCAGCAAATGTGAATTAGTCCGAGTTTGCTTTCAACAATTGAACATTATGCTCAATTGAATCAATCGGAAATGCAAAGATACTTAAAAATTCTCTGTAATATAAAGGTAATCAAAAAACGATTCGAGCTATTATTAGCCAGTAGATAAATATTTTACCTGGAAAAAATTCCGAACTTAATTAAACTTCTATAAGTTGTTCGGTGTTGCTGTGGAATGACTCTGTCAAGTTACCCAACACTAGAACCCTGTACTAACTTTAGGAGGGCTGAAGAACCTCAACATTTCCGGACTTTCTTCAGTTTTTTGCTCATAACATCTAAACTAAGTAGTTTTCGACCAAAACGTTTAGTTTCAAAATTTAAGAGCATTAAATTCTCTACAATTGTGTATTCAAAAGTTTTTTCCTGAAACTAATATTAACCGAGATATTTTGATCGGCTGTACTCGATTGATATGAATTCTATGAAAACTTTCTGAGAATTTAAAGAAATATCATCAAGTGGTATAGATGGAGTATCAAATCAAATCATAAAACAGACTATTGTATATGAAATAATTAAACCACTAACTTATATTATTCATAATTCATTGAAATCTGGAGTGTTCCCCATGAAACTAAAGATAGCAGAGATTATACCAACATACAAGACTGGACACCCTGATGATTACCCAAATTATAGTCCTATAAGCCTGTTGCCATCCTTTTCAAAATTATTTGAGCTTGCATATTGCAAACAAATAATGGGGTTTTTTATAGGTAATTCATTCAGTACAAGTCAATATGGTTGTCTAAAAGGGAGATCTGTCCCGACAGCGATATATCAGTTTTTAAAGAGGATTTTAGATGCATTTGAGGATGGGGATTTGGCTTGTTCCTTAACCTATCCAAGGCCTATGACTGTCTAGATCCTGAAATTTTATTTGGAAAACTAGAGCGCTATGCAATCCGAAGAATTGCACTTGATTGGGTTAGGTCATACTTTAGAGATAGAACCCAGTTTGTGAAAATTAACATTGATGGAGTTATCACAAGATCTGATCAACTAAAGTTGAAATTTGGAATACAACAAGGAAGTATAGCTGGGCCTTTATTTTTATTTGTATACATAAATGACTTCGGTACAAAAGTAGAATGGAAAATAAGTAAATTGGTTGAGGTTGATACTAACCTTCTAGCAGTGCAATCTCTATGGCCTGATCTAAAAAAATTGATAAATACAATAATGATACACACTGAGGAATGGTTGGAAGATAACAACCAAATTCTAAATAAAAACAAAACAAAAACAACCCTATTCAGTCCTACGAACTCTGGTATAGAAAGCCCAGAAAAATAATTATTGGTAGTGGAGAGTCTAAATTAACAAAAATTAAATAAGCAAAGGACCCCGCACGTTTAGTATGGGAAATGGCTTTCCGTGAATTTGGCTGAATTTTTGATATGTTGTAGTTCTTGATGAACTGATCAGAAAAGTCCTTAGCCACAAAGCTCAAAAATGGACAGTTTTCAGATATGGAGCTTTGAAAATGGATTTTTTGCAATTTTCGAGGTTTTTGCTCATCAATCTCATTTCTGGTTTTGATGGAATTTGGATGTTCGGTGGCCAGAACCCGACTGAGGAATGATCTTCCTTGGTTATATTAGGCACCGCCATCGATAATTTTCTATACACTGCCACGTTGGCTATGAAATGAGATACAATATCCAAGATCTTCCATACATCTTTTCATGCCACAAGATGACGCCAGAATAATTCACATGACTTAGAAACGACATATTGTGAGATTTTTTTAAGAGAGACCATAATAACTGAATCCTCATATATCTGATGTCCAATAATATCAAATATGTTAGCCGAAATGTTCATAACCAGGCATCGCGAGCTGTAATGGGGGAAAATGGGAAAATCATAATCATATATCCTCAGGGATAACAATTGTGATCACTTTTGATGTCATTTACATATGATATGTGATTTTTTTCTCACAAATCTCGATAATCTGACAATGGGGTGCCAAGACATTTTCCTCAGAATGTCTCGAAATTGATGATAGCATCTCACAGACAAACGAATCCGTGAAAATGTCTGCAGTTTTTATGCAATATAGTACTATACGGGTAGAATATAGAAGTCCAAGTGTTGGAAGCTAACTATGAATGGAACTTCCGATATTAACCCACGAATTCTTGAAAATAATTTTTTTTTCTATGAACTTTTTGAACTTCACACATACGAATGAATAATATCTAATAATATGATCGTTGGCAAAATGAATGAGTAGATCAATCAAAAACAATATAATAATGAGAGTAACATTCTTAATTGTAATAACAATAATGATAATAAACAAAAAATGTTCATAGAAAAAAAAAATTATTTTCAAGAATTCGTGGGTTAATATCGGAAGTTCCGTTCATAGTTAGCTTCCAACACGTGTACTTCTATATTCTACCCGTATAGTACTATATTGCATCAAAACTGCAAACATTTTCACGGATTCGTTTGTCTGTGGGATGCTATCATCAATTTCGAGACATTCTGAGGAAAATGTCTTGGCACCCCATTGTCAGATTATCGAGAATTGTGAGAAACAAATCACATATCATATCATATTCATCAAATGTGTTATAGGCTTAACCAAAGTATCAGACAAGAACTTCAACAATCTAATTGTTATTCCATCAGTACCAGATGAGCTCTTATTTTCAGCTTTTTTGATTGCTGTCATTATTTCGCTTCCTTCAACATGTGTTATAAATAGACTATTTATGTAGCCAGCCGAAAGAGCTGTACACTCATTAGATAATTGAGCATATTTTGTCGTTAATGCCACACTTGCAGCAGTTGAGAAGTGTCTACCAAATTTTTCAGCCACCTCAGCTGGACTATCAATTGACCGATCTTTGTCCTTTATCGATAAGCGTCCCGTGTTAGTTGATTTCAATCTTCCCAACTGCGAATTCACGATTTTTTAATGCTTTTTTGAACGTTGTCACTGTTCATAAGTATGTTATTATAATGACTTCTCTTGGTTGTTTCAACAAATAACTTGTACTCTCTTTTATAACTCTTATATAAATTAAGAAGAGTAGTATCCCCCAAAATTCTCGAAAGCCAAAAAAGATCCTTAGGTTCCTTACTCCTTACCTTAATTTCGCTAGTGACCCAATTGTTAGTGCAATTGCTTTTAAATCGTTCAATAAGATTAGTACCAATCGCCCAATTCAATACCTCTATAAATGTGTTATATTTTATGTCAACATCTTCAATCTCATATATTCTATCGAAAGCATTCTCGCCCAGGGCAGCCTTTACCATGCAATAATCTACCGTGATGTATTTAGTTCTACGATTTACCCTATTGAGATCTAATGGACTGACCACCGGCAGTCTGCAGATCAGCGCCAAGTGATCACCCAAATTAGGTTGGACAACCCTAGATGTACCAACGTTAGTAATATTAGTAGACAAGTAATCTAACTTTTGTTCTTTCACATTTCCACAACCATCATGATACACTCTAGATGGAGAAACCGATGTTAGCTCCAAGCCAAAACAATTCAACAGCTCCAACAAGGATCGCTTTTCACCGCTATCCGTAAAGAACCTTACATTAAAATCCCCGCAAAAAAATCAGATGCCTACTCACTTTAGTACTTTTATTTAGCAAATTATAAGATTTGTCCAAAAACAAGTTGAAGTCAACGCTTGGTGATCTATATACACAAATTATACAATAACATACATTTCCTAACCTAAGTTATCAGCACAACATTCATAGTCGACATCTTGAGCAACGTTCTCACAGTCAATTACCTGCGCGTTCATGTCATCCCTAACATATATCATGGAACCTCCTCGAACTTGACCATTTCTGGTATAAGATGAAAAAATTTTATAGCCTGGGATGTTCATTAGTTGGATATTATCACTACTACACCAGTGTTCGTTGATACAAATCAGATCCAGAGCCTCACTTTTAGCAAACATTTCAAGTCAGTGGATCTTATTGGTGATACATTGAATATTCACATGACAGATTTTTATTACTCTGCTCGGTTCATCAGTTAAGTCGAGCTGGCTTTCGAAATAAATGAAACCTCTTTACTGCTATACCCTCTGGCCATGTAAAAGGGTCCATTAGTTGTGTAGATAGGGGACATGTCAGCACCCACTTTGAAGGCTCAGCTAGTTGCTTCGTTATGTGCTTGCAATGGGGTAATAATGAACTCGTTTTTCTTAAATTTACTTTTCAGGTATAATTCTATTTGGTTTTCAGATACATCTTTATGTGCCTTACCAACATACAACGACATCCTTCTGGCTGCAGCAGCAAATGTTGTATCGGATTCACCTGTCGAGCTTCCCCATACAATTCTAGATTGTTTTTTAACTTGTTCACTTTGCGTTGGATAAGTGTCCGTATTATTTCTCATGCCAATAGAGTTTTGTTCAGGTAGTTTGATTCCCTTACCACAGTCCCTTTCTTTCATTGACATTAATTCTCCTTTCATTGACGGTGGCAGTCAAGGAATTTTCGGTGGAGCCGGCAACAGTGTTTGAGATATTTGTTGTTATATTTTTATCATTGATTATTACCTCTAAGTTGTTGTTTATTTTCTGAAGACACTCAACTTGTGTTTTTGCAACTTTCAGGTCACTGCACAGTTTAACAACGTTTATGTTAGTTGCACTGTTGAGGCTATCTTCCGCTACATCTACCGAATCTCGAAAGTATTCATTATCGTCAGTATTAACACTCTGTTCTATATGCATCTTGAGATCCCTGGACAGTAATACACCCGATGGTACACCTTTTGAAACATTGATTGATATCAAAGTTTCTTTTTTAAGTTTATTAAGTTCCGCAGTAAACATAATGCTTCTTTCAGTACTCGTCGCCATGTTGTCATCTCTTACTGGTATTAAATCTCCGCTGTTTTGTTCCTTAGTATCAATCGTAGTTTTCTTCAATTGTCGCTTCGTCGTTAGAGAGTTTCATATTCTGAGCCTCAGCTGGGCTTCATTTTTTATGGTGTTAAGTCTCTCATCGGGTACAAGCTTATTTCTCAATATGACCCGGTATTGATCGGCTACTCTGTTCAGAAACTTAAAGTTCGGGGTAGTTTCTGTGGAATTCTGCAAACAGTTGTTACCGGTAGCCTATTTTATCCTCTTCCATTTTAGTCACTTCATAGTATATGCGCATGATCGTTTCATTTATAGAACTTGTCCATTTCATGCGTCTTCTTGGTAGATCTGGTTGGGGATCCTGCGCAGCACCTTCAGCAGTCGGAGAAACTCTTGTTATTCTTCTCCTAGAATTTTGATATTTTGATCGACAGACGGCCGTCTCCTTAGCACTCTGTCACCGACGTCCCGCATACTGTAATGTACAGCGCCGGCTCCAGACACGCCCTGACGAACCTCAGGTAGCGGTTCTATATTCCTTTCCTATTCTTTAAATTCACCATCATTCATGGGTTCATCCGTATAGTAGAGGAGACGGCGTTTGATCGCTTTTTACGATCCACATAGCTACGGTAGTAGAATTCTTGAGTTGCTTTCCACACGGCTTCGTCCGTTACCCTGGACAGGGACCCTTCGACGGGTTTCAGCTTTCCGAGTCAGGGAGCTCCTGGAATCTGCGGTGGGCAGGAGTCGATTCAACTCTCAATAAAGATTATTATTATTATGGAGGACAGAGTGAATGAGAATAATCTCTTATGGTAGAACTGTTGAGAAAAACGATGAATATATAAGGGTTCAAAAATTCTCTGCAATGGCGCTAGTACTTTCATCCTTGTTTACTACCTAGATTATTCTTATATTCCCCTTCTACCCTCCTTCCTTCCACCCTCCATAGACCTCGTGTCATAATGGGTATAAGTGTCAAATCTAATTCAATAATTATTTGAAATTTTAATAAAATTTTCTATTTTTCAGGTTGTTTTGGTGTTCATGCCACTATGAAAGCCACGGATAGCTATATTCATACTTTTTATGGTAAACTTGGTTTTGTGGAAAATACGCAGGCTGTGGATGGTAAAAAAATTATGAATCGTAATTTTTAATCAAGAAATGGATTTACCTATTTACTTATTTAATAATAATAATGGATGACTCTGATGTTGTATTACTATAAGGAAATTATACATAACTTATAGGTAATTTGTGATTGATAAAATGAATTAACTAATTCGAATAATTAATTTAAATGTGACGTATTAAAGTAATACATCAAGAGGAATTAGTATTCAATATTTTCATTGTTCATATGTAAATTTGATTGATGAATACAAATGTTTTTTAATTTTCCTATTTTTTTAATGAAGCCTAACTCATGCCCTCTCATCTACCCCATACTTAAAATAATGCTATCAAATTGAAAATAAAAAACGAAAACAGAACGCACAGTCGACACTACGCGCTCTTGCAAATTGAAATTCTGCCGAAAATCCAATCATGATCAAATTAGGCGTACCTAACCAATGATGAGGGAACAAGGTAATAAAAATTTTATTTGTCGCCAGAAATTGGATATTCTATAGTTATTATCAGTTCTTTCTTGTGGAAGTTTGCGTTTGCAAGTGATCAGAGATGAAAATGATTTCAAGTGTGAGCCAAGAGGAATGAAATATAGGGAGAAAATGAGCGATTCCAAAAAGCTACCCTGAGGTACTCACCGACCAGAGACAGTTTTGGCTTGGCCTCCTTCAAAGCACAACGTAAATTATTCTAGCCAATAGTATTGAAAACCATTTCTCTCTGTATCGACAAATAAGCATCGATTTTCATAAAGTAATTTCACCATTTCTTAACGTCGTCGAAGCGTGTATCTTTCCATGATTGAATAGCATAATCTACTGAACACGAATGACACAAGAAATATAAAAAAATAATACACAGTTTTGCCTTCATAACCATCTTGAATCGTATCATTCCTATTAGTTTCAAATAGGTTCATTAAACATCTTTCAAAATGGAAAGTGTCATATAAAAGGGGAAATTTGAACTATAAGAAAAGGTACATTGGACTATTGTATACATATGTACCGGGTTTTCACCATAATTTGATCCCCCCTTTAACTTTGTCACTAAGAGGTACAAAAAAAATTTTTCTACAAAAATTTCACGAAAACGACTAGTGTCTCAACAATTTTCGGTTATACCGGAAACATAATTCTACTTCCTTATTTCAAATGGCACACCCAGTATATTATTGCATCATTAGACAGCTTTTTTTTATGACAATTTCAGCAACATGCCATACCTTTAGTAAAAAATCAACGATTCATGGTTTAATGGAATTTTTATGGAAAAAATAATGGCGACGAGGACTGACTATTATTGAATATTTCTGCAAAAAAATTTCTTCTAGAAAACTTTTATTCATTCCTAAAATTCGTTATATTATAAGACAGTTTGATTTGGACCAAAAATGTACTGGTTTTTTGCCTCTGTGGCTTACATAATGATTTTATCCCTCTTTCAATCAGGGTAACAGGACAGTCTGTTTATATTGGTTCGACTGCCATGTGTTATTTATTATATAGGTGGATTAGTGCTGGCCGTATGGGAATTTTATTGCAGGGAATGTTGATAAACGCAGCGAGACGGATGTTATTTTCGAGAATCAAGAATGAAATATAAAAAGGCGGCCAGCAAACTTGGCCGAATTGCCGCCCCTCAAATAGAGGCGCCTGAAAAGGCCGCTTCTATGTTTCACCTCTAACGCCTTCCTGCTTGTATTTTAAATAATTATTAATTGTTCATTTTTTGAAAATAATATCACGGGCATCTAGGTACAATTTTAACAGTCGGAAAGTTATCACAAGAAGTTATTTTATAATTTAGAATTCCATCGAATCCAGTCTTCATGCAGGTTCACTATTAGAAAGTATGGTGGAAGTTGATCTAAATCCATATTTTTTTCAAAAAATGTTATTAAATATCATGTTTGTACGCCATCAAATTTAAAAAATATTACTTCTAAAATTTCTTTGTTGACTTTGATATTTCCTCAAATTCAACAGTTTTAGATAGCTATTTTGAACTGATTTCTGTTACATGTTTAGAAACTTAAGGGCGGTGCTGGATGTTGACCAGCTTGTGAGTATCTATTATGCTCAAGTGGAATCTCGTCTTCGATATGGAATCTGCTTGTGGGGCATCTCAACCAAATCAAAGGATGTATTTGTTGCACAGAAAGCAATTTTGAGGTGCATTTTTAACATCCCTAGGAGAGAAACCTGCAAACTGGCTTTTAGGTCCGGCAATATTTTGACGCTTGCCAGTTTATATATTTTTGAAATTTCGTGTTATATTTATAGCAACATAAGCTCTTTCAAACGTAACGAAGAGATTCATAACATGAATACAGGCCGAAAAGGATTGATTCACACGCAGGTTGCAAAATACAGAATTGCTCAGAGTACACCTATCTAGGACCACGTATTTTTAATCATTTGTTAGGTCCAGTTCAACACTTAAGATGTTTAGGACGCGTCTTAAAGCATTTTTGATGCAGAATACTTTTTATACTGTGCAAGATTTTTTTAACTGTCCTGTACATTAATATAAGTTTTATATATGTTTATATAATTGTTTTTGATTTCTATGTTGAAGTTTGTTGATATTTCTATATTTTGACATTTTTGACGTTTCCGATACAATGTAATAATTGTCTTATGGAAATAAAGATTTGATTGATTGATTGAAGTTTGGACTTGCAGGAAATATTTCTATAACTGTGAAACAGGAATATTTTCAGTTTTCAGAAAGAAAATTAACTTATGAAAACACGTTCATCAAACGCAACTTTTTTAATGACAAATTGTCTATCTGACATCACATATATACATATATTTCATATACCTACCGAACAAATTAGGGAAAATATAAAAGATAATCATCGATTTTAACAATTTCTCCATTATATATATTATTCGATATTTAATATATCGATTCTTTACAAGCGATATGATATGATCAGTATCGATACTCCTCGCTTCAACACTATCTGTAATATCAATACTTTTGAAAGTATTGTTCAAAACTAACGCCACCTACATAATGTTAGTATTTTTAGATCATTGATTTCCTTTAGAAATTAGTTTTATAATTCTTAATACTAGCTAGTTATTTATTTATGTAAATAAAACACATGAGCCAACTTTATCTACTTTAATAATAATTTTTATATCGTTTCTATGTGTGTGCGTACTGCGTACTTGTTGAAAAGATCGTTGGATTGCATCATCATCGGGCCACCTTAACATGGACGGACATCTGTCAAGTTGGCGTCATCACAGTATTGAAACCATAGAATAGTGTTTATCCTTCAACGCTCCCTTCTCGTCGGTGATGTTTGAACCTCTGCTTCAAATATTGCTGACGATTCCATTCATTTTGATGCTTCTTCGGATCTAACTAACCTGTTAAAAAAAAACTTTCTATCTACAGGAACACATTACGCTTCCTGAAATCCTTTTATACCTCTGATAACTACCTTTCATTATTATTTTTTAAATAAAACAAACATTAACTTCTTTAATCAACATAAACTGTTTTATTCAATATAATACATTATCTGCATTACCTTCTTAAATAGTTATTCTACTTTATCAACATAATAAACAACTTAAACCTCTTTATCTTCCTAGATATCAATAAAAAATTTGAGTGATTTTCAACACATTAACTACTTTATCAACATTAACTTCTTTGTATTACATAATAAAAATAAATATTGCCTCCTTATGAACTTCCACTTTCCAGTTCCTTGTTCATTCAAAAATATCTTCATTTCCTGCAACAAATTATTCAGTATTAATTTCATTTAGTACTAAATTTTTGAATTCATTGAATTTAAGACTCCCTAAAGGCTTCGTTAAAGCATCTGCTAATTGATTTTTAGTACTGACCCACTTAATTATTATGTTTCTTTTTGATATCTCAAACCTAATATAATGAAAACATAATTTCACTATATGTTTTAATGTTTGAGAATCCTCAGACTTTGCAATATTGATTGCTGCCTTATTGTCTTCATACATTATAGGAATGATATTGACCTGAATGAAACGTTTGCACATTTCTCTAATGCTAACTACTTCTTTACACCCTAGAGACATTGCAATATATTCTGCCTCTGCAGATGACAGAGCAACATGAGTTTGTTTCTTAGTTCGCCAGAAAATTACATCATCAAACAACTTAATCAAAATTCCACTTGTTGATCTTCCATTCAGATCACCAGTCCCCAAAGATGCATCAACATAGCATTCCAAATTATTTCCTATACCTTTGTATTTAAGACCTAAGTTTACCGTTCCTTTCAAGTACCTGAATATTCTTTTAACTTTCATACAATCTTCCATGCTATAATTATTTTGTTTTCTACTTAACATATTTACAGCGTATGTAATATCAGGCCTTGTTCCACTTGAGAGATATAGTAAACTTCCTATTGCCTCTCTGAAAGGAAATACCTTTCGAGAAGGACGTTCACACTCTATTTCTCCCTTCCTTTCTGTCTCTCTTGTCACCATTGGGGTGCTGACTGGTTTACAATCAAGCATTTTGAATTTTTGCAACATTTTTATGATAAATTTTCTCTGATGAATGTATATTGTTCTGTTATTTCGATCTCTTTTTATTTCTATTCCTAAGAATTTTTCAGGACAACCCAAATAAGTCATTTCAAATTCCTTTTGTAGATCATTCCTAATTTGATTCAACTTACTTTTACAATTGCTAGCAATCAAAATATCATCTACATATAATAGTAATATAACAAATTTTCCATTTTTCCTCCATATAAACATACATGATTGCAGGGGATATTTTTCCAAGCCTAAACTGCTCATTGTCAGTTGGAACCTTTCATACCATCTTTTTGGGCTTACCTTTAGTCCATATAAAGCCTTTTTCAATTTACAGACATAATTTTGTCTTAGTTCATCTCCTCCTTCATATCCCTCAGGAATTTCCATGAACACTTCCTTTTCTAGCACACCATTCAAAAAGGCTGTTTTCACATCCAGCTGGTGTAATTCTAAGTCATACTTATTGGCTATTATCAACAGAAATCTAACATCTGATAGTCTAGCTACAGGAGCATAAACTTCTCCGATGTCATAATTGTTTGTATCAGCATAGCCTCTTATTACGAGTCGAGCTTTGTACCTTATCTCATTATTGGATTCTTCTTTTCTTTTGAATAACCACCTGGTACTCATTATAGACTGACTCTTAGGAACACGATTTCGTTCAATCAATGACCATGTTTCATTTTTCTTATGCGAGTTATATTCAGATTCTATTGCTTCCAGCCATTTCTTTCTTTCATTACTGCCAATAGCCTGAACATAGTTTTCTGGTTCCTCATCATTAAAGTCATCACTACTTATATTTTCTTTTCTATCACCTATTAGAGCAGTAAATTTTTCTCTAATATCATTTACATTACTTTGCTCTGTAATTCTTTTTGGATTCAAATCTTCTGTGAAGAATTCTGATCCTGTTTCATTTTTCTCTACTTGTTGGTCATAAATTACATTCTGTCTATTGTCTTTATTGAAGTAATTTCCATATGTTTTAGATTCAATGAATCTAACATCTTTGCTTTTTATAAACTTTCCACTTTCTGGTTCAATAAGAGTATAATATGTGTCCCCACATGCTATCAGAAAAGCTCGTTTTCCTTTCTCTGAGAATTTTCCCTTTATCATTGGATCTAAGGCAAATCCCACACTTCCAAATCTTCTGAAATACCTTATTGTACATTTCTTTCCTGTAATCATTTCAAACGGTATTTTGAAATCGATTCTACTCTTTGGTGTTTTGTTGTATATGCTTAGTATAAACTGTAGAGCATAAGCCCACAACTGCTGTGGAAAGCCAGAATCCAGAATTACACTCCTTATTTTCTCTTGTAATTCTCGATTAAATCTTTCCGCAGTGCCATTAAGATTTGGAGTGTAAGGTGGAGTATGTTCCAAAGTAATTCTTTCTTTCTCAATCAATTTCTTCATGTTTTCAGTACAGTATTCTGTACCATTGTCTAACCTTAAGAATGTTATTTTTGCATTTTCGCCCTTCAATATTTTAGCATTTTCCATCATTTTGCTAAGAGCAATATGCACTCCCTTTTTATCTGCCATTGGATATGCCCATGCATATCGGGTATAATCATCTATGAAAGTGATTATATACCTTGCTCCATATTTATATGTGCATGGGGATATGGGTCCCATCACATCTGTATGAATGAGTTTTAAAGGTTCATTGTATTGATACCTTTTGGTATTGCAAGGTTGTCTAGTTATTTTTGCTCTGGCACATACTTCACAGTCAGTTATTGCTTTAGTGAATTTAACATTCTTTAATTCTGGGATTAGCTTGGCTGCCTTCTCTAGATAGCTTTTAGACACATGCCCTAATCTGTAGTGCCATAACAGACCAATGTCATTTTTCAAACTTTCTACTTTTCTATTATTTAGTTGTTGAATGTCATCTAATTCCATTTCACTAACAGTCTCTAAATACTTTTGTAAAGTATCTTCATCATTTATTTCTTCATATGTTATTTCATTTTCAACTTCATTATCAGATTCTATTTCTTCATATTCTATTTCATTTTCAACCAAATTTTCCTTGTCTTTATTTATTTTAGGACTTTCGATACTTTTATCACTCCCTTCGTTCTCCATAACCTTTACATTTTCTACGTTTTGATAGAAACTTTCTATTCTATTTTTGCCTACATTAATAATTTTTGGATTTACAAGTTCAAACTTTAACCACCAAAATTTACCATCATAATTACCTGTTTTTATGACATTTCCTGTATTTTCATTCTTCAATTTAATTTCATTTTTATTTATGTTTATCAAAACACCTTTATCAATAAGCTTCCTAATTGAAAACAAATTCTTAGATAAATTTTTGGAATACAAAACATTATTAAGTTTAATTATTTTACCATTATTCCCTTTAGCTATAATGGTCCCCTTATATTCTACTTTCAAATCTGCTTTACTATTAGCACTTTTTATAATTCCACCATTACTTATTTTACAAACATTTGACAGTATGTCTAACTGATTTACCATATGTTCTGTAGCCCCAGTGTCTGCTATAAATTTTATGTAAGACTCACCTGTATTCTGAGTGTCCTCTTCGTGTACATAGTTAGCTTCCCCATGCGTTGTTTCATCTGCATCTACTGCCATGAAGACGCTTATTTCTTTTCCTTGAGGATCAGTCATTTTCATTTTCTGATACATTGTATCACTTCTTTCCTTAAAATAACCTCGAGCTCCTCCACGAACTCTTGGTTTGAGGATTCCTCTGCCTCTTATTTTGTTAACTCCTCTGAATGCACCTCTTTGTCCTCTCATGTATGCAGCTCTTCCTCTACCTCCTCGGTAGCCTACTTTATTTCTACCTCGGTATGCTGGTTTCGGACACGTAGCTGCATCATGATCATCTGTCAATTCTCGACAGTTATAGCAAATCTGTTTAGAGTTTTTACACTCTTTGCTAAAATGATTTGGTTTGCCACACTTGTAGCAAACTATATTTTTGTTTCTTGAACTTGACTCTACTTTCTTTTTCTTGACATCTGTATTCAGAGCTTGACCTTCATTAGCTCTTTCTAGGGTTTCTTTTTCTCTTCCTTCTTCATTTATTAGGAGAGATTTTAACTCTTCCAGAGACAATTTTTCACCAGATGCATCATATTTTCTGATAAGTTCGGGGTAGCTATTATCTATGGCCATGAGAAAGTTTTCAACAACTTCTCTCTCAGCAAGAGGCTCCCCGAATGCTTCTACTTTTGTTTTGAGATCGTCAAATCGTATAATAAAATCAACAGCATTTTCATGGTTCTTGTCAAAGTTAGCAGAGTTCCATGTTCTTTTTGTAGCGAATTTTGACGAGGACATTGTTGGATTTTTTATGTTTTCTATTTTATTTAGTATTTCAACAGGAGTTTTCAATTGACACACTACTTTCCTATAATTATCATCTAATCTGCTCAACAGGTATGATATGGCAAATCCTGTCCTTTTGGCATTCTCATCCTCAGACAATGGAGGTTTTGGTATCTCATTGTCTAAGAGATACTCATATCCAAATGATTTAAATTCATTATTCACCACCGTTTTCCATACATTAAACGGTGTATCTTTGTCTAGTATGAACGGTGGATTTCCTGCTACTTTAGGTGCTGATTTCATGTTTATCGCTTCTTTAAGTTCTTTAATTTGTAATTGTAGTTTTTCCATCTCTTGTTTAACATTTGTATTTTCAGCGTCCATTTTCTGAAATATTATTTCCTTTATTATTATTTTTCAACTTTAATCTACTTTAAAGACTTTCTATTTTATAATTATTCTTTCTTGATTACTTGCAACTTATATCCTACATAATTTTTCTCTATATCCACTTATATTCTTTACTACAAATATATGTTCACCTTTGTACCATTGAGTTAATACTTTCAACTTTAAACTACTTTATTCCGATTCTTCAAAACTATTTATTTATATTTTTAGATTCATTCTTGAATGAACTGTTTTTTACTATCAATAATTTATTTTTGCTCCTTTAACTTCTTTCTACTTACTTAGTTTTTCTTAGTCAATAGATTTATTCCTATCGACTTAATTTTAGCAGCAGGTTTATTCTGCCCCTTTTTTTTTATCTTTAAACTATATGATTCAACTCCCTTAATCTCCTTTAGCTACTTTAGCAACTTTCCTTCTTAATTAATACACTCAATGGAATCAACTTTGAGCATGCAATATTATAGGCCTTACTTGACTGATATCGTACTTACATTTCACACCGGTTTTCCTTTATAATTATTTTGAAATGTTCACCTGTCTTCTACCGTACACGTGCCTCGGCGACTCCACCACTTTAGAAATTAGTTTTATAATTCTTAATACTAGCTAGTTATTTATTTATGTAAATAAAACACATGAGCCAACTTTATCTACTTTAATAATAATTTTTATATCGTTTCTATGTGTGTGCGTACTGCGTACTTGTTGAAAAGATCGTTGGATTGCATCATCATCGGGCCACCTTAACATGGACGGACATCTGTCAAGTTGGCGTCATCACAGTATTGAAACCATAGAATAGTGTTTATCCTTCAACGATTTCCAACTCTTGAGTATTAAACAAAAAAAAAACAAGACAGATGACACTTATCTGTGACGCAAAACTCTATGCTTTGACGTGAATATAACCTCAGAAGTCATAGGACTATAACTAAACAAGAAACTGTTCAATTCAAACGAATATCAGAAATGTACCTTTGTCGTTGCTGAAGGAATATTTGTTAATTATGACGCTACAAGTAAATCATGGAATACTGAGAAGGTTCGCTTTAGGAAAACGTTATTTCAACGTAAGTGCATTATGTAATATTGGTTCAGGATAATTCTTCGGTTGGAATAATTTATCATTATGTATGAAGAGTTCACATAGATTTTTTTGTGTGAATATTTCATTAAAACTCAATTGAAATCGTTGATTACTTATTCTTGATTCGGTATGCACTGCAGAAGATGATTACTTCGTATTTCGATTTTTTTTTATTGTTATGCATGTATGTATTTAATCTGATTAATTTTTTTATTTCTTGGAGACAAAAATGTTTATAATTACCAAATGAATAATATTCCCATGTCGAAACATTATTGCAGTAGGAGATGCGTGATACTGCGTCTTCAGAGATATTTGGTTTATTCTCATTCTATGGTGTATTAGACTTTTCTCCCTTTCTCCTGGATTCTACAATCATGGGTTTTCCTGAATTTATTCTCATTCTGCCACTATTTGATCGTATACATCGCATTCCAGCATGCAATAATCTGCTGTACTTCATATAGAGAAGAAGTTACTCCATAATTTCAAAGAATATGAAGTCTAGAGCTAAATTCCTGACTCCTATTTAGGTTGTTGAAGATAGCATCACTCTTCGATCTATCAATTTGATTTTAGCATTCATCACTATTACATGTTAAAATATTAGAGGGGTGTATATCATTTTTCTGTCAAATTTTTTAAATGATATTATTATACAAAAGAAAGAGCAGAGGACTATTTTGAAAAGCTCCTCAATTTCATTCAGACATGAAATGAAAAAATTATCATGACCCAAATGACGACTCCAAACTGATGCTGTGTTTTTGTTTTTTCTCATATTATTAAGAGAGCTGTTCATTATTGCCACAGACGAGAAATCAATCTCCAGCTTATTGAATTTTAAAAAATATTTCACAAAAAAAAGAAGTATGTATTTACATTTATATTTAGTACAAATCAAATATCAGAATTTTTTTTTTTAAACTTATATTCAATATATGTTATGGTCTTCTTAGTTGAATTCAATATCTGACTCATCTTTTAGTCTCATGTGAAATTTTGAATGCAAGTTTTGTATTTTGATTCAAATTGGTTGTATGTTTTTGTAAATTCTATTTTGTTGAGATGTTTCTTTCTATAATTTTTACATTTTCAAATGCTGGTTTTCTACAATTCATTATAATAGGACAGAAATATTCTAAAATTGGTCTTTATATCAACTTGTATGTAAATCATGATATTTTTAGTAGCTAGGACTAGGATTTTTCAATCATTATTTCAATAACTAATGTTTCTTCTTTTTTTGTTGAAGCATTGGTTAGGATAGGAAAAAAAATAAACCATTGTGTTTTTCACAGTTTTGATAATTTTGAATTTTTAAATTTTTAAATATTGATAATACTATACTTCCTAATGAATTGGGCTATAATAAAAAGTTTTTATCACTTATAAAAGTGGAATCAAAGTGGCCAATACATTTGCAAGAATGTCTTTTATTTGTTCAAAGCCTTTCTGTGATAAAGGAAAATACACCTATAAGAAAGAGTTTTGAGAAAATCTGAAAGAGAAATATTCTCTGACAGAATCTTCCGGAGATAATTCACTCCAAAAGCTTTCATTGGAACTTCATATTAAAATAAATTTGGATCTTAATAAGAATATGCCCCTCAACCTCACTGGCTCCCTTGCAGGGGAAGCACATAACTTAGGGGAGGTTTATCAGAAACTGTATAACTGCCAGATTTTGATCGAACGCCAGTTCTTAGAAGACCTCTCCATTGCTAGCTAACAAAAAAAATCGCTTTGGATAAGAACTTTGTAGGAGTGATCATCCCCGACAGTGTATTCATGAAATGGAGTCACTTTCATAATCAATCATTATAGTTTATTTATTTTAGTAATGACTTGTTGTCAGGAAAATATGCCACTCTGCCAAGACAATTCTTTTACTGCTTACAAAGCAAATTATGATTTTCATTTCTGAATGTTTCATTGTATACTGGAGGATTGATTATGAATCATTCAATATCTTGTAAAATCAGTATTTTATATAAATGCGTATATAAATGAGTATAGCAGATGGAAGTTACATCGAAATAACCCAAACGAATTCTTATTAAAAATGAAATATATATGCACAATCAGAATAAGTACATCGGTATACACATAGCAAAGGGCTTACAACATAAACTCCGGTGTTTTTAGTTTTCAAGGTAGATAAAGTTGTCATGTCTGATTTGTTGTGACATCATTTAATTGTTAGTTTACTATTGGCTACAACTTCTCTTGATCATCCATTGCACTTCTATTAGACAAAGGTTATAATGGGTTATTAACATCCAATATATCATGCCCTGTTCTTAGAACATGATTAGTAATGGTGGATTTATCTATATTATTAATAATTAGGATATTCCATTAAAAATCATTTACTGGTATGGTACTTATCTATAATTTGCTCTGTTTGTTCTCTTTTCAAATAGTAAGGCCTGAAGATGATCTTTTAGAGATCGAATCATAAGTAGACATTTGCCATTTTAATGAATTATTTGGAGTGGGCATAGATTGGTTTTTCTTCCCCTTTTACTTATTAAAAATCAAATAAGAGATGATGGATTACATTTCTATCTATAATGTTTGCCAAATATCTGTTATCAAAGGCAAACCTTTTTAAAGAAGGTGGAAATATTAAAATAAATATATTTATTGGGCTGTATCATCCAAGACGTCAAATGCTGTTCCGAGAATTTCTAGTACAGCTATGAGTTTTCTCAGCTTTTGCTGAGATCACATGGTCAGTGCTTATCGGAACTGTTTATGCAACTTATTGACTCTTGTTAATTTTAAATCCCTGCTCTTTTTCCTGCGAGGTAATTTGAAAATCTTGGTGTTTCGTGAAGCAGACGTGATTACTGTTGAAGAATTGAGATATCGTATTGAAAGTGCCTGTGAAGTTATTCGTGGACTGCCTGATTTTTTTGTTGCTGCTTCTAGCCACTCATTATAATGCGGGGCAAGAGAGTGCGTATATCAAATTAACGGTGAACACTTTCAACGTCTTCTGTGAAAAAGTTGGATCCATTATAGTGGTGAGTTTTATAAGTTCCTTATATTAAAATTTTGTATACGACTGTTTTCAAAGGTTATTCTTCTCTCCGAGTGAAGAACTTATCAGCATAAAAGAATTTATATATTTTATATAGGCGTTTTTTGTGAAATGGTTTAATTTCATAATTTCTACTATCTGTTTGAACACAATTCACCTTTGAAAACACTCTGTATGGTTTCTAATATCTTCAATAGAAAGATTTAATGTTGAAAATTCTGTCTGTTGGTATACGTTGATCTCCAAATTACCGAAAATTTGTTCACATTTAGCCTTTCTTTCACTGAAATTGGATGAATGGTATAAGTCTTCAACACGAAAGAAGTTGTGAGTCCAAACAGGTTGCGAATATATTTTATTATGATTTTAAATGCTTGTCCCTCTTACCCGTGATAATTTACCTTATTTTCCAGCATATACTTCAACATTCTTCTGTAAGTATTGCTTTCTAGTCCACCCAAAGTAGGGGATGCTTTGTGATACTTCTGGAAAAAACAGTTTTGATCCTTGTATTCGAGATTTTCCTTCACAAAATGTGTTTCAAACGATTTTGTATAATCTTGGTTTCGCGTCTATATGTTGATGTTATGTCCACAAACCCTTTTGACAGCTTTAACTTTTACAATTCATATAGGATTTTAATGATATTTTGTTGCTGCCTGTTGAGCATGCACAAACTTCTACTGGTACGATTTTGATGAAATTTGGTTCATAATGTTCACATAATCGACTTGAGTCGCAAGTACTACACCCATTGAGTATTTTTATTGTGTTTTGTGGACAACACAATAAAATTTAATATTCCACTTTGTCTTGAGTGCTAGTTGAACTTATCTTGGGTTATGTATAATTCCAGTTTCTTATGCTGTATTTTGTCTTATTTTTATTGATGAACAGTTCCTTATTTTTATGTAGAAATATGAGGCATTCCTGTATACATATACTGTTGAAATTTCATTGTTTCTGAAGATCCCACGACATGATGTAATTCTTTCCAAATTGAACACTATTCTTAGTGCCTTTTTTTGAAGTATGAAAAGAGAAGACATATTTCCTGATTCAAAGAATATTATTACAAATCTTAATCTAGATTCTATTGCAACATGATATATCGTGTTCAATGTGTTAACTTTCAAATATCTGGCAACGAACTTCAATCCATAAACTGCTGATGAAATCTTCTTTGCGACATACTCAATTTGATATTTCCAATTCAATTCACAGTCAATGTAGACTCCAAGAAACTTTACACATTTATCAACTTTATATGTTTGGTCATTTAATTTTATGCTACTTGGGTTCTCTATACCTGATCTGATGTGAAACATTAAAACATTGGTCTTTTCCTTATTTAGTATCAGATTATTATTGCTGAACCAGGAATTGGCAAGTGCCAGTAGTTCGAAGCCGTTTCCTTTAATTCTGGCCATTGGTTTTCAATAATCAAAATGCTGGTATCATCAGCATAATGGACCACTGTCCCCTTGTAGTTAACTCGTTCTATTCTAAAGAATAACTATGTGATTTTATTTATTATTTCTCTTCTATTCTAAAGAATAACTATGTGATTTTTGTGAAATATTCCCGATTGAGGATTGACTTAATATAATAATATTTATTTAGCAAGTTATTTCAAACAACTAAACTTCCACCAACTCTGAAGATTTAATCGCCTTTTTCAACAGATAGTTCTAAGCAATAAGAATCTTTATTGAAGATTATTTCTTCTATTAATTTAACTATGGGGGTTCCACAAAATGTAATTTATCGTTTTTTACTGTGTGGTATATATTATAATAGATTGGAGCACACATAAAATAAATCACACCATTAATCAGCTTTGTCAGGTTTTATTCATAAAATATTCTTCAAGTACCCCTCTCTCTCCTCCTTGATCTCTATATGACTGCTGCCATTGTCTATACGACCTAATATAATATACATGTGATATAATATACAGGGTGTTTCTAAGTTAGTTGTAAAAAAAGAAGGAAAAATTCTATTAATATAGGCCCCCGCAAACGCTTTGTTTTCGAAAAATAGGGCGTTACATTTTATTTTTTTTTGTGGTATTCGTGCAAATTTGTATTTAATGCTACATGTAAATTTTTAATGTGGTACATATTCTCAATCCATCTTCACTTAAAATCTGTTGTGAGATATGCTATGAAAACATAAAATTATATAATAAGTACTATTTGTCACTTTTTTCTAACATTTTTCTTAAAGGAGCGAAAAATATGTTAAAATAATAGTAAATATGCGCATTGCTTGTTTTTAAGTTTTGTTGTGGTTTTATTGTTTGCTGTTGATTATTTTTTGAGTCTTCACAGATATTGTCAACTTCTGTTTATCAGGAATTTTTTTTTATTATTTCCAATTAAGTGTGACTGAATATTATAATGTCCGGTGATTTATTTTCAATTTTTTTTTTTAATGTCTGATTTTTGGCGTTTTATTCGAAGATGTTGAAATTCTTAGTTCTCCATTTTGGAGTTCATTTTGAAGAATTTTCGCAGATCAAGTGCTTAGCTATCTCTTATTGTTAAAGATTGGATTGCGTCTATTGCATGATTTAAAATTTTGGTGCTACCATTGTGGATCTGTTCTATTGAAATTAAATGGAAATGAAAAAGTTATTGCCATTTAAAGATAATCTATGATGCATATGGAGTCTTAGACCCATACTAGTCCACATTAAGTATTGTTGCATCTGTAACGAAATGTTACAAAGAATATTTTCATTTGAGATGTTATAAAAAATAAAAACAAGGTTTCTTTAGAGCATTTTGATAAATATTTTCAATTTGTGCGTAATAACTTAAAATATCTTGCATTTTTTAAAGTTGAAGTTTTTTTTTTGGTCAGTCTTTTCTATCTTGACTATCTAAGGCTTTTGTAACAAGATGCCTCTCAGAAGCTTATAGCTAATTCATGTTTTCTGTATCACCAGGTTCATAGATCTCAAAGCTCTCCAGTAGAAGAAACAGTTTTTTTAGAGAAAGGCAATCCAAACCAAGTTATCAGTCTTCTTAGAGATGAAGTAGATTTAATTGGACCTCCTGATCCAGTTTCTAATTTGAGACCTATTATTAGGAAAAGATGTGCTACAGAAACTAAGTTGCAAGAACAATTGAGATGTATGCAAGATGCTACCCATCAATGGAACCAAAATTTTTGGTCAACACATAATACTAAATTTCTGAGGGTAAGATAAATTCTCCACTTTGAATAAGATATTCAGGAAACTGACCTATGCCAGAATTTTTTTAACTCAGTGATTTGAAGATAATAAGTATCTTTCAAATTTTGACCTGCTCACATCATACATTGAAGAATTTCAAATGCTGCTGTGTAACCATGACTCTTTGCTTTTTGGAGATGACTCAAGTACCTACCTTAACAACATAAAATTAACATGTAGGCCATTGTTACACATTTTTAATTATTTTTTATCGGGTCAGTCTACCTACTTTCTGAATAATTTTCAATGTCGAAATTGTTTTTTGATTGAACTCATTAATATTTTTAGGAGAAGCAGAAATTCATTGATATACGTCAGATTCCAGGTGAAGAAAAACGTCTTTTATCTGCCGAG
Source organism: Harmonia axyridis (assembly GCF_914767665.1). NCBI lineage: Eukaryota > Metazoa > Arthropoda > Insecta > Coleoptera > Coccinellidae > Harmonia > Harmonia axyridis. The sequence continues at coordinate 18,073,059 of NC_059505.1, forward strand.
GAAATGAGTGAATTTTATAAAAAGTTTCTTGATGAGCACTGGAGAACCCATATAGAATACAATTTTGCATGGTATAAAAAAAATTTTAGTCTTTTATTTTTAGCTCTCAGAGTGAATATAGAAGCATACACACCAAGGATTATATAGAAATAATTTTGTATTGATACTTCAGCATTTTAATTTGAATTCAGCATAAGTATGAATGAAATAGATGAATAAAAGTCATTTGAAAACTGAAAGTATTTTTTCTCTCCTAGAATCGATCGTCAAGTGTCCTTCAATATAAAACCACATAATTCTAATGTCCAAATTTAAATTTCTGTTTTTCTTTAAAAATGTTCTTTATTCATTCAAAAACCTTCAGGAATGATTAATGTCTCATTCATTTTCAAATTATTTGAACAACACCACGAATTTTATGCTATTAATTATAATTTTTTTCATTGTATAACATTTTTGAATCATTGAAGAAAATATGGAATATAAAAATAAGATTTTTTCTGTGTGGAATTTGAATCTTCGACTTATCTACTTGCTTAAACCCCAGCTTTGGCATCTTTGCTGCATTTTTCTTGAGTTTGTAATGTTTTAGATATTTCTAGTTATTTTCTTTATTATTGTTTGAGTTATTACAAAACTTTTATCGACGCGGGACCCAAAAAGTTCACTTTTTGTAGAAAAACCTGGGAATTGAATCAGATGTCTTATCCCAGATTGGTCCCTCAAATGTGTTTAGATTCCACTCCATCTGTCAAATTTGTAAGCACATGTTGAAAACAAGATTTCGCTAACTGATCTAAGTAACGAGCTTTCATTAAAATTCGTGCTGTGGAGAAATTAGAGTTGATTTTCTGTGATTACAAGTAGCTCTTAGCTTGTACCATATTCTTTTCACATTCAAAGTATGTAAAAAAAAATGTTAGTGATATGGTACAAGCTAAGCACTACTCGTAGTCACAGAAAATCAACTCTAATTTCTCCACAGCACTCTTGACCACGAATTTAAGCGATCGCTCGTTATATCAATCTGAAGGTCACACTAATTTGCAAGTGGAACCACCTAACCATTTAATATGCGTTTCAAGTAGACAAGGTACAAAATGGTCCCATCAAAAAACTTGAAGCCCATAACGGCGAACCCCACACCCCTCCCCCACAAAATTTAAGTCCAGGGCCGCCTTTGCTAATTTGAAGTAATCGAAGCCTATATCAGTCATCCAAAGCTTCAGATGTCTCCCCAGCAGCTGTTCTGTGACGTCAACTGACTATTCTATTGTAATACCATCAGATTTATGGTTGACATTGGGTATCAAATCTGTCAAACTGACGTCAATCTATATCTCAGACGTCTTAATTCGCATTCAAACAAACAGAACGCGAGATGTTCTGTTTGTTTGATTTTGATAAAATTGATTATGTCCACATGAGGTCGAAGGTAATTATTATTATTATAAGTTTATTGACCAAAAATAAAACATTCTCCAGAATAAACTTCCTATAGGAATTATAGGTTATACATGTACATGTATAATTCCCGGTATTTCCATATCTCATTTGCGTATCCCGTTTTGATGAAATGTGATCGGTTTGGGGCGAAAGTGATTTCATTGAGTTTAAGTTCTTTCAAATGAACGGTACAGTTTGGTGATGCGCAAATGGAGAATCGAAGTTAGGGGTGAAACAACCGTTTCAAGCGTTTCTATTTGAGGGGCTGCAATTCGGCTCAGTTTGCTGACCGCCTTTTTATATTTCATCTTTGATTCTTAAAAACAATATAAGTTATGAGGGAGGTCATGTTGTTATGGAAATATGCTTTGAACGAGAAGTAACAAGGGAGTTCGAAGCCAATTTATGTGAAGCTTGGTTATCATTGAAAATTGTTATTTTTCCTGAGGGGATGCTCACGTCTGATGCGAGCTGCTGGAGATGAATGGCTTCTTTTGCTGACTCTGTTAAACACATGTACTCAGCCTCGGCCGTACTGAGAGCCACAGTTTTTTGCTTCCGTTATTCCCATCTTATTGCACCACCAGCATATTTGTAAATATATCCTGTGTATGATTTACGATCAACTACACATGAAGCCCAGACAGCATCTGCAGAACCCGTTATAGGTTCTCCTGTCTGAGTAAAACATATTCCAAGATCTGAAGTTTTTTAAGGTATCTCAGCACCCTTTTCGCTGCTTGCCAGTGTTCTTGAGAAAATTTTGTATTGAATTGACTAAGATAACTTGTAGCATGTATGATGTCGGGTCTGTTAGCTACGGATAAATACATCAAAGATCCAATAAGATTTTGATTAGGAAGATTTTTTGCTCTTTGATTATCATCAGCAGCAGTTAACTTAATTCCAGTCTGCATTGGTGTATTCGCAGGATTGGCATTAGGCATGTTAGCATGTTATACTTCTTGAGTAGATCCTGAGTGTACTTCTTTTGAGACATACAGATATAGCCATTTCTTTGTTTGAATTCAATACCTAAACAGTACTCTAGCTCTTGCAGATCTCTCAATCATTAAATCTTTCTTGACTTTTTCTATTTTCGACAGTTTCTTTGATGTGATCAAAAGATCATCTACATAGACGGATATCATTGTTTTTGTACTTTATCTGTTGATATATACAAACAAGGGTCAGCTTGTGAAGGTTGAAATCCAAGATATTTTAATTTGGTATCCAATTTCACAAACCACTTTCGACCTGCCTGTTTCAGTCCATATATAGCTTTTCTAAGGTGAAAAACCTTTTCTTCTTCATTTTTTTTCAGGTCTTCCATCATTTTTAGAGCTTTTCTGTAAATGGTGTTTCCTTCTTTTTCACTTTCCTCGATTATAATCTCATAAAGATAATTTTTTAATTGTTTTGGCATTTCTATATGAATTGTGGTATCTATATCACCATTTAAGAAGGCCGTTGATACATCAAGGTGGTAAATTTTCTTATTTTGTTCAGCAGCAACCCCCAGCATCATCCTAATGGAGCGCGCTCAACTTAACAACTGGAGCGAAAGTTTTAAAATAATCGGTTCCAGGACGCTGGGTGCAACCACGAGCAACACATCTTGCCTTTCTCCGTTCTAGTTCTCCATTAGCTTTTTATTTCTTTGTTAGAATCATCTTTGAACTAATTATGTTTGGTTTATTTTTCTGCTCAACCAGATTCCAAGTGCCGTTCAAGATATGAGCTTTGATTTCTTCTTTTATTGCATTTTTCCACTCATCGCCAGATTCTTCTTCAATTTCAATTGGGTCAGGTTCACCATAACATTCAGCTAAGAAACCATAATGAGAGGTCATCTGATAATCCTTAGTCTAAGTCGGCGATTTTCTTTGACGTTGGGGCCTTTGTACAGTATCTCCCTCTTTCCCTATATCATCTTCAGTAGTTTCTCCTTCTTCCAATAAATGATCTTGAAGAATTATAATCCAAAATAAGCGGTTTATCTGGATTTGTGATAACTGAAGGGTGTTTTTCTTCGAGGTATATAACTTTAAGTTGGCATTACCGTTCAAGATGGCGACCGATTTAACAGCTGTCAAGTGATTTATTCTCAGTTTGGTTTGGCAATTCATCATGAATAGACTCACGCTTGAACTACGCTTGCAAATAGTGCAATTTTATTTCGAAAATAATGGTTCTGTGCGGAATACGTATCGCGCACTACGTCCATTTTATCGTCGACAAAATCGTCCATCAGAGCAGTTAATTCGATTAACCATGGAACGTTTTCGCACCACGTTTACTCTTATTGATAACTCGCATCCCCAGAGACGTTGTACGGTGCGTACAGAAGAAGCTATTGCTGCTATAGAGCGTAGCATTGAGTAACAGGAATTGGATCTGTGTCCATCCACTTTATGGAAGATTTTGCGGAAGGATCTTGGTTTGCGTGCTTACAAAATCCAACTCGTGCAAGAATTGAAGCCAAACGATCATCAAGTAAGGCGTAGATTCGTCGAATGGACCCAAAATTAGATTGCTGTTGTTCCCGATTCTCATAAGTGAATTTTGTTTAGCGATGAAGCGCACTTCTGGTTGAATGGCTACGTCAACAAACAAAACTGCCGCATTTGGAGTGAAGCTAATCCTCAAGTGTATGTCGAAACACCGTTACATCCAGAAAAACTACTGTTTGGTGCGCTTTATGGGCTGGTGGAATCATTGGTCCGTACTTCTTCAAAAACGATGATGGCTAGAACGTTACAGTCAACGGTGATCGGTATAGAGCCATGATTACTAACTTTTTCATTCCTGAATTGAACAACTTGATGTCCAGGAGCTGTGGTTCCAACTTGACGGCTCAACATGTCACACAGCTCGTGCCACAATCGATTCTTGAGGTTTCTCCAAAAATGTATTATCCAAAATTTTAAAATCTCTAGTTACTTCTACTTGCCGAGATTCTGGATTCCAGATTCGTTAACCTTTTGTTTTCTCAGAATATCAAATGAATATGTATTCCGGCTTTTTTTTCCAGCAGCGTCGACAGCGTGGTCATTTTGCCGCGTTCTATTTTTATTTAGTTTTCTAAACATTATTTCATATACCTACGTCCTAAATCCTGTGGTACATTCCAATTATCCTGAGGTATTTATAATTGCATCGGTGTCCTTCAGTGCCTCCTTAATGGTATCCGGGATTTTTTGTTGTTCGTGTATAGGTTTGAGACGTTCGCATCTAAATAAGTGATCGGTCGTCAGGGTAGTGTTGCAGTGTTCACAGTTCGGTGGTGTCAATCTATTGAATAAGTGTGAATGTGTAAGATGAGTGTGACCGAGTCGTAGGCGGCACAACACGGTCTGTTCCCGCCTATCGTGTCTTCTTGGATAAGGCCATTTCTCCACTGTGGGTTGGATTTCGCGAAGTTGCCCATTATATGTTTCCCAATATTCTTGCCAAGCAGTGTATATTGTGTTCGTAATGGTAGTCTGCGAAGGGTATCGTGGTTCCCTTGTCTACTTGTTCAGATGTAGCTTCTTTGGCAGCGTTATCTGCAAGCTCGTTTCCGGGGATCCCTACGTGAGCTGGGATCCAAAGAAATATTATCTCTCTGCCTGTGTTCTCAATCTCCACCGACACGTCACGCACCCTGCTGATTCTCTCATCAGTGTTGGAAGAGTTCTGAAGAGCTTCAAGGGAACTCATAGAGTCTGTACAAATTGAGTTTCGTCTGCTCGTCGTCAGAAGGCAGTACATAGTTGCCTGCCTGATGGCGTACGTTTCCGATGTGTAGACACTACATCGTTTGTCGAGCGTCCAAGAGTGTGCTCTATCACCAATGACTATGGAGGCGCCCACGCCCTCGTCCGTCTTAGAACCGTCAGTGTAGATAATGAGATCTGGGTCTATCGCATTGATTTCGTTGGCAGTTAGTTTTCTTAGAGAGCTATTTGTTAAATTATGTTTTCCCCATTTATGAAGGGATGAGTTAATTTTGAGGTTTCTGCTAATCCATGGTGGTGGGTTGCTGGGGTTCAGGAGGTGTTTGGAGTAAGTCGACTTGAAAGGATATGTTGTACTTCTCCATAAGTTTGAGGTGCCTTATTCTCAATGGTCTCGTACGTGTCGGCTCAGATGAGAAATTGTTTGTTTCGTGGAACAGGTCATTGTTTACATGTTCTGGAGTTGTTGCCGTTTTTGGAGGTTGTAATAATGTGTGCATCTCTCGGCGAAAAGTCAGAGGCAATGTGTTCGCATCCACGTGAAGTGCGATAGTTGGGCTAGTTCTAAATGCACCTGTTGCTATTCTTAGGGCTTGGTTCTCTATTGTATCCAGTTGGCTTAGGCATGTGAGTCTAGCTTATGCGTATACTACATCACCGTAGCTGATTCGAGCTAAGATCAGGGAATTGTATATCTGGAGTAAGTTTTCTCCACTTGCACCCCATCTGATTTTAGACAAGCACTTCAGCAAGTTCATTGCCTTTGTGCTCCTCTGCCGGTCAAATATCAGTCCAAGTAGCTTAGTTTTTTGTTTGAATTGCAAAGTTTCTCCTTTCAGCGTTAATTCTGGGTCGGCATGCTCCTTTCTCAAGCGACAAAAGTGTATACAAGCGGATTTTTCTGCAGAGAACTGAAATCCGTGTTGGAGGGACAAATGTTCCAGTTGGTCGATCACTGCTTGTGCTGTATTCGCTATTAATTCAACTGAAAGGCCCCTGAATATCAACGTTAAGTCGTCCACATACATGCGAGCCATCACGTTCGGGGGAATATTATCAAGAAAGATGCTGACTGCTATCGCGAACAAAGTTACACTTAACACTGATCCCTGAAGTATTCAGTTTTCTAAGATTCGAGAAGTTGATTGTTTCCCAAGATATCTTGTTCTGAAGGTTCTGTGTTCCAAAAAACTCGTCAGCAGCAAAGGCAACCTTCCCCGTATCCCCCACTCATGTAATCGTTTCAGTATATAGGGTGTCCCGGGAAGAATGCGACAAACGAATACCATGAATTAAAGCCATCATGGAGGACCCATATCAAGAGGTTTCAATCGCCCGAGTGCCTTCGTTTGGGATATACAGGGTTATGTTCATCTTATGAGTGAAATTTCACAGTTCAATAACTCTTTAACAAATCGACCGAATAATTTCAAATTTTGAAGTTTTGTCACCCTTTCCTACCGCCTTCCTTCAATATTTCTGAATTCGAGTAAATCAGATCCGGACTAGGAAAATTTCAGACTTTTCCTTTTCGTGAATATTGGATCACCCTGTACGTAAACATTATGTTTTTTTTCCGTTTTCGGTACCACAAATAATCAATTCATTATAAAAATTCTGAATCTCTGCATGGCACGGTCATACAGGGTGATCAATAAACATTCCCTTATGAGTGAAATTTTTCAATTCAATAACTCTTCAAGAAATCCACAGAATAATTTTAATTTTTCAAGTTTTGTCTCCCTTTACTATCGCCTTCCTTGTGTAATCGAGTAAATCAGATCCGGACTAACAAAATTTAAGACCTTTTCTATTTTCTTGAATATTGAATCACCCTGTACGTGAACATTATGCTTTTTTTTGTTTTCGGAACCACAAAGAATCAATTCATTATAAAAATTCTAAATCTCTGCTTGACACGGTTATACAGCGTGTTTAATAAACATTCCCTTATTAGTGAAAATTTTTTAGTTCAATAACTCTTCAAGAAATCCACCGAATAATTCAAATTTTTCAAGTTTTGTCGCCCTTTACTATCGCCTTCCTTCAATATTTCTGAAATCGAGTAAATCAGATCCGGACCAGGAAAATTTAAGACACGAAATATTAATTTCGAACTGAAAATTTTCAGTTCGTCTAGTATTTCCGTTTCGGAACAGTTAATTAGATCACGGCAGAAAATGACACCTTTACTTGTGTTCAGTGTTGTGTGATGAATTACTGTGACAGGGCATTCAATTAACCTGGTGACGTTCAACAGCCGTTTCGTTTGTGAGTCACTTCGAGTTCCGACAAGTAAGCCTTCCTTTATCTTTTTCAAAGTGTTACATTCGCCTATGAGGCCGTACATACTTCTGCTTATTAGAAATGGACTGACATGGGAAAGGTCGGTTTCGTCAATTTTTTTACAACCAGGAACCGGGGTGTTTTTTCCGCCGTCTCCATGTTTGCGTTAATATTCTGGGAGATAGCTTTACGGGGTATGGCGCCGCCCAGCACCGCAGCCTACTGTAGGGGCTTTTTTACCTCGACTACCCAACGAGGTTTCCGAGGCACTCTGATTGATCATAGATACCATGTATACCCCTTTATCGCAGGGATAACACGCCTCTGTGTCGCAGAGGATGCGAGCCGTAAGGTACACACTTAGGTAGTGCCATCCATTCCCTCAGCACGGCTAACACCTCAGGATTACCGGGAAGAGTGTAGGGAAATCTAAGTATCGGGGAAGGATTGGGCAGGATGAGGGAACTAGAACGGGGGGGTCACGAGGGTTGGGTTTTCAGGACAGATGCCCCAGTCAGTCGCCTCTTACGACAGGCAGGGGGTTCCCTGGGCCTATTCTTTCCCGGGCCCAGACGGGATTATTCCGGTTTTTGTTTCGAATTTGCCTCTTTTAAGATTTTTATCAAGTGCGAAAGCTTTCGATCCAAAAATATGGAGATGTCGTATTGATGGTTTCCGACCTACCCATCTCTTATAAGGAGATTTGTTTTCGAGAATTTTTGTAGGACTTCTATTACATAAGTAATTCGCTGTGTAGATCGCTTCAGCCCAGAAGTTCAATGGTAGATTGGCTTCTATCAACAGACAACGAATTTTTTCTACTAATGTGCGATTTTTTCTCTCAGCTCGACCATTTTGTTGAGGTGTGTATGTGCACGATAAATTTCTCGTTATACCATTTTGTTTGAGATGATTATCTACTTCACGGTTGCAATATTCTTTTCTGTTATCGCTTTGTAAGCACTATAGTCCGGCCAGTGACATTTTCAATTTCTGCTTTATATTCTTTCAACTTCGAAAGGACTTCATTTTTTCGTTGGAGAAAATATACACGAGTATTAACTGAGAATTCAAAATATTTAGCACCAGCATGAGAAGGTTCACGAATCGGTCCACACACATCCGATGAAATGAATTTGTAAAAGTTCTGTAGTGCTCTGATCCTTGTCCGGTTTTGGAAAAGGCGGCCATAAAAATTTGGCTTGAATGCATGTTTCACAATTTCCAAGTGCTTCACTTTCATTAATGTTCAAACCAGTTAGTGATTTTCGTTTAAAAGCAGATTTCAGATCACTTTCATTGATATGACCCAATTTTCTGCGCCAAGTTTTTATTGTATGCTCTGAAATGATATTGCACGTTTGCTTCCAAAATGACATGTCCACTGGGGTTTTTGATTATCGCCTCATTTTTGTTGAAATATACACTATTTCTTTTGTCTGTTATTTTGGAGAGTGTAAGTTAGCCGATAAATCAGGAACGAAAAATGTAAAAATTAACGTTTTCAAAAGGATTGAGAGTTATTTGTACCAAACCATTTCCAGATGTCGGTTCAGTTTGATTTTTCGAAGCTAATCGGAGTTCTCCTAGGCTTTCTTCAGACAAATTTTCGAAATTTATTTTATTTGAACACTGTTGAAGTTTGAACTTGAAAGGAAATATCTTAGGAAAAACACGTTTATCAAAACGTAACTTTTTAATTAACTAACTGTCAATCTGACATTCTTACACCTACTTAGTATATTTAATATATCAAACAAATTAGGGAAAATGTAAACGTGAATCATTGATTTCAACACCTTCCCTCATTGACTGATTTGTTGGATTTTCTGGTCTACACCCATGCTTTTGCGAAGAGTTTGAAGTCTTGGCTTGAATAACGGCTTTGTCATGATATCCGCTATCTGAAATTCAGATGCAACCTTCTTGATTTCGACAGAACCATCTGTGACAAGTTCTCTAACAAAAAAATGTCTTATTTTAATGTGCTTCGTGCGACGGTGGTATTCAGGATTCTGTGCCAACCTGATTGCAGCCTCGTTATCAACCATTAATTGAGGAACGCTTTTCACCTCAATAATATCAGAGTAGAGACGGTTTAACCATACTAATTCTCTAGCTGCTTCGCTTGCAGCAACAACTTCGGCTTCAGTTGTCGATATGGCAACTGATGACTGTCTCTGACTTAGCCACGACACCGCTCCACCAGCATACAAACATACTACACCTGTAGTAGAACGCCCTGTAGTCTCATCACCACCATGGTCTGCATCGCTAAAACTTTCTATACCATAATGCTTATGATGAGGTTTATAGGTGATTCCATAGTTGATGGTGCCTTGAAGGTAACGAAAAATTCGTTTGACTCGGATCCAATCAGCAAAATTTGGATTTTCGAGAGTTCTCGATACAAAACCAACTGCATAAGCGATATCGGGTCTAGTACCAGTCATGAGATACATCAACGCCCCTACCGCTTGCCTATATGGGAAATCCACTTCTGAATTAGTTTCCTCTTCCTTCCCTTGTTGACTACGTTCATTTATTATAGGAGTAGAAACTGGCCTACAGTCTCCCATTCCAAAACGTTCTAACACTTTTCTTGTATAGTTTGCTTGGCTCACTCGAATTGATCCATCTTCTTGTTTCTCTATTTCCAACCCAAGGAAATATGAAGCTGGTTTCATTGTGATTTTGAATTCACTTTTCAGATTTCTCAGGAAATCTTCTTTCAGTGATTCATTATTTGAAGCCAAGAGACCATCATCTACGTAAAGTGCTAGGATCATTATATCTTTTCCTTGTCTCTTCACGAAAAGACAGGGGTCAGCATCACTCGTATGGAAATTTAGTTTGGTCAAAAATTCTCCGAATCTCTTGTTCCAGCATCTGGGTGCTTGCTTGAGACCGTAGAGGCTACGCTTGAGATGGCATACACTATCTGAACCATCTTTATATCCCTCTGGCTGTTTCATGAAGATGTCTTCTTCTAATTTTCCATAAAGGAAGGCGGTTGAAACATCAAATTGAGTCAGAGACATATTTTCGCTAGCTGCGATACTCAATAATGCCCTAATTGTACCAGATTTCGCCACGGGACTGAATGTCTGGTCATAGTCTTCACCCTTTCTCTGGGAGAAACCCTTTATAACAAGTCTAGCCTTGTATCTATCCACTGAACCATCCGGATTTGTTTTGACTTTGAAAACCCACTTACAAGGGATCGCTTTCTTGCCGTTTGGTAGTTTTTCCAGAACCCAAGTATCGTTTTCTTTTAGTGATTTCATCTCATTTTCCATAGCTTCTAACCACTGTACCCGCTGATCACTTCTTATCGCTTCTTCATAACTCAACGGTTCTTTGATTTCCAAAATGTTTGTAGACATGCTCATGACAAACTCATCGAATTTAGCAGGCTTTCTGATTTCCGACCTGTCTCTCAATTGTCTACTTTCAACCTCATTTTCTAAATCAACCCGTCTGTTTTCTTGAAAATTTTCCTCTTGGTAATACTCCTCTTCACTTTCATTTCTGTAACTGGCATAACATTTTTCAAAGACAGTTTGAATAACCCACCATATCGGTTTCGTGCCCCAACAAGTTTCACTTGTCCATCAATTATAAAGCAACACGTTTCAGCTTTGGAGATAAATTCACTATTTGGATGTTTATCTTGTGCAGACAGAACAGAAAATAGATTTTTCTTTATACTAGGAACATACCAAACATCGGTTAGAGTGAATTTCTCTGATTTGCCTTCATTGGATGCTTCTACAGTAATAGTACCTTTTCCGATAGCTACAATGGAATCTCCATTCGCTGTGGTAACCGTGTGAGTTTCATCGAATGACTTGAATTCTCCAAAAAGATCATTTCGATTAGTGATATGATTTGTTGCACCGTTATCAACAAACCAATTATCTTGATCACAATCGACAGAAAGTACGCTACTGGTCACTGCAAGAAGAGACATATTAACATTACTACCTTGTCCTACTGTATCACCGCTTGTATTCTTCTTTGGTTTAGGAGGTCTTCCATCAGATTTCCACTTCATACAATGGCGAACTATATGTCCAGGTGCTTTGCAATAATTACAAATAAAACCTTTTTTCTGCTTCATTTTTGGTTTGCTTGAACTAGCTTTTTCTACAATCAAAGCTTCTTGATTGTATTCACTTTTGCTCAACAATGCTTTCTCGTGAGCACACAACTGATTTGTGAGATTGTCGATTTTTCTTTCAGCTTTTGCCATCAGCATCCAGCTCGACCTGAACGAAAAATACTCATCTGGTAAAGTACCCAAAATCTTGCATATAAGTAAAATCTCTGGCAAGTTACATTTACATGAACTATTGGCTGCTTCTTTATCTTTTACAATCTCAACTTGTAGTTCATTCCACAAATTTTTCAGTTTTGATGTATGAGTGGCAATGTCATCTCCAGGCTGTCGCTTATAACTGAAAAACTGCGTACATAAATCATATGTCTTATCTTCTGCATTTCCATCGTATAATCTATGCAGTTCTAGCCAAACCTCACGTGCTGTTGAGAATCGCATAACTTTCTGAAGCGTCTCCTCCGTCATATTGGTTGTCATGATTAGAAGTGCATTACAATCTGCTTTCGTGAAAAATTCTAAATCGGATTCATACTTCGATTTATCTTCTGCACTTGCGTTTGCTGCCGTAGGTGTTGGAGACCCAATTCTACCTTCTATGACATCAATCGCGCCTGGAATTCCTCGTAGTAGAATGCACAACTTATATTTCCAAGTCGTCCAGTTAGATTTTCCTTCAAGTAAACCAATTTTGATTCTTGTTGTTTCCATAACTGTCTATTCTTACAAAACGTAAATTCGAATACTGATCAGTTCAATTGACAACTCAAAATTTCTATTTTTCACTAGTCCTGCGGCACTGAGCCCATAACCTGTTGAAGTTTGAACTTGAAAGGAAATATCTTAGGAAAAACACGTTTATCAAAACGTAACTTTTTAATTAACTAACTGTCAATCTGACATTCTTACACCTACTTAGTATATTTAATATATCAAACAAATTAGGGAAAATGTAAACGTGAATCATTGATTTCAACAAACACATATGGGAATTTGATCCGCTGTCCAGATACCAAATATTTGGACTCGGTTCAGGATTATCAATGGTTGCAAGACTTCGATGATTAGCCATAAATGTAGCTTGTTTCCAGAACAGCAGTCTGAAGTAGAATGACCGAATTTATTGCATTTTCCACAACGAGTTCTTGAATTGTCATTTTTGGTATTGTGTTTTCTTTGAAAATGCCTTTTTATGATTACATTTCCGTTTACCGTAAAATGCACTTTCTTTCGTCTGTCCAGTATCATGATCTCTCCTTGATTCATTTTCTTCTAATATTTTCACCTTCAAAGCTTCAGGATCAGGTAAAATATCTCTCGACTCTATTGCCAGCCGAAAGTTTTCAAATGAGGGTGGTAGAGAATAAAGCATCATAATACTAAGAAGTTCTTTCGGAACACTTATATTCATGTAAGTTAATTTGTCCATAAAATTTATCAAATGTTCACGAATGTCTCCATTTTCACGTAATTTTTCAAAATGAGCTGTTGCTTTTCTTGCAGGACCCTTACTAGCGAAATTCTTTTCAAGAGTATCCCAAACATCTTTAGAGGGTTGCACAAATTTTTATTTACTTAAGTTCATTTGGGGATATAATCAGGATCAATTCTGATTTAGCAGATAAATCCTTGTTCTGCCATGTTGTTCTTTCTTCGCCATCTGCAGAAATTGGTGTTTTACCAATCACGTAATCCCATAGATCACTTTTCGTTAGGATCGCTTGTGCTTGTAGTCGCCAGGTATCATAATTTTCTGTCTGCAGAGGTTCAATTCGATACGAATTTTGTGCCATAACAAGCTGAACTCACTTGTATTTCGTTCGGGAATCAAAAGACTTCATAAAACGGTATATTTATGACCATCATCGTAAACAAGATGATGATAGCTGATCTTCAAGTACGAGAAAATGAAATTCACTAACTCCTCTAAATGACTGGGTCTGAGTCCATTACCTGATAGATTTGTAAATAGTACTTTGAGAATAAGAAATGTGATATTTATTCAAGATAAGAATACAACTGTCTGAACTGACATTTTGTTAGAAGTGTAATGAAGATCGAGCCTGTTGATTCTGATGCAATGTGGAGACATCTTTACAGAACCCTTAGCAAGAGTCCAATTTCAAAAACTACGAGATATGATAGGGCTAACAGTAATCAGTACCTTTGAGAGGAAGTGTTGAAATTATTCGATTAATTGTTAAATATAAATTATGAATAAGAAACAAAGTTACTGAATGTCAAGTTCAGTTCTGATTAAAAATATTCGTTCTTTCAAGACACTACCAATTTTTCTTTTATTTATCTGATAATTAGATTACTCTTTCAATTCCTCATTCCCAAAAGAGGAATTGAATAGTTTTTGGGGTAAAACTCAATTTTTCAAATGGAACCATATTGGTACTGTGGTAGCATTTATTAGTACTATTAATAAGGAATTTATCCATACTTGGTAATAAAATGTGCGATCAATACAATCAAAATGAGAAAATACAATTATTTTGTTCTACTTGTATACTACTACTTCTATAGGATTATTATCCGTCTTAAGCCTATACGCGTAGGATATCTCCTCGACGTCGGCTTCTCACTCACCGCTAAGAGGAACATTGACTCAATCCCAGACATAGACATGTTATAAATTAAACGCACTGTTTAATAATTAAAAGTCTTTAATAAAATATAGGAAATAACTGTGTTGTAAACACACTGACAAATATACAATAATACTCTTCAACAACGGCCAAAGAGGAAAAAGGAGCGAGCATGGCTTGCTCATGGCCTATCTTACAATTACACAGAATAAATATACGACTGCGCATGCCGCGCATAGAAATACTACAAGACAACTTATATTACTTATGTACTGGGTAAATATTTCAACACCCCCACTTACACAGTACAAATAAAAACAAAATCACATGATGAAACTTAAGAACTACTACATATCATGAATGCCCAACATTTTTGAAAAATAATTATGTTTAACAGCAGGTAAACTTTTCGTTAAAATATCAGCTGGCATTTCATGTGTCGGTCAATGTTTCAATACAATTTGCTTTTCTGCAATAACTTGTCGAACAAAATGATGTCTGATGTCAATATGCTTTGACCTTTTATGATAGGTATCATTCACAGATAATTTAATTGCACCTTGATTATCACTGAACAAATTCACACAAAGAGCTGTTCCCATTAGCTCGTACAATAAACCTTTTAAATAAATAGCCTCCTTTACCGCTTCAGAGATAGCCATGTACTCTGCCTCGGTACTAGAAAGCGCAACTGTTTTTTGTTTGCAACTTTGCCAGGAAACCACGGAACCACAAAATTTGAAAGCATACCCTGTGTATGATTTCCTATCAATAGAATTGTTGCCCCAATCGGCATCTACAAAGCCTACTAGTTCCATGTTTTCCTTTGAAAATCGCAAGCAATAGTGTTTAGTACCCTTTAAATATTTTAATATGCGTTTAGCATGCTTCCAATGTAGTTGACTATATGACCGATTGAATTGGCTCAAGTAGCTTACACTAAATGCAATGTCTGGCCTAGCTATAACTGCCAAATACATAAGACTCCCTATTAAATTCTGATAAGGGTACATGGAAAGTTGATCTTGATCACCATTTTCTAGACTAATATTGCATTCCATAGGTGTTTTTATAGTATTACATTCTGACATATTAAATTCATTCAAAATTTGGTCAATGTAAGATTCCTGATTCAATGTTAAAATACCCTGTTCCTTATCATAATTAACATTCATACCAAGACATTCTCTGACAACACCCAAATCTTTTACTTTGAATATTTTGCTTAATTCGTCTTTTAAATTATTAGTTTCCATTACATCATTGGAAAAAATGAAAAAATCATCCACATATAAAGTTATGACTATAAAGCTATTTTCAACCTTTTTGGAAAAAAGACAAGATTCATATTATTGAGATTTAGTATATTCCAATTCTAATAATACTGAATTAATTCTATCATTCCAACACTTAGCTGACTGCTTAAGACCATAAATTGCCTTATTAAGCTTCAAAACTTTACATTTATCAGATTCTGAGCATATAAAACCTTCAGGTATTTTCATAAAAACTTTTTCTGACAAATTCCATTTAGAAAGGCTGTTTTTATGTAAATGCCTTATGTCTAAATTTAATTTGACTGTTAATGCAAATAAAATTCTAAGAGTGGAATATCTGATTACAGGAGAGAAAGTCTCATTGTAATCAATTCCATACTTTTGTGTAAATCCCTTTGCGACTAACCTTGCTCGATATTTCACTTCTCCATCAGCACTGGACTTCCTCTTGAAAACCCATCTTGAATCGACAACAGTGACATCTCTCTCCGTTTCAACTAATTCCCATACCTGATTCTCTTCAAAAGACTGTAGTTCCTCTTCGATGGCACTTTTCCAAAAAATACTATCAGGACTGGATAAAGCCTCTGAAACAGATTTCGGATTACCTATTGCACTGTTATGTCCACCACATGCATATGTTACGAAGTCTGGATCCACCTTCTTTTTTCTCTGTCTTTGAGATCTTCTAGGTTGATCGTTTGATATACCTGAAGTAGTTTCAGGTTCACTGTCGTCCAGTTCATCTGTTGGTTGACCATTTTCTTTGAAATCTTCCATTTTTGATGCGGAGACCCCCACTGAATCTGTCACCTCTTGAACTGCTTCTTCGATGTTTAGAGCAACACTCTTCTTTATGTTCTCCATTATTGTGACATCTCGACTGATGTAAACTTTTCGGCTGTTTGGGTTATAAAGTCGGTATCCTTTGGTGTGATCATCAAATCCTACAAGTATGCATTTGACGGCCTTTTTATCCCATTTCTGCCTATTCTCTTTTGGAACATGAGACATTGCGGTACTTCCAAATACTCGTATGCTACTAATGTCTGGCTTTTTGTTGTGCCACATTTCATATGGAGTTTTGGAAATACTAGAGGTAACTGAACGATTGATCAGGTGGCAAGCAGTTTTACTCGCTTCAGCCCAAAATTGCTTACCTAGGTTTTGGTTGAAGAGTAAACATCTTGCTCTTTTTACAATCGTCCTATTGAACCTCTCTGCCATACCATTCTGCTCTGGAGTATAACTGTTTGTCCTTTGATGAACAATACCATTGTTTCTGAGATAATTTTGGAAATCTCTACCAATGTACTCCCCTCCATTGTCTGTTCTCAGAATTTTTATTCGTTTATTCCTCTGTTTTTCTACTAGGCATCTGAACTGGTGAAACTTCTCTGAAACTTCATGCTTCGATTTTAAAAAATAGATGAAACACATTCTTGAGTAATCATCTATGAATGTGAGAAAATACCTTGAGCCTCCTATAGATAATTTTTCATGAGGTCCACAGACATCACTATGAATAATCTCCAATACGTCACTGGCTCTACTTCCTTTTGCTGGGAACGGTAATCTATTTTGTTTTGCCTCGCAACATACCTCACAATTAGATTTCTGTATTTTTTCTCCAAGTTTGAACGGTGGCATACCTTCAACTACTTCTGGCATTTTTATTAAGAAATCCGAGTTGATGTGCCCTAGTCTCCTGTGCCATAGATCTGGTGTAACCATTGGAGCGGCCAACAATGCTGTTGAATTCTTGTTATTCAATCTCAGCTTGTATACATTGTTCTTCAAATCAGCTACTCCAACAAGAACGTTATTTTTATTAAAAATTTCACATCCTGTGTCATGGAAATTTACTCTGGCTCCGTTTCTAATTAATTGGCCAGATTCGTGGTTAGTCCTGGAATGAAGTGTACGTTTTGTAAAAGTACATTAACACTTTTTCCTCTCACCATAGTTTCCATTCTGACATCACCTGCACTTTCGACTGCAAGTTTGGCCTCATTCGCACATAATATTTCTCTTAATTCTGGCTTCCGTTTGTCAATGAGATCGTTATCACTTGCTGTAAGGTGAAAACTGGCACCGCTATCAATATACCAGTCAGTGTTGCTAAAAGAACCATTAGCAAACACGGCACTCAAAGCGTAAGTTACCTTTTTGTTCAGACACTGCGACACATAATGTCCTTTTTCCTTACATTTGAAGCATGTGATATTACTACGATCCTTTTTGTTTACGTTATTCTCAAATCTTTAGTTATTCTCATTGACGTACGACCTACTGTTCGAATCGCTGCTTCTTCCGCCATCTCTGGATCACCTCTGGAACTGTTTCCCTTTTCGTGCGTTACTTTTAGCAGAAAACGCTTCTCCATGCCCCTGGCTACCGCCATCTGCGTGCATATCGAGCAATTTCGATTTAATGGCATCTGTTGTTATTTTAATACCAGAGTGTTCAACAGCCATAATCATCGGTGAATATTTCGGGGGTAAGCCTGCCAAGAGTAATGATCCGACCCATTCATCATCAATGTTGAAGCCCGTTCTTTTCAACTTTTGCGATGTTTCGACGACTTGAGTTATGTAACTCTCCATAGAATCATGGTTCTCCAATCTGGCTGATATTAAAGTCCTTAAAAGCCCGATCTTTCTGGTAAAACCGCTATCGTCGTAAAGATTTTTAAGTTTCGTCCATACTTCTTTAGGAGTTTTTGCATCTCTCACGTGGGTGTAAAGCGATGGTTCCATTGTCAATATTGATTTTGCCTTTGCTTTGGCTAATAAAACGGAGTCCAATTCACTGCCATCAACGCACTTATCCAGCCCTTCGAGTACTAGCACGTTTTCAATGGCGAATACCCATTCCTGGTAATTTTCGCGTCCGTTTAGCTTTGGCACACTGGCGAAATAATTAACTGCTGCCATCTTGAATTATTGTTCGTCTGTTTCACAACACTAATTCACAATATATATATAAATGTACTTACGTAGTGGAACGTTCCCGACCGATAAACTATTATAAAAAGTCTAGATTGCACGCGATGAGAACGCACGTGGGCACATAACCTGTTATAAATTAAACGCACTGTTTAATAATTGAAAGTCTTTAATAAAATATAGGAAATAACTGTGTAGTAAACACACTGACAAATATACAATAATACTCTTCAACAACGGCCAACGAGCAAAAAGGAGCGAGCATGGCTTGCACATGGCCTATCTTACAATTACACAGAATAAATATACGACTGCGCATGCCGCGCATAGAAATACTACAAGACAACTTATATTACTTATGTACTGGGTAAATATTTCAACAAGACAAACTAATCTTATAGACCCCCAACTAGGGGCATATTATTGGTTCAGGCTATTTTAGTACCGGCGCGGCGGGTTGATACTCACGGCAGGTCGGTCGGTTCTGGCCGTTTTTCTATCGTTAACGTCTATTTTACGTAAAAGAAAAACAATAACAATTCGTTTGTCGAAATTTTGTCTGTCTGTCTGTGATAATAATCCAATTAAAATTGTATCTTGCAACGTAAAGGTGAGAAATAGTTTGTGTTTTTCGTTAAGTATAGTAAAAATTATCAGTGTTTATCATGGGTGGTGCTCTTAAATGTTCAGTAACCGGTTGTAAAATTAATTCCCTTCGGCGGCACCGTTTACCGAATGTCAGGAAAGGTTTCAATAATGGCTGAATATTATACAAAAAGAAGACTCAACGCATTGCTGCCAGAATCTATATATAAATATATGTCTGTCATGTTCATTCCGATAAAAAAATATTGTTCCCCAGGAACAATACGGCTACATGTAGATGCAGTACCAACTCTTTTTCTTAAGAATGCATCAGCATCAGGTTTGTATTTTTGTTCATATTAAAGAGTCTATTCAAATAGTATATTATTACTAATGAAATTCTTTGTATATGTACTTCAGCATTATTTTCAGGTACTGAGAAAGAGCTTATTTCATCTCAGAGTATTGACGAGCTGCCATCTGTTTCAAATAATTTAGAAGAACAGGATTGTAAGCAACCAATTATAATTAAATATTATTTTTTGATGATAATAATAACTGTTCTTTATTGACAATCAACCAAAGTCCTTCAGCCTAGTTTTTAATAATAAATATTAAGTCATTTTAATTTCTGTTAACATGTTATGTATTGTAGAATTAGAATAATCTGATATGAATAATTTATTTCCAGTTCTAGGAGCATCAGAAGCAAAGACAGAAGAAACTAAGCTTTCTAAAACAAATGGAAGAATATTAAGTGGAAGGAACTGAAGAGCATTTATGGATACAGACCCAATCAAAATTGCACCGATTGAAATTTTCAATTATAGGAAAAAAAGGATCGAAAAAGGGTTCAAAAATACTTTGATAAGGATATTATACATCAAAACTATCCCCATTTCGATCTTCACAGTCTCCCTGTCTCAAATTTCCTTCACTAATAGACTTAAATTTTTGCCATTCCAGTTTAATTTTTTTACATTTTTTCATTTAACAGTTATTTCAATATTTTGAATCTCAAGATGTACGAATAGTTTTTTTCTTAAGAACTTGTTTTTTTCCATAATAAAAACAAATGAGATGTGATGACGACTGACATTCTCTTTAAACCAAAAGCCTTTACAAATTTGAATCATATAAATGTGATACACTCCTGAAAACTATTCCTTATAGTATTTGTTTTTGCAATCTTGTTTCGGGCATACATGTATACCATACCTGCCCTATAAGTTGTTTTGACTCTATTTCATTTGTAATGTTGCTTTCATGTCCTATTCATTGTTCAATTATAAGGTTTCTTATATTCTGTAATATAGAAACCAATCCAACAAAATATACAGAGTTCATTGATTATAATATTGTTATGAATTGATATTTTTGTATTTTTTACGTGGTAGTAATTCCATCTTTTGTATTTGAATAACTTGGCAGCATACAAGCTTGCTTGGGCTGAATATTGTGCATTTTATTTTGTTATTTCTCACAATACATGTAACTTTTAAACATGATAAATTAATCGAAATATCATAATACTTTGTATTGTTCATATTATTATAAACTATTATTTAATATATATTATTGAATATATTTCTATTTCTCTGACTCAAATTACCCTTCACACATAGTTTAAGTCAGAGTCAGTTTGAAAATTGAGTATTTGATATCGCTGTGCGATATCATACACTCAACTTTCAAACTGCCTCTAACTCTCATTTACAAAAGCAAGCATTCTGAATGGAATCCCATTTGAAATTCCCGCCAAAGCATCCCATTTGAAATTCCCGCGAAAGCTTTTAGTACTGGCGGGTAGACGCTTGAGACCACTGTTAATTGTTGAACCAGTGCCATGCAGGCTCGTTGGGCATCTAGAAAACTAGTTTATCTATGATCCCAGATATTTAAAATATCAGAAGGGAAGAGCTCGGTCGTATCCGGTCCTTGTGGTCCCACTGGTTCTCGTCGAACTTCTGGTCCCCTTACACGTGATCCTTGGACCTGCCCGTAACGTTCTAGGAATTTTCTCAACGTCCTTGCAGTACCTAAAAGAACAGCTTTTTGCATTATATTACATATATACTCACTAAGCCCTAGTTGCTTTAAATTTCTCTTGAGATTTTTGGGTACTATTCCTGTTGTTGAGATGATAATTGGAATAGTTCTCCACTGCCGCTTTATCTGAAATTCGGGGTCCCTATATTTTGAAATTTTTTCGACCTCTTTTTGACGCATGTTGTTGTTATTTGGTATTGCTACGTCGATGAGTATTGCTGTCTTTTGATGTTTATGATGGCACAACACAATCAACTTTTTTCAACATTATCCTTCTGTATCAACACTCCGTTTCAATAAAGCAAAGCTTGCCAACAACAGAAAAGTAGGCATGCATATTTTTAAGTCTGGAATTCATCAAGATTGAGCTCTTCTTCTTTCTGTAGAGAAAGAAGAAGAGCTCAAAGAGATTTCATCGAAGATCCTCGAGCAGGCTGAACTAATATGCAAATAAATTCAGAATGATCTAAGAAAAAAAACAACATCTCACCTTTGAAACTAAATCTGCGACTGAGACGAATCTGAAATTCCTGGGTATATATCTGAAACCGAAGTTCTGGAAACTCATAGGAGAATTAGAAAAAAAAATTGTCAGTAGCTACTTACCTCATTAGAAGATCTAGACAGTTAGCAGGAAAGCAAGCAGCTAAAATCGCTTATTATGGATATTTCAGTTGTGTTAGACTATGGGTTACTGTATGGGGTGCCGGGTGGTGGATCTGAAATGAAAGATTTTGAGAAAACAGAAACATGCCATTCGTATATGATGTGGAGTGGGGAGTACTGAAAGCTCTTCCAAAAGGAGAGCATACTGACACTCAGCTGTTTGTAGGTACAAATTTTTTCTGCATCCTATACATACATCCATGGTAACAAGAAGAAACTGACGCGAAATAGAGAGTTCCACAATTACAACACAAGGAATGCGGGGAACTTTTTAATTCCATATCAAATGGTCGCGGCAACTCAACTAAGCATAAACCATGAGGCCATGGAATATGATGATGGGTTAAAATTATTCACTTGTATTTATTGTGAATCAATAAATAAGTCATATGTTGATCAAATTTAACTTTTCTTTTATAATGTAAATTATGACCAGAAGTTTAACCCTCCTCGCAAGTGTGGTTACGTTTGGTTATCTGCCGACCAATGAATGCCGTTGCTTATAGTTGGTTCAAATGATAATCAGGTTTTTCACTTGAAACCGCTTTATAACAAATTATGTTATTGTGTTTTTCTCTACTCGGGGGATTAAGTTGAATAGCATTGCCAGACTTCGCTTCGCACCTGAGTAGAAAGCTATGCATCTATCCAATGCAGGCGTTTATTATTATTATTACATTATGACCTCATGAACTAGCCCTTCTATGTCACCGATTTTGCCAAAGGATAACTAATAGCATAGTATACGGATATTATACTATGCTAATAGTACAGTTATTCATGAAACGCACTGTATATTCTAATATATAATGGAAATTATACTGCTTTGGTAGAAATAAATATAAACATTCTTTAATTTCCACAGATTTTAATTATTTCTGTGTATACAAGATCACCAAAGGAGTCACAATAGTTATAAAACCTTCCCGACATACGCAGATCATTCAACAGAAAGTGGACATAAATTCAATTCTAATTTTAAAATACTTTATATCGAAAATAAAAGTCACCGTTTGAATCTACTAGAATCACTTGATATTAACAGGTAGAATTCTAGACAGATTTTGTTGAATTCCCAAACAGATGTACATATACATATGTATATAAGTCGCCGCTTTTGAACATCTTCAAGTAAAAATTTCTGGAAATTCCAAATTGCATCAATTAAACTCATATAGCACCCCAAACCGAGAAGACCGTAGAACCATCAAGGAAACCATAAATTAAACAATTTATTGCTCGATAGGCACTCTCATTTTTCGTGTATATATAGCTGATAATGTGTTTCAAAATTTAACACTTTGCAATGTAACCAACCTTGATGAAGCCGCTTAGACGGCGAAACAATTGTCGCAAATAATTGAAATCTGTGGAAACTAAAAAGTGTTTATATTTATTTTTACCAAATGTATATTCTAATATCCCAATGCTGATTGCTTGATTCCGGAAATAACATTTCATATTGTGTTTTGTTTACCGTTGCAGGTGTTCTCCCATTGTTTCTACTAGTCTTTTCGTGCCCCTGGCTGTAGTTAAGCTCTTAGAGAAGGGTTGGAGTTGGATTCAGTGAGGCGTGACGAGTTTCTTCAGTTCAGATCATTTGGTTAGGCGAGCTGCTCACTGCAGTTGTTTATCGTTTTCTTCGCCTGGTGCCTGAGGTGAGATATTTATAGAAAAAAAAATTATTTTGAGGGTCGTCAACGTGATTCAAAATCTTCGGTCCTAGAGTTAGTATAGTTGGGCTGAACTCGTAGGAAATATTTGGCCGGGGTTAGATTTGCGCTCAAGGTTCTATCAAATTATACAGTTAGAACGAGCATCCTGTCTCGGCCTAATATTTGAGATAGAGACCACTTCAAACTTCAACTCAAATTTATAGAGAAGACAAAACCAATTCCTGACAAGTTTAGATGATTTGAAGTTCTTTCTATTGGCTCCTAAGAATGTGGAATTAGTTTTTTGGTCTATTTCATCGCTTCGTTATGTACAACTGTAATTCACACCTGGTTTTGTATTTTGTTATGAATTCATATCTGAATCATTTAACCGAATTTAATTCTTCTTCAAGTTCTTCTCCAAAATCAAGAGTTAATATTTTCCCTCGCATTTGCTTATCCAGAAGATATGGTTGCTTTATATAATAAATCCTTTACTTCTGACCCTAAAAACAGTACAGTAGGTACTGGTATAGTATATCCAAAGTCACTTGGAGGAAGCCTGCATATTTCAATTATACAAGGGTTGTCCAAGTTTTCAGAAATTCCTTTGGAATTTATGAAAATATTGCAATCAATACTCTCAAATAAACCGCGGTATTTAGCAGATCGTCTTGGAAACAAGAATGTCCCGATTTGATTGATCTTATTGGCTGAATATTTCCCCTCGTATTCCCCTTTCCACTTTGAGAGCGTTTTTGGTTACACTCATTGGCTGCATCCATCACTTCTTAATTACTTTCTAATAATTCGCATAGACCAGTGTGGTCCATATGGGTATTATTCAAATGCATTTTAACGTAGTTTTAGTTCGTTGTGTGACTGATGCTTTTAATGATTTCGACTATGATGTTCGGCACAATTCTATGGCTTATGTAAAAAAAGGATGAATATTTCGCAACCAAATCTATTCCTTCATTTACTTTCATAGTCAGAATTGATATATGACGGGTTCTGAAGAAAATGATTTCGCATCCTAAATATCTTCATTCCACTGAAGGGAGAATTGATTAAAATGAGATTAACCAACAAAATAT